>NC_089220.1:14511880-14826467 GCF_963924675.1 Phocoena phocoena
AATAATAAAATAAAATAAAAAGACTCTTGGAAGGAATCTTAGAGACCGCTATCTCTCAGAGGTCAATCTCCCTCTCACTTGTCAGTCAACGATTTTATTGTGTTCCTTCTGTGCGCCAGGTTCTGTTCCAGCCCTGGAAATACAGCAGGGAACAAGAGCTGCAAGATCCTTTCTCTCATGAGTCTCATAAACTAGCGAGAGAGACATAAGATATTAGTATTATATCAACAGAAGATACAATTATTAACATATATGATATATTAACATAGTCTATATAATATATAGATTATATTAATATATAGCATACAATGTAATATATAACATTCTATGATATTAATATGCTATTTTATATTATATATTATTATATTAATATAAGATATAATATTAATTTTATAATAGTTATACTTTATAAAATAAGAGGCTAGAGCTCTGGGGAATTTAAGTCCTGTATGGTCAGGCCACTTGAGAGGGCTGTTCTCTTGCTCTCTGTACATCCCCTCCCGGACCAGTGCCCTCTTCACCTACACCCTACACACATGACTGACCTTCCTACATACTTGCCCCAGGCCCCAGCTAGTGAAAGCTTATCAAAGGGGTGGTCAGAGGCGTGCCCCTCTGCTGGTTTTCTCTGGTAACTAATGAGCCAACCTGACTTCAGTTCCTCCTATAAGCGGCAATCAATCTCTCCTTCCCCTTGGGAGTGAAGACTGCCACCATGTCCTGCCTGCCATCCCTCCGCCACACATGGTGGGGTGTCGCTCCAGGACCTTGCTTCAGATGCGTAAGCTCCGCCATCCATTAATCCACTGATGTCTCTGTTGCTGACTCTGGGCTCTTTCTTTGGTCTTGAAGCTGAGCAAACACAGGCCTTGGAGGCCTGCAGGGTACAGCCCAACAAAGCAATTTTAGAGCAGTCAGGAAGACCTCTCTGAAGAACTTAACTAAGTGAAGGGGCAAACTATTTGAAAATGTTAAGAGAAGGATGCACCTGGCAGAGGGAATTCTTATTTTAAAGCTTCTGAGGAGGGAGTGAATTTGGTGGTTGAAGAAGAGTAAGAGACTGATGGGGCTGGAAGTAGCCAGTGAAGCCAGCGACGGGGCAGGGCCAGACCACAGACCACAGCAGCTTGTTGGTCCGAGCAGCAGTTCCAAATTTATTCCAGCCATTTCCTCCCAGTGCATTTGTTCTGCCATTTAGCAAATGAGGATGCTGTGGCCCCTCGTTTATTAAGCAAATTCTACACAGCAAATCTGTATGTGATTCTGCCCTGGCTAACGTGGAAGTTCTACAAAGATGAGAAAGGAATGATACTCGCTTTGTGGGACGGAGGCGCCCCCATTAGTTGAGAGAAGCAAAGGGTCACTGGAGAGTCAGCTCCTGAGCCTCCATTAACAGAACCCCCATCCCCTGTTGCTCAGTCAGAAACCTCATTTGAAATCAGCCACCAAGCCCCTTGATTGTACACCTTAACAGGCCCCCATACACCTGGGGGCCTCTTCCCCTCCATCATCAATGCTTTGGTCAAACATCGTTACCATTTCAGGCCTAGACCTGTACAATGGCCCCCCAACTGCTCTCCCTGACTCCAGGCTCACCCCACCTCCAATCCAGTTTCCACACTGGGGCCTGATTAATCTTTCTAAAATGCAAGTCCAATCATGTCTCCCCTACTTGGGAAAAAAGCTTTTAGTGACTTCACATCCCCCAGGGTTTGCTAAAGCCCAAATTTCTGTAGGTCCTTCACCCCTTGGCCTCAAACCCTCTTTCTGAGTTCACATTCGGTCTCATCTCCCCAGACTCTTACTCTGCAGCCACGCTGAGTTCTTGCCGTTTTCTAACACATTGTGCTCCTGCACGTGCTGCTCCTTTCCCAGATCTCATCCATTTGGATCTTACAGTGGAGATCTTTCCTTGTAGTTTTGATCCTAAACTGTAAGCTACTTCTCCTGCTCTGGGAAGAGACCCTATCCGAGGCGGAAGAGGATGAGGCCAATGCAAAGAGAAGGAAAGAGGGCAGGATCAACGTACATAGTGATAGAGATTCGGAACATCACTTGAATTCCTGGATCCGGCCACATCTGGAGCCTATCTCACCTAAGAGTTCACTTTTGTAAACCAACAAGGAAGCCTAAAGAGTGGCAGTGGGGAATAGTCCTGCCTTGGGAAATAGGAGATCTAGCATGTCTATCAACTGGCTGGATCTTATAAGGACCCTTGTGATTACATTGGGCCCACTCTGATAATCTAGGATAATCTCCCCACGTCAAGATCCTTAATCCCATCACATCTGTGAAGTTGCTTTTTTCACGCAAGTTAATGTAGTCACCGGTTCAGGAGGTTAGGACGTGGATATCTTTGGTGGGCAGGGCTGGAGGGAGGCATTATTTTGCCTACCACACGGAGAAAGTGACCTCTGAAATGATAAATGGAAGAAGAGGGAGTTAATTGAGTGAAGTGAGTGAAGGAAGGAAGGTGAGCATTCCTAAAGAGGAAACGGTATGAACAAGCGTCCTGAGGCAGGAGGGAGAGTGATAAGCTGAGGACCTTGGCTTTTCCTAAAAGAAGAGTGGGGATACAATCAGATGTGTCTTTTGAAGATTCCACTGGGGCTTCCCATAGAAAATAGGTTGGAGGGGCCAAGGGGGAGACACAGGGAGATCTTTAGAGGGATGAGGGGATAGAAGCCACTTTGGTCATCACTTAAGTCCCCTGGCCCTTCCAGGTAACACATATGAATCATGCACACCTTGCTCAGAAGCTTTGATGTTAATTTTAATATGGAAAATTGCAAACACATACAAAAGTAGAGTTTACTAAAGGCCCACTTATCCAACTCCTAGCTGTAATAATTAGTCAATTCACTGAAAATCTTATAGCGTCTGTATTCCCCTACCCCAGGATTATTTGAAGCAAATCCCAGGTATCCTATGATTTCATCTAAATTTATTTCAGCTTGTATCTGTAGCTGTATAAGGAATCCTTCAAAAAAAAAAAACATAATTGCCTGGGAGCTAATAAATCCCTGTACGGATTCAATACATATCTATGGAAGGAAGGAATGAATAATTATGCATTTTTGACCATCTTGTAGGAAGAATATTTGTTTCTCATCTTTGCCCAGGATTCCAAAGCACTTTATATGTCAAAAACCACATCCTCTTGGAGCAGAGGATTTGTCTCCTTGTGAATGCCAAGTTTAGTCTGGCCCCATCCAGCGCCTTCTCTTGCCATCCCCTAAGCATCCCTGCTGCAGGTTGTAGGGCCTGAAGGAAGCGCATCCTGTTTTTCAGATGGGACAATAAAGGTACTGCCCCAGCTCAGCTCCCAAGATGGCAGAAGCCTCAGGGTGGTGTTCCATCCAGCCTCTCTTTCAGCATCAGGGGGAAGGCCTTTTCAAAATGACAAAAGAAATTCATTCAACCCACAACCCACGTGCTGACGCTGCTCATTTCCAGGACACCTGCTGTTAGGCCTCCTCCTCTCCAAATTACTCTGCATTGCTGGCTGTGAGGGTGGGAGGTGGAGAGGCCTCTAATTACACCTTTCTTGCAGTCTTTGGTTCTGTGACTATTTCAAGGAGGAATGGCATGACGTTAACATCCTCCTCTCGGATGAAGACACTCCTCAGTGGTCCCCTCTCCGTTCCTCTCTCCACAAAATCCTTTGTTGTCTGGTGATGCTCTGTTCTGGTTGTCAATTGCTATGTAACAAAATCCCCAAACACAGCAACTTAAAATAGCAATCACTTTATTGTGTTCATGATCTATAAGGGTACTTGGGTGGGCAATTCTGCCCCACGTGGTATTGAGCAGGGGCATGGTTTGGCCTGGAGGATCCAGGAAGTCTGGGGCCTGGGCAGGCACAGGTGGATTCCTCTCTCTGACCTTGTGGTCTCAGGGCCTCTCACATGGTCTCTGCAGCAGAAGAGTCAGACTCAGGACTCCAAAAACACATGTTCCCAGAGACAGAAAGTGGAAGATGCCATCCCTTCAGGCCTGGAAACTGGCACAGCATCCCTTATTCTGCTGCTATTGGTCAAGGCAGTCAAGAGCCTTGATCAGGTTCATGGGGAAAGGACACAGCCCCACATCTCAATGGAAGAGATGTCAAGAATATGTGTCCAGCTTTAATACCTGTCTTGGTCCATTCGAGCTTCTGTAAGAGAAGACCGTAAGAGCTTCCATAAGAGCCTGGGTGGCTCATAAAAAAAAGAAACTTATTTCTCATAGATCTGGAGCCTGGGAAGTCCAAGATCAAGGTGCTGGCAGATTTGGTGTCTGGTGAGAACCTGTTTCCTGGCTCATACACAGCTGTCTTATCCACGTATCCTCTTATGGCAGAAAGGGCAAGAGAGATGTCTGGGATCTCTTTTATAAGGACACTAATCCCACTATGAGCGCTCCACCCTCCTGACCTGATGACCTCCCAGAGGCCCCACCTGCAAATGTCATCACATTGAGGATTAGGTTTCAAAAAATGAATGTTGTGGGAGATAGAAGCATTTAGTCTACAGCAGTCCTCCACAAGTAAGGAGAGAAGAGCACAGATCCTTTGTCACCCCAAGAAAATGCAACGGCCCAACTAATAGGAGTTGTCCCAGGAGAACTGTGAATGGAAAAAACAGTTTTTGACATTCTGAGACAAAACTGCAGTCCTGTTATAGGAAAGCCCTTTAGGTGCTTATCGGCCTACATCTCTTCTGCTTGGAAGGTAAAAGCATGTTTCCATAGGCAAAGAGAGAGTTTCTACTGTGTTACAACAGTAAATTTTAGATGATCCTGAAACGAAAAACAATGGCTTTGCTGGTTTCTAAAGAGGGCAAATCTGGTGAATCAAGTTGATTTGAATCACCAACCCCAGGCTAACTCTGTTGAAAGTGTTTCCATGCTTGCAGAATTGACTGAAAGTCACTTCACTCTCTATGAGCTCTGTGGCTAATAGCCCCAATGATAGGAGAAGGGCTTTGTAAGCAGGAGAACCTGGCTTGGAACGCTGGCCTTCCCACCTGGGTTTCTATTGTGTGATCTCTGGCAAGTCACGTAACATCTCCCCCTTAGTAAAATGGGAATAGAATACTCCATTTAGTTTTGTGAGAATTAAATACTGACTGTGAAATACTTATTTTAGTGACTGGAACACATACTCGGTGCTTAAACATAATTTAACTCTTTTATTTCTCTCCTGGATCTTTAACTATTTCTTTTTTCCTTCCTCATGCTTTCTTTCCTCTTTTTGTTCTCTCTTAATATTTTTCACTTGAAATGAATAAACTACTCCCCTACACAAACTCTGCTCTAAGAAAACCAGAATTTGCTTCTCCCTAAATGTACTTTTGACTTTTTCATCTCCATACATTTCCCCTTTCTCTAGAACATCCTTCACCTTCTTCCCACTAATCTAAAACTTCCTCTGTGAGGTATTTCCTGCTCATCTCAATTGGAAACTGTCTCTTCCTCCTGTGAACTCCTATAGTCTGGTCCATTTGCTAATTGGTAGAAAGAAAAGAGCTTCATGGTCCAGGAGTCAGGAGACATGAATTGTCTTCCTACCTCTGCCTTCAAATAGCTATGCGATCTTGGGCAAGTCATTTACCTTCCATAAGTTTTATATTCTCTATCTATAAAATAAAAACATGAAGCTAGATAATTCTCTAATTAGGGTTCTTTCTGCTACAAATGACAAAAATGTTATTCAAATGATCTTAAACAACAAAACAAAGGAATTTATTGTATCATATTACTGAAAAGTTCATGGTTAGAGTCAAGGACAAATGGCTCCAGGAGGGACGATCATCAACAATAAATCTATCTCTTGTTCTTTTTTTTTCTTTCCTCTTTGTTGCCTTTATTTACTCCAGCCCCACCAAAATGTATTTGGCTGAGTGCAGGGGTGGTTCTCTAAAGAAAAGTCTGGGTACTAATATCAGAGGAAGGCAAGGTATTCTGAAAATGCAAAAATAATAGATACCAACTACAGTCTACCCCTTGGCTGCTCAACTCTCATACACCAATTCACTTATAAACAGAGCTTCAAATGTGCCCTGCCCAGCATGGTGCAATTCCTCCACGTGCAGCTCTAAACTCTGTCATCTCATTCTCCAAAGAGAGACAACGCAGTCTTGTCTAGTTACTGCATCCACGGCAATTCCAGGCTTCCTTGGTGATGTATGGCTCTTCATAGCCTGCAGCCTTTGAGTAAATGACATATTTAGCCATCCACCAACATGCCCAATAGACACCAGTGGATAAAAAATGGGATTAACTGCTATTAAAACATTCATTTGAAAAAGGGAAGCAAAAAACAATGGTTATTAGTCCATGGCATTTACCATATCCTGTTGGAGGGGGATAGCAAATCTCCCTGCTCTGGCAGTGGGATGAGTTCTTTGACTAGTGGCTGCCCTGGGTTTTGTTCTCTTTGATGCCCTCCAGAAATATAGGAGAGATGGACCTTGGGGTGAATTGCGCTTCTGGGAATGCGGTTCTTATCAGCTGGTTTCCTGTTAGTATAATTTCAAGTGTATCAGTAAGAAATGAACTCATGTATAAGGAACAGAAGGCCTGGCTAACAGTGAGTTAAACAAGCATGAGCTTATTTTTCTCATACGACACTATATCTAGAGGTAAGCAGTCACCAGCATTAAATTAAATCAAGGGTCAATGAACCTTTCTGTTAGAATTCTATTGGCCTTTCTCAATAGATGGAATGCTGCAGCTCACGCTTGCATTCAAGGGAAGAAGGTGGACGGGGGCTTCCCGTGTATCTGTCCCATTTTATCAAGAAACGCAAAAGCCTTCCCAGAAGCCCCCCTCAAACTTCCATTTAGATCTCATTGGCCAGAATTGTGTCTCATGATCACCTCTAGCTGGAAGGGAAGATTGTAAAAGCCGATACTTTGTCCATTGTTCCCAAAACGGAACTGAGATTTATGAGCAAGGAAGGCCTGAAAACTGCCTCAGGGATTGAGAGTCGGGGTATGAGGGAGGTAAGGTTTTCCAGAAGAAAGTTAGGGATCCATTACAACAAAAGGGAGGAAGGGGCGCCAGGTACAGAAAAACAACAGACTGCTTTACAATCCCAAATCCACTATTTCTGGCTCTAAAAATCTTTGGTCCTGAGGGCATAAATTTAAAAAAATTTTCTCTGAGAGTAAATAAAATGATAATATCTCAAAGGAGTCTCGGAAAGTGAAATCAATGGCAACTTATTTTTAAAATAACACCTTCCTGAGATAACAGACAATGATAACTTCTGGTTTCATTGGCAATTTCAGAAAGGATGAAAAAGAAGACTTTAAGCATGCTGACATGTGTTTTGCCATCCCTAGCATAAGGTAATATGTCTCGTAGGGATGCCAAGGAGCCAGGGCTGCCATCCATCAGCACTGTCCCTATCCGCCTCCCCACAGCATTGGAGTCTGCCCTGGTTGGCTCTCTAATTTGCATAACCACTAAGGTTAAGTAACCCAGAGCCTCTGATGCCCCTCTCCCCCACCCCCACACTGCAGTTAATATCCCTAGGTCCAGGGCTAAGAAAGATTAGCAGAGATTTTTAGGTGAGTTTCATTATTTCCAGGCCGGATTAGTTGGCTAACCCAACGTGAGCCTAAAAGTGCACTTAGAGCCCCCAGCCGGGGGCTCCTGAGTGGTGCTCTTGGGGGCGCCTCTAGCACAGTGGCGTCCAGTGGAGTGGGCAGCAGCACAAAGTGAGTTATAATTCTAGGGCAGAGGAGCATTTGAAGGAGTGGAAAGGAGATGCTGCTCTTCCGGGCGCGCCCCAAGGGAGTGAAGCTAATAGAATAGACATCTTCTTGGAAACCAAGTTAATTTCTGAAGCAGAGGCTGAAATAGACGTGGCTCTTCTCTTCTCTTTACTCAGGACCTCACCCCTACCTAAACTGAAATAATAATAGAAGCGATTGGGAACAGGTCTGCTATGCACAACAGAATAAACCTGCTTCACGGGACAACGACCAATTACGACAACGACCAATTCTGTAAAAGAGCACATGGCTACGTCTTCGTTGGTTCAGCTAAAAAAAGAATGCATGCAGCTGAAAAGCACCTCTAGGCAGTTTCTAGATCCCATGGCCCTTTGTATGTATCACCCCATGGCGAGGGAGTAGAAACCCTTTTTAGGATTCATACTCAGGATTTTCATCTGTTTTCTGTTTTTAACCTTTAGAAGGAAAGACAAGAAAGACCTTGCAAACAAAAAGAAGCCATTATCTTGCTAAAGTAATTTCAGCTGTGAGAGAGATCACGAGAAAGAGAGTCAGTACAATTTCGCTTTCTAGGTGGTTGTGGGTTTTTTGTTTTTGTTTCTTAATTCCTTGCAAATTAGAGCAGGTGATAACAAGAAGAGTTGGGAAGCTGGAAAAATGGATCCAGGAAAGAGGGTCAGATGTTTCAGCGGGGCTTCTTCAAATCACACATCCCTCCTTGCCCCCAATTCCTCCAGCCTGGACTATACATACCCTTGGTGACTCCTCTCTTTAATCCAGCCTCGAAAATTCTGCTTGTGTTCTTTCTCTATTTGGTTCTCATCACACCGCTCCTCTGCTTAAAAACCACACTGAACTCCACACTGTCTTCAGAAATAAATGCAAACTCTAAAGCAACACTGCACGGGACCCTCCAACTTTCTCCTGGTCCAGCCTACCTTTCCAAGTCATCTCTGTTCTTTGCAGACAGTTGCCATAGCCTAGCACAGCACCTGCTACACATTCAGTTGTATTTGTCCACCAAGTGCTAACTAGCCATACAAGTCAACATCTCCTGCCCTTGACGTGCATTTACCCCTCTCCGTGCTTTATACATCCAAGCCATTCCTTTTGCCAGGAACAGCCTTTCCCATTCTATTCACTTGGGGAATGGATACTTATTCCTAAGACTCCAATTCAAATGTCACCTCTTTTCCATTGCTTCCCTTGACACTCCTTCTACCCACCCACACACCCCTAGGCAGAGTTATTTTGGGGATACTATCCTCTTTTATGCATTCCTCTGCTGTAGCAGTTCCTGCATTGTATATTTAAACAGTCTGACATGCCATAAAGAAGATAATTGTGTTCCTAAGAAAATTTACTTTATCAAAATTGAATTATAAAACCAATTGATGGGGTAAGAGATAAAAGGTGTTGAGGTTAGGACATTCGAGGCTCACAATAACAAAGTTAGTTCTCCTGCAGGATTTTCAATAACAAGGGTGCTTTATAGCTTTCAGACTATCTAATTGCAAGCTGAAATATCGAATTGCTTGATCAAGAAAAACAAGAATGAACCCAAACATTTGCCTCGTCAAACACCCGTGAGCCTTCCAAACTTCAATCATCTTGGCCTTGACCTTCCAACTTTGCTGGCATCACAATTCATAACACACAGTAAACAAAAGAACACAAGCATGAACAGGTGTACAAAGGAGGAGGCACTCACACTGCTGTGTGTCCCGGCACTTTGTTTCCAGTATCTGTCATCCTACTCATCAAGGACTAATCCCCAGTGATGGGCCCGTGGTTACCAACGGCAATCAGGGTAATGCAAATTGTGCTGCTTAATTCATTGACCTATGGTCAATATCCAATTCAATTATGAAGAGTCTCTCTGTGGGGAAAGACCTTTATTTTCTAATCTATTACCTTCCTTCTACATGGGAGGACACAAAAAGCAGGGATGGTGTCCTACTCAACTTTGTCACCCCAATATTGATGAATTGATGACAAACGTCCTGCAATATCCAGATAATTAGTTTTAGTCTTGACTTTGACTAGAGCTTGCGTAGTACCTAGATTTTTTTTAACATGAATTAGATACATTTCCACCCTCACCCCAAATTCTTATACACTGTTTACCAGATTTTAGTGTCATGAGTAAAGAGTGATTTTAATAGACAGCTAGCTTCTATAATACAATATTAATATTTATTGAGACTATATTAAACCCTTTACATGGATTAGCTCATCTGTTCTTCCCAACAGCCCTGTAACATAGGTATTAATATTACTGACCCATTGTACAGAAGAGTAAACTGAGGCTTAGAGAGGTCAATTATATGTCCTACAGACAAATAAGTGGAAAATAATGACATAAAATAACCACTCTAAAATAACGGGTCTCATTTGGAGTAGACATCCCCCAACCTTTAGTTGTTTCATGGCTTTCCACTCCAAATAAGAGTCAATTCATTTATTTGCACATTCATGGATTTTGCAGTCCGTTTTTATAAATTTTGCGATTCATTTACCTTGTAGGATTTAACTGCTTAATATTAGATATTTAATGCGTGCTTTGTTTTTATGACTGAGATGGTACTAATTTGAACATTCTTAAGCTAAAATGACCGTAGCTGTTTTCTGCAGCAAACAGAAACCGAGGCAGGCCCTCAATTATTCATTTGCCCAGTGTAGCGTGGGACCAGAGATGTTTTCTAAAGAAAGTCTTGGCCATATCCAGGGCGCCCACTTATAATGAGGTGTGAAGAGGTGGAAGGGCCCCATGTTTACAAAAGGATATCAGTCCTCCCCAAGAGTTTGCGTATGGCTCAGCGCTTAATCCATACCATAATATTAATACAAGTTCTCCAGTGCTCAGCAGGCATACCCTTGAACTCCCTGCTGCTTGATTCACATCAAAAGCCTAGTTTGTATAAATAATATTTACGAAAGATGTCTTGAAGAAGTATTATGCAGTTAATCTTTCAGATTGCAAATAAGGTATCTTAAATCAATTTTGGAATGAGGCATTATATGGAATTAATTATGGTGATTTCAGACAAGCCATTTAACCTCTTGGCACCTGGGTTTCCCCACTGGTACCATGAAGTAGTTGGTCTAGGTGACCTCAAAACGTTTTCCAATGCGAATGTTTCATGAAGTAGTCTCTACTCTAACCGTACCCGAGCTAATGAAGATCTCGTCACAAATTATCTAAAGCAGCGGAAGATCCAAGCAAGCTGACCTGAGCAAGCTGGTGGGTGGCGAACAATCTACTGAGAAGGAAGCCTGAGAAGGAACAGGTTGGTGGCGGACACAGTCATTGTTCGAGATGGCTCATATCCATCTGTGCCCATTCCCAGCCCCTAGCTAATTGAGAGTCCTTAAAAGGAGTGAGCATACCCTGCTCATCTTTGAACCTACCACAGCACCTAGCGCAGTGCTATGTCAGCACTTGCTGGCTGAATTGCCGTTCTTAGGACCTCCGTGGTGTCAGAGTAGGTAAGGAATGTATGAGTGGAGACTTTAAACTGGCTTTGGCCCCAAGGGGAAGGTGTTGGCTCATGAGATGAAAACCCAGGAGGGGCTTCCCTGGTGGCGCAGTGGTTGAGAGTCCGCCTGCCGATGCAGGGGACACGGGTTCGTGCCCCGGTCCGGGAAGATCCCACATGCCGCGGAGCGGCTGGGCCCGTGAGCCATGGCCCCTGAGCCTGAGCGTCCGGAGCCTGTGCTCCGCAACGGGAGAGGCCACAACGGTAAGAGGCCCGCGTACCGCAAAAAAAAAATCCCAGGAAAAGCAGGGGTGGATCTGGGCTTATAGGACAGCTAGAGCCAGTAACTCAAGTGCCCCTAGGGTCTCCTTCCCCGCAATTTCCACTCCTCACAGGGTGTTCGCTTTATTCACTATCATTCACTGTTTGCACCCTTCCTAACACTTAACACACTCACAAATCATCTTGTTCATCTACTTGTTTACTGCCCACCTCCCTACCCTGCCCTGAAATCATGTAAACTCCATACATGGAGTTTACATCTGTCTTGTTCATTGCTCTTCCCTTGCACCCGACACAGTGCCCCTGAGTGGAGACTTCGTAAAAATTTTACGAATGGAAGAATGAACGGCTCCTTCATGCAATGGGCAAGGACTATGTCTCAATTTAGCCACCTCTGAGTCCAATCACTGTGTCCAGGGCTTTGAGCTTCTATGATTGGCTCATCTTGAGTCATGCCCCAACATGACTCCTCTCAACAGTGTCTGGCCGTTGAGAGGAGTAACAGGACCAGAAGTAGGACAGAAAGAAAGCTACAGGAAAAGAGGAGAGTTTCGGCCAACATTAAGGGCAAAAGGGATGTCACAGGTAGTCTCTTAGACCCTGCTGAAGGTAAGGTACTCTCCATCCTGAGCTCTCCTTGGAAAGATGTGGGCTTCGTCCCCTTCCACTTCTTGGCTTCTGAGTTATAGTGACTTGGACATATTTATAAGACACATGCTCTGAGTAATCTATTTAAACCTTGAAGACAGTGACAATATTCTCCACATAAAAATTCAAATAATCTGATAAATATGGGGGCAACATAATCTGATAAACATAATCTGATAAATATGGAGGCAACATTTGAATTAGGCCTGTTCCAAAAATGTCACGTTGGTTGCTGGTTGCCCTTGTAAATTTCCACCCCAGGTTAGCTAGGAAGCCATTAGCCATTTGAGCCTTGACCGCACAAATGGCATTTATACAAGGAAGGGCTGGCAGTAACTTATCCACATCATTCCCAGGCTTGCCTGCCTCTGGTATCCAGCAGTGAGTCCAATTTCCCTTAACCATTTGGAAAAATGGCAAATTAGAGGGAGCAAATGTCCCTTCCAGCAGCAGGAGAGACACCTGCCTAATGAATCAGCAGTTATGCAGATGGTGAGATGGAGAAACCAAGCAGGAAAGATCTGGAGTCGGCTTGCCCTGATAAGCAGTCAGTGCCAGAGCCTCTTCCCCCCTCTCTGATCCTGCTCGGCTGGACCACACGGCTTTCCACACAAATGTAGGTCATTAAAAATGCTGTCAGCAAGCTGCTGGTTCTTGCTGTCAACACACTGGAAAACCTACAGTGACCAGGCGAACTTATTTCCAAGCTGGTGCTTTTCACTTAAAACAAAGAATCCAGAATTTCTAAGCTGCATTCTATACGTGGTACCGTGATTATCCTTTAGTGTTGCCCAAACGGCCACCAAATGTGTATATATGTGCGTTGGGGGTGGGAGTGGAGGGAGAGGGAAAAGGAGGGCAAGGAAGGCCCTATTTTTAAAGGTACTAATTATAATTTTGCAAAATTATTTTGAAGGTATTTAAAAACATACTCGGTTATAGAAAAATCAAAATGTCATTATTTATGCCAAGATCTAGAGACACATTTGGCCTTTAATTTGGCTGAGAAAGAAAAATATCTGTTCTGCTGACTGAATTAACCATCTTGCAAAAGTACCTCTGTTTAATTCATGAAGTTTAATCACTGTCGTGCTGGGATTTATTGCTGCTCATTAATGCTTCCTTTGAAGATGAATGGAAAGACCTAGGGTTGAGAGGAAAGAAAAATTCTTTCCAAAATACTATAAGACTTAATTTGGGTTTTATTAAATCTCATTAGTTCACTAATACAAAATTTATGACACTTTGGACAGAGAGTCAGCTGGTATTTTTCTAGGTTTAATCTATGAAAAAGTGATTTTTCTCTGCAGGTGAATGATATCAATAAATCCTATGGGGATATTCTATATTCTTGATAGAATATTCATTAGACACTCTTTAACATACCAGTACTATGCTAATTTCAATTTTTTTTCATATTTTCATCAAAGAAGATGGGTAGAGGCTACCACTTGGCAGTACTTTTCCACTTTGCTTACTACTACTATTGCTTATTTATTTATACTCTACCCCCTTCCAAGAAGGATTTGAACCAGCCCACAACAAAGAACACATCTATATAGGTAAAATTAAATTTTTGTCTGATCACTACATCACACAAAACTGTTAAGACAATTTTCACTAAATTAGGGTGTGATCTGTCTTTTAAAATGGGGTGAATCTGAAATTCATTTTTAAAGAGTTCTGGGAAGCACTGCAAAAAGATTGTGTAGAAATTTTATTTAAAAACCCAAAATAAGAGTGGCTTCAACAACGTACGTTTATTTCTGACTCACCTAAGAGAAACCTTTAGCTAGATTGGCCAGAGCTGATCGGGTGACTTTCCAGGCATCGAGGACCCAGTGCCCACCTTTTTGTTCCATCATCCCCGTGCTGGCTTTCATCCTTTGGAACCACTTCCTGGTTCAAGATGGATACTGGTGTGCCAGGGAAGCTATTCAGTCAACAGATAGGATGAAGAGAGGAAACACAAAATAAGCCCCTTCCAATGGGTCAGCACGTTTAAGCAGCCTTCCTGGAATTCCCACGCAAAACTTACCCTTACAACTCATTGGCCAAAACTTAGTCACATGGCCACACCTCATAGAAAGGGAACTTTTGTTAATAAAGGAAAAATAAGAGAATGGATATGGGGGTGCTGGGACCAACAAGTCCCCACCATGAATAGATAGCCAGCCATCCTTCTGAGCAGCTAAAATTGTGGTAGAATCAGAGGGGGAGAACTAGAAAATTAGGAACAAGAAAAGTAAAAGAATTTATGCAGTTTCTATAATTAAATAACAGTTTTAACATTGAGCTTCTTGATAGCCAGGGGAAAAAAAGGGAAAGAATTATTTTTGCTAAAGAAGCAAATTAAGTTCCTCAGTAGAAGCACGGTGTAGCCCAGAATTGAATTCTATACTGTTTCTCTCACTGGTACCACATACAAGCATAATAGTCACATGTTCTGCATTTAAAAAATTATTTTCATTATTAAATATTCTATGCCATTGTTTTCCAGGCATATATTCACCCATGCAAGTCCCATGTCTGTTTTAGAGAACATGGTCACCATGGATATTGAAAACAGTGAAAGGCATAACTGAATGTTCTTGGTAAGTTTTGCAGAGAGTGTGAAAAGATGTTCTGTGGGAATCAGTAGAAGGAATGAACCAGAAATGTCAGAGTGGTGTCATTTATGTCATGATCAGGTCCTAGAAGACTGACTCAGCCTAACTGAAATGTGTGTGAGATGGAGACAGGGACCAACAGCAAGTAAAAGAATTGTTACAAAGACTGAGAGTGCCTTTGCTGGCACCGTCTGTGCATTCTTTCTCTAGCTAAGACACTTGGGAAGCCAAGTCTTCATCCAAAGCCACACTTTGGATGTCTTGAAAAATCTTTATCACAGAGATCAGAAGTCCTCAAAATCCCTACAATTAGTTCATTTTCCTCCATAGGCAGATCTACATGGAAATCCAAAGGTTGCTTGGAAAACAAGGAGTTCGGGGAAGTTAAGTGAGAGACTAAACATTTAATGGCATCAAGGCCACCTATGACCATATAGATGTGATTGTTCTTCCTAGAGACTGGCAACCACAGAAATCTTTTGGCTGAGATTCCTCTCCCTTAGACAGACTCTAAATGTGCACAACCAACATTTGTCCCTTTGCTCTTCTTTTTAAGGCCCTTGTGGCGGCTCAAAGCCCCTTTAGGTCATACCATTCTTTAATGATGTTACCACAGTTAATCAGTAGCTCATGTCTTTCTTACCTGAGAAGATTTTTGTCTTTGGGGGGTGACCTTTCACTTCTTTTCTGTTCATCAAATGTTTCTTTCTCAAGTTAACTCTGAGAGGGCAATCCAGGTTCCTGTAAGGCATTGCATTAACATCCCCAAATACAGGTCTTCGAAGGACCTTCCACAAGTTTCAGGAGCATAGTGTAGAAGTTTAGTGGCTACCATATATTGAGGGCCTACTGTGTCAGCCTCTGATATAGGCAGTTTTACTTGCAGTTTCTATTCAAATCCATGCAATAAATCTGGTGGGAAATATTATTATATTTCTTACAACTAAGGAAATTGAAACTTGCATAGTACATTCATTTCCTAAGGCTACAATAACAAATTACCACAAACTTGGTGGCTTAAAACAACAGAAATGTATTCTCTCATGGTTCTGGAGGCCAAAATCAAGGTGTTGATTAGGCTTTAATCCCGCCAAAGGTTCTAGGGAAGAATCCATTCCTTGCCTCTTCCAGCTTCTGGGGTGACTACATCATTTCAATCTCTGCCCCCATCTTGACATCATCTTCGCCTCTGTGTGTCTTCTTTCTTCTAAGGAAATTTGTCAGTGGATTTAGAGTCTATCCAGGTAATCTAGGATGCTCTCATCTCCTGATCCTTAACTTAATTACATCTGCAAAGACTCAGTTTCCAAATAACATCAGACTCATAGATTAATGACATATATCTGGACATATCTTTTGGGGAGGTCACCATTCAATCCACTACAGAGATGTTGCATTTTGATCCAGAGTACTTAAAGAATAATTTTGGGGCTAGACAGACTCCATGTGGATATGGATGTGAAGGGTAGCCCTTACTTTTTTAGAGAATGAGGCAGGATCCTATGAATCTTAAAAATAGAACATACTCAGCCTTACATGAACCCAACTGCCCAGAGACCCTGTCTCCAAATTTTTAGCATTCTCCCACTGATAAGATATAGGAGAGGGCAATAAAAAGGGAATTTGTTGTTTATCACAGCACTCTGGTGCCCAGGTAGACTCCTTACCAGCACTGCCTCCTCCTTGGAGGGACTGAGTGGGGACCAGTATTGACAATCACATCACACAGGTAAGCTAAAGAAAGATACGTAGAAAGCAACTCTTGTAATAATGGGGTTGAGGCTAGAATTTGGTTCTGCTTCATTAGCTCCCATTACTTTGATCTCTGCAGTATTGGATGATACTATCAGAGGCCATGTCCTAGAGTTAGGTGGGTTGCTAACACTGTTGCCCAACAAGAGTGGCAGCTTCTGTAGAGCATTAGCTATAGGTGTGCCTCCTAACACCTCCACCGTGTGCCAGGCTCTGTGCTGTGTCTTAGGGATGCAGGTACAATTCAGCTATACTTCCTGCTGCTAAGGTGCTAGGAGAAGACAAGCTGGTGATCGAACAATCCTGCATGGTAAAATACAAAAATTGCACTAACAGAAGTTTGTATTATGGAGTATCACAGAGGAGGGAATGGTTCATTTCCAGCAGAGGCAGGACTCATGGGTTTTTTCACAGGAAGGTACTTGGTTCTTTACCCAAAGTTATACAGTCAGTAGGCAAAGCAGCTGGAATGGGAGCCCCAGCTTGTCTGACTGCAAAACATTCTTAATACCCACTCCATGAAGACATTTGTGCAAGGGCAAAATTAATGACATAGAAGTATGCACCCCAGACGGTATGACCTGGTCCAGATTAGAACTTAGAATGCCTTGAGGGATGAATGTAGCATTTGTCTGGGTCTCCTTTTCTGAAATATCACCTGTCTCAGCTGGCTGCTGAAGATGGAAGAAGAAATAGCAAAATATTCTAGTTTTCTTTTTCAGAAGACGTCCTTGAGTGCTGGTTTGCTGCCTCCCTGATTGGGGGAAACAGACAAAATATGGTCATATTCTGTTAATTTCCTTTAAAAAGTATTTTAATTGCATATTTTCTCTAAAAACTTAATCTTTTTAACATTTAGTAGTTTAAATGTCTCTAAATTAATTAATTAATATAATTAATAAGATAGATTTGCATACTCTTTAGGGTAAAGGCAGTGTCTTCTCCATCTCTCTGGCCCCCATCAGGTCTAGCCCAGATCCCTTCATATGGTATGTGGGCAGTACAATTCTGCTGAATCAGATTGAGTTCTCCTTGTGCAGTGTTGGTGGGAATGTAAAATGGTGCAACTGCTGTGGAAAACAGTATGGAGGTTCCTCAAAAAATTAAAAATAGAACTACCACATGACCCAGCAATTCCACTTCTGGGTATATACCCAAAATAATTGAAATCAGGGTCTCAAAAAGATATTTGTACACCTGTGTTCATAGCAGCAGTATTCACAATAACCATAACCCAGAAGGAAACCAGGTGTCCATCAACACGTGAATGGATAAGCAAAATGTGGTATACACATACAGTGGAATATTATTCAGCCTTAAAAAGGAAGGAGATTCTATGACATGCTATAACATGGATGAACCTTAAGGACATTATGCTATGTGAAATAAGCTAGTCACAAAAAAATACTGTATTTTTCCACTTATTTGAGGTACCTAGAGTAGTCAAAATCATAAAGACAGAAAGTAGAATGGGGGCTGCCAGGGGCTGAGGGAGCAGGGAGTTAGGGAGTTACTGTTTAATAGGTATAGAGTTTCAGTTTTACAATGTCAAGAACTATGGAGCTGGATGGTAATGATGACTGTACAACAGTGTGGCTGTATTTAATACCACTGAGCTGTACACTTTAAAATGGTTAAGATGGTAAATTTTATGTTATTTGTATTTTAACACAATAAAAAAAAGAAAAATAAGAAAGTGGTAGAGAATTCACACAAGCTTATTTCCCTATAAGGTTTTTTGTGTTTTGGTACACATTTCAATTTTCATGATAAAAAAATTGATGTTCATATTTCTGTTGCTTTGTAGTGTAGTTTGAGATCATGGAACATGATACCTCCAGCTTTGTTCTTCTTTCTCAAGATTGTTTTGACTATTCCAGGGCCTTTGTGTTCCCATACAAATTTTAGAATTTCTTGTTCTAGTTCTGTGAAAAATGCCATTGTATTTTGATAGGGATTGCATTGAATCTGTAGATTGCCTTTGGTACTATGGCCATTTAAACAATATTACTTCTTCCAATCCGTGAGCATGGTATATCTTTCTATTTATTTGTGTCATCTTCAATTTCTTTCATCAGTGTCTACAGTTTTCCAAGTACAGGTCTTTTACCTCTTTTTTTAAAATTTTTTTATTGGAGTAAAGTTGATTTACAATGTTGTGTTAGTTTCAGGTATACAGCAAAGTGAATCAGTTATACATATCCATATATCCATTCTTCTTTTAGACTCTTTTCCCATAGAGGACATTACAGAGTATTGAGCAGAGTTCCCTGTACTATACAGTAGATTCTTACTAGTTATCTATTTTATATATAGTAGTGTGTATATGTCAATCCCTATCTCCCAATTTATCCCTTCCCCTCCCCCTATTTTACATCTTTTATTAGATTTGTTCCTAGGTATTTTATTCTTTTTGATGTGATTGCAAATGGGATTGTTTTCTTAATTTCTCTTTCTGATGGTTTGTTGTTAGTGTACAGAAATGCAAGAGATTTCTGTATATCAGTTTTGTACCCTGCAACATTACTGAATTCATTTATTAGTTCTTATAGTTTCTTGGTGACGTCTTTAGCATTTTCTATGTTTATTATCATGTTATCTGCAAACAGTGACAGTTTTGCTTCTTCCTTTCCAGTTTGGACTCCTGTTATTTCTTTTTCTTGTCTGATTGCTGTGGATATACTATGTTGGATAAAAGTGGCAAGAGTGGCATCCTTGTCTTCTTCCTATCTTACAGGAAATGGCTTCAGCTTTTCACCATTAAGTATGATGTGGTTGTTGGTTTATCCTATATGGCCTTTATTGTGTTGAGGTATGTTCCCTCTACACCACTTTATGGAGAGTTTTTTTTGTTTTATCATAAATGGATGTTGAATTTTGTCAAAAGCTTTTTCTGCATCTATTGAGATGTTTATATGATTTTTATCCTTCAGTCTAGTAATGTGGTTCATCCCACTGACTGATTTGTGGATATTGAACTATCTATCTTTGTATCCCTGGGATAAATCCCACTTGATCATGGTGTATGATCATTTTAATGTATTGTTGAATGTGGTTTGCTAGTATTTTGTTGAGGATTTTGCTCCAGTGATCAAAAAAGTATGGTACTAGCACAAAAACAGACACATAGATCAATGGAACAGAATAGAGAGCCCAGAAATGAACCCACACTTACACGATCAATTAATCTATGATAGAGGAGGCAAGAATATACAATGGGGGAAAAGACAACCTCTTCAATAAATGATGTTGGGAAAACTGGACAACTACATGCAAGTAATCAAACTGGACTACTTTCTCACATCATATACACAAATAAACTCAAAATAGATTAAAGGCTTAAATGTAAGACCTGAAACAATAAAACTCCTAGAAGAAAACATAGTCAATATGCTTTTTGACATTGGTCTTAGTAATATATTTTTTAATATGTCTCCTCAGGTAAGGAAAACAAAAGCAAAAATAAACAAATGCAAATGTTATATCTGATAAGGGGTTAATATCCAGCATATACAAAGAACTCCACAATTCAAAAACAAAAAACCCAACAACCCAATTAAAAACTGGGCAGAGAACCTGAATACACATTTTTTCAAAGACAAACAGGGAGCCAACAGACACATGAAAAGATGTTCAACATCACTAATCATCAGGGCAATGCAAATCAAAACCACAATGAGATCGCACCTCACATTTGTTAGAATGTCCTTTATCAAAAAGACAACAAACAACAAATGTTAGTGAGGATGTGGAGAAAAGGGAACCCTTGTGCACTATTGGTGGGAATGTAAATTGGTGCAGCCACTATGGAAAACTCCCCCCAGAATTAAAAATAGAGCTACCAGGGCTTCCCTGGTGGCGCAGTGGTTGGGAGTCCGCCTGCCGATGCAGGGGACACGGGTTCGTGCCCCAGTCTGGGAGGATCCCACGTGCCACAGAGCGGCTGGGCCCGTGAGCCATGGCTGCTGAGCCTGTGCGTCCGGAGCCTGTGCTCCGCAACGGGAGAGGCCACAACAGTGAGAGGCCCGTGTACCGCAAAAAAAAAAAACAAAACAAAAAACAGAGGTGGAGAGTTGGGGGAGGGGGAATTCAATGAAGGTAGTCAAAATGTACAAACTTCCAGTTACAAGATAAATAAGTACTAAGGATGTAATGTACAACATGATAAATATAATTAACACTGCTCTATGTTGTATATGAAAGTCGTTGAGAGTAAATCTTAAGAGCTCTCATCACAAAGAAAAAAATCTTTTTTCTTTTACTTTGTATATATCTGAGATGATGGGTGTTCACTAAACTTATTGTGGTAATCTTTTCATGATATATGTAAGTCAAAATCATTATGCTGTACACCTTAAGCTTATACAGTTCTCTATGTCAATTATAACTCAATAAAACTGGAAGAAAAAAACAAAGTACACATACACACACATGATTAACTATAGCCCATGACACACTTTCTCTAACACTGAGCCTTCATGTTTAAACATTTTAAATCAAATGTGGTTTAAATAAAATTGGATATTTTAAAGTTTAAATAAGTTGGTTGATGTTCCAAAAAAATTTGAATTCTATTCACTATCCCTGTTTAATGTTGAAAACCAGTAAGAATTCCAGTCATGCTAATTTTATCACAAGCTCAAAGCAGTAAAGCCTGTAGATGATATAATTTGGTGAGTAGTTATTATCTGAATGAAAAACTGCTTTGGCTAATATTCTAAATTTATTTTTGGTCACTGTAATAATAGTTTCCAAGTGATAATAGAGTTAACACTATGACCTCCCATGAAAATGCTGAGTGTCCTAAAGGAGCACAGTGCATTTACAGCTTGCTGTGAGTCGAGAGATGGGGGGGAGGGTAATTTTGTTTTAATAACAACTTTCTTTATCTTGATATTTTCTTTCACTGCCCTTCCCATTCAAGTAGACAGACTATCCCAAGAGGGCTGTAGCAACCACCTAGGAGCCTCCTCCTGGCTTTGGTTTCCAAAAGCCTGAGGCTCTACCTAGGAGGTGGATGAAGAGAACTGTTGTGAACTGAATGTTTGTGTCCCCCCAACACACACACACCCAAATTCATATGTACTGAAACCCTATGCCCCAGTGATGGTATTCAGGGGTAGGGCCTTTGGGAGGTAAATAGGATTAGATGAGGTCATGAGGGTGGAGCCCTCATGATGGGATTAGTGCCCTTATAAGCATCATGAGAGAGCTTGCTTTCCCACTCTGCTCTTTGCCATATGAAGAGACAAGGAGAAGTCTGCAGTCTGCAACTCAGAAGAGCATCCTCACCAGACCCCAGCTATTGCTGGCACCCGACCTTGGACTTCCAGCCTCCAGAACAGTGAGAAATAAATTTCTGTTGTTTGTAAGCCACCCAGTCACCCAGTTTATGGTATTTTTGTTGTAGCAGCCAGAGATTTAAAAATCTCTTGTCTTAAAGACAAGGACTTAGCCAAATTTTAGAAGAAGGAAGATTTTCCCTGAAGATCAAACAAGTGTTCCTTAGACTGTAGGAAGGGGAAATGAAGGGGAAGTGATGAGGGTACAGGGCTCAGTAGATTCCTAAACAGGGGTCCCTGCAGCATGCTTCCTGCCAGAGCCAGCAAGACCCCAGAGAGGAGATGACTGGTCTAGGCAGGCACCTGACTGTTGACCCCACAGTAGTGGGAGAGCCCCCAGACCTGAAGGACTCCTGTGGACAGGAACAGGGGCACCCCTGTGACATGCTGCACAGATTGATCACTGTAGCTCCTCCCAATAAATCTCCACAGACTGCTTTTCCAACAAGGTGGGAGCAGCCGCTGAAGTATTGGCTGGCACTAAATATGGTTGTTTGTTTGCTTGTTGTTTTTTTGTTTGGGGAGGGTTTGCTGAGCACATAGAATTGAATTCCCCAAAGTTAAATATGTATATGATGTAACTCCCCCATGCTACCCAGAAAGGGGTGGAAAAAATGCTCATAGCTACAGCCAATGGGCACTACAGGCAGGACAATTTGGCAAATCCTATCACCAGCTTTACAGCATGCAAACTATTAGACCCTGTACCTCTACTTCTATAAATCTATCTTAAATAATCCATCTGTACCAAATACTAAATCAAAGATTTAGGAACAAGAATGTTTGGTGGAGCATTGTTTATAATAGAAAAATATAGTAGGAAGCACCCGAACTGTCCAGTCGCTGGGTTGGATCAATCACGTGAAGTTGAAAGCTCTCTCAACTGACCTAACTGGACTGACCCTCTTTTCCTCCATAAAATCCACTGACTGAGGCTGTGGTCCCTCCGGGGGGCCAGTGGGCTCTGCAGATCAGTGCACTCAATACTCCTGCTCCCACAGCTGAGGTGTGTGTTTACTAACAGCCTGTGGGATTGTCCAAAGTGGTTTATGGCAGTTGTACCGGTTATTTGCATTCCAGAATATACTTAAATATTATGCAGACTGATGCAATATGGGTGCAGAGAGAAAGACTTCATTTCTATGAAAACTACTGGAACAGAGCAGGACCCTATGGGAGCCTTCCCAGGACAGAACCCCTCTATGTCCACTGCCTGCTTTTTGTCTGTAGAAAAACTTTAGTCAAAGAATAAATTTAATCAGAGAAGTGAGAAAACACAAAAGCCAAGGAAAACAAACAAGACCAAATAATAATAGTCATTAAATAAAGTCAAGAACTTTTAGTTCCTCCTCAAGGACTATAGATAATATTCTGAGCCGTATCCTTTGAGCTGTTTTTTAGATACTGAAGCCCCCACCAGGTGGAAAAAGTTACCTACATGATGACCAGACAGTAGCCATGACATCATCTGCCACAATTCCAAGAACTGGCCTCAAAGAAATGGGAACAAACTAACCCTGGAACTAAAGACTATCTGTACTTAAGCCAATCAAGATGACGCTGATCAGACCACTGCATGACCAATTTCAAGATAACGGTCAGAGCTGACTGTGCTGTTCTGCCTGTAGCCTCCTCCCTCACCCTATACACCCCTGAATCTCCCTTAAAAAGCTCTTGCTCACTGATCAGCAGTGGGGCATTGTCCTTTGAACATGAGTCCACCCTCTCCCCTGGCTGCCAGCCACCAGAATAAAGCACACTTTCCTTTTCACCAACCTTGCCCCTCAAGTACTGGCTTTCAAGCCGTGAGCAGCTGGACCTGAATTTTGGTAACACTACCTTGAAAGCCTTGGAAGGGCTTCGTAAATCATAGTTCTATAGCTGTGGAATGAGATGTGGGTGAGAATAGTATACATGAGTGAGAAAGATTATGAGAATTTTGCCCCAGGATTGCTTGGCTGTGTCTTTTAAGTTCTTACCTCACTTTAAAGACACAGAAATTAGAGGTATAGATGACATTATGGGTATGGTCTAGGTTGAACTAGCCAGCATAGTCTTAAAGAAAAGCCCTGGACTCAGTGCAAAAGACTAGTGAATGAATACACATCCTTATGTTGTTGTTTGAACTAAAATTTATAAGGTTATATGTGTAAAAATTTCTAGGATTCCACAATCTCATCAGCTTTTTCTATGGATTAAGCCACTGCTGAGGCCTTGGATGAGAGGGACACAGCCACACATTCATAGAACAGAATGTTCTTTGGTCGTTAAAAAGGAAATTGCAGAAGAATGTTTTTCATATGAAGGTGTCCTTCACAGTAAATTGTTAAGTGAAAGATTCGGCTTAAAAATACCCATAGTATACAGCCATTTGTATAAAAAATACATGTGTATTAAAAATTTTAAATACCTTTTAAAAAAATGAGTGGTGGGAATATAAGTGACTTTTCTTCTTTGTATTTTCCATATGTGCTTGTATGTCTACAATAAATACTTTGTGGGAAAAAATTACAATAAAAGCACATTTTGGTTTAGAGAAAATGCACATCTACACCCAGGTCCCAAGAGAGAGAAAGGAGAGTGTGGGAAGGATGTTGATTGAGGGGATGGTACTGCACAAGGAGCCCGGGAGATGGGGTGGGTGCCCTGTGCCAGTGGCCTTCTCTCCACCCCCTGGCACTGCAGGTGTTCAATAAGAGCTTGCTGATTGATTCATTTTCCACTGAATTTGCTCACGGACTCAGGGTTGGCTAGGCGCAGCTAGGCAGTGATCACTTGGGTATCTCATGCAGTGACAGTCGGATGGCCATGGGGCTGGGGTCATCTCAAGGACCACTTCACTGAGAGTCTGGCACCTGGGCTGGGAGCTGGAAGCCGGGGCTCCTTGGCAGCAGCCCCTTCTCCTCTCCTCTTCCTCCTCCTTCTCCCCTGGCCCCCTCCATGTAGGGGTACCTGGACTCAGCTGGCACCTGAAGCCTCCCTGAGTGAGGGCCCCATGACAGCTGCGTAGAAGCTGTTTGGCCTTTTATAACCACCCCTTGAAGTGATCATTTCATCCTACTCATAGATGCAGTCGCAAAGGCCCACCCTGGTTCAGAACAAGGGGACATAGACCCCATCCCTTGATGGGAAGGATGTCGAAGAATTTTCGGCCATGTTTCAAACCCAGCGATTCCAGGTGTCTGCCACACCCCTCGTCTGTACAATGGAGGGAACCGGCCCAGACATTGATCCTCTCTGCACTCAATTCATCTACCTTCTCTCTGCTCCTCTCAGCCCCCCTCCCCAACTTGCAATTCTGTTCCCATCCTGACTAAACTCAGCTCCTCTTCTAGATTTAACACCTGCTGCAGGTTCCCTGGGAACCTCTGCTTCTTTTCCTTCCCCCAAATTCCCCCAACTCAGAGCCAGGTTAGATGCATCGCTCTGTGGTTCTGGACCCCTTGTACATATCTCCAGTGCAATGCCAGCCAGCAAACACCATCACCACATTTGCCCTCTTACCATCTCCCTTCATGGAGCAGCTCTACGGTATAGCCAGCCCTCAGATCCCACAGGCCCAGCTCTGTCAGACTGGCTCCCTGCAAGCTGTGGGATCTTGAGCAAGTCATTTATCCTTAGTTTTCTCATTGGAAAAAATAAGAATGATAATCTCACCTATCTCAGAGGACTCTGGTGAAGCTTCGCAGAAATGATGGATGTCAAGTCTTATATGTGCTCAGTAAATGTCTGCTATTTCCAGCTGTCATTGTTATTATGAATAATTGTCCCTGAAGGTAGGGACCATGTCTGGTGTCAGTCAGTCTTCCCTGGAGCCCTGCCCATCCCCTGGCACACAGAAAAGGCTCTGTAAATCCTTGTTCTCCCTTTTCTAGTTTTTTTCTTGTTGTTGGTTCTCTTTGGAGATTTTTGGCAGACTCTTGACCTTTTCCCATACCTGGCCCAACCCGTGGTTCAGAACAGTCGCGTTAGCCCTTTACAGAATTACCTTCACAGTCCAAGTTACAGCATTGCCAATTACAAGGATGTCCTACTGGTTCCTAATATAGATTTAAAATATTTAAAATCCTGCATTTCTATTTATGCCTAGACCTTTCTGGCCCCTGTCTGAGGTGTCTTCTCCAAATATACAATTCTAGTGGGAAAGGTACAATTTTCCCAAAGGTTCCAACCTACCGTCCACACAAGGACTGAACTGTAGGCTGGGGTCCTTCAATAGGAGGACCCTGGAAGGAAGGAAGCTGGTTGCTCAGAGTTTGTCAATATACTCACGAGGACTAGTTACATAATTTGTGGGACCCAGTGCAAAATGAAATTACATGCCCCTTGTTCAAAAACAGTTACTAATTTCAAGACGGCATCAGCAAAGCATTAAGCCAACGCTGGGGACCTTCTGAAAGCCTATGCAACTCTACAGGTCATACGCTCATGAAGTTGGCCTTGATATTCACCTGAAATCAGCAGAAGAGAAAAAAAATGCAGTCATTGAAGATAAAATGCAATTTCATCGAAGATAAGCCTCAGCAGTTAAATTTGCTTTCACTCCAGGAGTGCCCCCTTCCTCTGACTCCCATCCCATGCCTCCCACCTCTCGATCCCTGCCCAGGTCCCAACCGCAGTGGCCTCCTTGGAGCACCTGGAACATGCTTGTTCTTTCTTGGTTCTTCCTGTCCCTTCGGTCAGGACCACCTTCCCAGACTCTTAACACAGCTGGTTGCTTCTCCTCTTCAACTGTCAACTTAAATCACCCCCACGGCCTGCTACAGGCACCCTGTGATTGTTCTGTACCCTAGAACCTCCTTTATTTCCCTCAAAACCCTTATGGCCATCTGTATTTTTCAGTTTATGATCCGTCACTCCCACTGGAGTGTGGTCCCCTAAATGCAGGAAATCTTGTTGACCTTGCTTACTGCTGATTCTCAAGTAATCAGAACAAAGCCTGGCATGGGGAGGGGGAAGGGATAAATTAGAAATACAGAATTAACAGATACACACTGCCATATATAAAATAGGCAAACAACAGCAATTAACTGTATAGCACAGGGAACTGTATTCAATGTCTTGTAATAACCTGTAATGGAAAAGAATCAAAAAAAAGTGTATACATATATATATAACTGAATCACTTTGCTGTATACCTGAAACTAACACAGTATCATAAATCAACTATACTTCAACTAAAAAAACCTTCACATAGGAATAAAGACACAGACGTAGAGAATGGTCTTGAGGACACGTGGAGGGGGAAGGGTAAGCTGGGACGAAGTGAGAGAGTGGCACGGACATATATATGCTATCAAATGTAAAATAGATAGCTAGTGGGAAGCAGCCGCATAGCACAGGGAGATCAGCTCGGTGCTTTGTGACCAGCTAGAAGGGTGGGATAGGGAGGGTGGGAGGGAGGGAGACGCTAGAAGGAGGGGATACGGGGATATATGTATACGTATAGCTGATTCACTTTGTTATACAGCAGAAACTAGCACACCATTGTAAAGCAATTATACTCCAATAAAGATGTTAAAAAGCAAACAAACAAACAAAACCCTCTCATACATATCACAGGAGTTTGTAGTGGGCTGAATAATGACCTGCAAATATATCCAGCTCCCAATCCCTGGAAACTGTGAATGTCCTTATATGACTAAATGAAGCTTTACAGATGTGACTGAATTAAGACGTCAAGATGGGAGGGATTATCCTGGATTAAACACATGGACCCTCAATGCTGTCACAAGTGTCCTTTTAAGAGGAAGGCAGAGGGAGATTTGACACAGAAGAGAAGACCACATGACAGAAACGGAGGGAAACAAGAGTCTGAAAGATGGAGGAGGAGGCCACAGGCTGAGGAACACAAGTGGTCACCCCTGAGCCTCCAGAGGGCTGCCAACACCTTGATTTTGACCTAGTGAGACCCCTTTAAGACTTCTGGCTTCCAGAATTATAAGAGAATAAATTGGTGATGTTTAAGGCACCAAGTCTGCAGTAATTTGTTGCAGCATCCATAGGAAACTAATACAGTGTCCAATAAAAATGTGCTGAATAATTGATGGTTAAGCGAATCTGTGGTAATTCATTCAGTGAATATTGTCCAGAGCTTCCCGAGTGTCTAGCAACATACAAAAGGGGTTAAGGATAGCTCTTGCCCTCAACATGCTCAGAGTCTCATAGAGAGGCTGTCAGGAAACTTGGAAATAATCAGGCGAAAGTAGAGAGCCATACAAGGCCAGAACACATCAAAGCACTGAATTGGCAATGCTTGTCAAAGGATATTTTATCCCCCTTATTTTTCTTTATGACTACACCCTGTCCTTCCTTTCCAATCGCCACAATCTTTGATGCCTTTCGTTTGTTAGTTGACTACTCTCTCCCCTTCTAATGTCTAAGCTCCATTCAAAGTATGAAAGTGTCTATGTGTCAAAAACCAGATGTGAGACAGAATTCTATACCAGAAAAATAATCTCTAAGTTGATTGCTAAATTAAACATACAGGTCAGGGCATATAGTTACTTGGGGAGGAGAGCTCTGTGTCGGCTCCAACTTTTGCGGTGAGAATCGAGGGGCAGGTGGCACTTGTAGTGGGTGTTTGAAGACCTTTGGGCATGGACTGAACCGCTGGGTGGGTCCTGGCCAGGGTCAGCATATTAGTCCCCTAGGACTGCTGAAACAAAGAACTACAAACAGGAAGGCTTAAACAACAGAAATGTATTGTCTCCCAGTTCTGGAGGTGAGAGGTCTGAGATCAAGGTGTGAGAAATGTTAGTTCCTTCTGGAGGTCCTGAGTAGCATCTGTTTCAGGCCTCTCCCCTGGCTTCTGGTGCTTTGCTGGAAATCTTTTATGTTCCTTGGCTTGTGGCAGCGTAACTCCGATCTTCACGTGGCGCTCTGTCTGTTTCTTATCTCTGTGTCCAAATTTTCCCCTTTTTATCAGGACACTAGTCATATTGGATTAGGGACCCTCCCTACTCCAGTGTGACCTTGTTTTAACTAATTCCATCTGCAATGACCCTCTTTCCAGATGAGGTCACACGCTGAGGTACTGGAGGTTGGGAGTTCAATGTGTGAACTTTAGGGGGACACAACTCAGCTCATAGCAGCAAGGGACTCCTCTCCTGCCAAGCATATAGTGGGGACCCACTGGATTGGCCCATTTTGCCCTTGCTGTGGGCACCTCCTTGCATCTGTCTAGAGGACCATTCCACAGGCTTGGCTTTATTCAGAAAGCTTTCTTCAGTATCTCCCCCAATCTTTGTTGCCCAGAGCAGAACAGAGCTGGGCTGCCCAGAAGCCACCCGCACCAGCACCACAGCCCTTTCATCGTGGGACTTGGCCTCAGCAGACTCCCCAGGGAGGAGAGCTATTGCAGTGGCTCTGAGAGCTTTCAAGTGGAAATTTCTTACCCCGCTGGGGACAGCTCACCTTCAAGCTCCAATTCGAGGAGGCAGCTCCTGGGGCTTCTTCTGACTCCACTGGCTTGGGTCTCACCTCCTTCTTCTGAGAAGCCCTCCCCAGCTGCCCCTGGTCTCCCAGGACCCCTCCACAAGTGATTGGCTTGTGTGTCTCCTCACACCCCTTCTCATCCCACACACTCATCACAGCCTGTTGGCTTGTCTGCTTCCCCACAGGACAGTGAGCTTGTGGCAACAGAAACCAGGTGTCAGTCACTGCTGTGTACTTACACCCTGCCCAGAGCCTGGCCCCCAACTGGGCCAGGGGACGGCAAACTACAGCCCATGGGCCCAATCCATTCCACTGCATGCTTTCATTGGCCTGCAAGGATGATTTTTACACGTTTAAATGGGTGGAGAAAATTCAAAAGAAGAATATTTCATGACACAGGAAAAGGACATGAAACTCAAATGTCAGTGTCCATAAATAAAGTTTTATTGGAATACAGCAATGCTCACTCATATATTGTCTGTGGCTTCTGTAAAAATTTTTAGCTTTACTGAGGTATAATTAACAAATAAAATTGTAAGATAGTTAAACGGTACATTGTGATGATTTGAAATATGTATACATTGTGGAAGGATTCCTCCCATCTGGTTAACCAACACATCCATCACGATATTTATATATACGTACTTGGTGAGAACATTTAAAGTCTACTCTCTTAGCAAATTTCAATTATACATACAGTATTAGCAACTATAGTCACCATTATGCATTAGATTACATTATACAATAGATCCTCAGACTTTTTTCATCTTACAGCTGAAAGTTTGCACCTTTGTACCAGCCTCACCTTATTTCCCCCACCCTATTTGCCCTCACCTCCACCCCTGTCTGGCTTCTTTAGTGCTACAAGGACAGAGTCAAGCAGTTGGGATGGAGACCATCTGTTTCACAAAGCAGAAAATATTTACAATCTGGCCTTTTACTGAAAAAGTGTGCCAACTCACTTCCTGGACACTCAGGAGACATGTTGACCGCCAACTAAACGATTGGATACCTGGTCTCTGGCGCTCACGCAGCTCAGGCCACCTCGTGCTGTTAGCTATTTTTATATGTGAGATCCTGGGGGCAGGGACTGGGTCTTCTTTTCCTTTTTTGGCTCCTGCACAGGGTCAGCAGGTCTTGGAAAATGTTGATGCTGATTAGTTGCCTCAGACGTCAGGGAGCAGGGATGCTGAGGATAATGTACTGCACACTGACACCTGCTCATCTTAGAGGAAGGTGTAGACTGTCTACACAGTGAAACCGCTTCCGTGAACATCAGTGACCACTTCCTTCCAGTCTGCTTAGAGTCTGAGGTTGGAGAAGCCAGAGGAGAAGGGTTCTGAGACGCTGAGGCTCCCTCACCTCGAGGTCAGGCATCCAATGTCTCCGCTCAGGGAGAAGCGATCCCTCCACGCACTTCGAGAAGGGGCGTGAGGTCCACAGACCTGCAAGAAGCACGTGGCTTGGGGGTGGGGAAGACGAACACAGCACCAGGAAGAAAGTGTGGACTAGGTACTGGCAGGGCTGCACTGAAACCTCATCTGTGATTCTTCCTAACTCTGTGACTTGATGCAAGCTGCTGTTTTCTCAGCTGCGAAGTGGAGACAATAAATCTCTCCCCCTTACGGGGCTGTCCTAAGAGCTAAGAGACACAATTGTGTGTAAAAGGATGTTGAGAGATTTCCCATATCCTAGGAATTGGAACCAATACTCAGTCACTCATTCAATAAGTGCTTATTGAATACCTACAATGTATCAGGCACTGTTCTAGCCTTGGGAGATATTTCAGTGAACAAAACAAAGAACATAACTTCGCGTCCATTTCATTCTCTGTGAGGCTGTAAGCTATAGAATTCCCAGGAGTACAGGCACAATGACACACACTCTGCTAGCTCCGGAGCCATCCCAGCACCTGCTTGCTCCTCTCTCAGGGACACCTGCTTCGTTGGGAGCAGGTGACTTTTAGCCCTGTTACCATCCTGTGGCAAAGCTCTGGGTCTCTGTGTCAGGTTGATGGGAAGCGAAGGGATGATAACGGTCTCTTTTGGATGTTGCACCTCCCCGGAAATGAAGGGGAGAAGTAGCTCAGGGGGGCCTCTTTTGTGCAACTACACAGTTATGGCATTTCTAGCTCCACCAAAAGAGCTAATGTTCGGCAAAATCTCTATCTCAAGAGCCGATTCAGGGAGGCAGAATTGCCATTTGAATGTTGTCCTCAGAACTCTTTTCCATGCACTGGTGGCTCTCACCCTTTGCACAGCCCCACTCTGTGACAGCAGAATGTTGAAAAGGGAGGAGGTTGCACTGCCAAGGGGTCTGGCACCAAAGGCCACATACAAGCTGCACCCCATAGACGCCCAAGAGATGAACTCACTCCCCAAGCAGCTGTGCAGCGGCTGCCATCTGACATGGCCTTCTCCTTAAAGGTTCGAAGTTGAATTCCCAGTGCGCTGGAAGGTTCCACGTCTCTGGAATCCTTTTCCCTTCCTAGCTTGCTCAAGTGGAGTGCATTGAACTTGGAGGACATAGTTTTTCGAAGAAAGAAAGAGAGAGAAAGGAGGGAGGGATGGATTGAGAGAGAAAAAGAGAAAGGGTGAGGAAGGAAGGGAGGGAGGGAGGGGAAAGAAAGAACAAACTAGTGGGAGGGAGGGACTTTTGTGTGTGCGTGTGTGGTACGCGGGCCTCTCACTGTTGCAGCCTCTCCCGTCGTGGAGCACAGGCTCTGGACGCACAGGCTCAGCGGCCATGGCTCATGGGCCCAGCTGCTCCGCGGCATGTGGGATCTTCCCGGACAGGGGTACGAACCCATGTCCCCTGCATCAGCAGGTAGACCCTGAACCACTGCGCCACCAGGGAAGCCCAGGGGAGGGACATTTTAGCTTAGGTCTCCTCAGGCTGCACGTGCCTCACATTAAACATGGGACCTTGTTAGCAGAAGTGAACTCCATCTCTTGGATTCTTGGCCTCACCCAGAACTCAGGTCCCAGCACCTGAATATTTCCAGGAGTTTCTGGGATGTCTTTGTGAAGGAAGAGTTGGTCCTCTTTGCAGCCCAGTGGTGGCTGCCCTTGTCCTCATTGTTAGCAAGCCCCATTAGGAGGGAGGCTGCACCACTGGCTAGGGGCCACAGCAGGGGACCTGCCCACGCATAGCTGTGTCCTGGAGGCTGGCCTCAGAGCCACCACGTCTGCATCCGAGGCTGCAGCCTCAAGTACGCAGGTACCTCCAGGGCCCAGGGCACCTGCTGTCAATGCAGGGCTGTGGCAGAAATAAGGAGGCTGCGCTCTGTGCTCTTTCTTTACCCCTGAGAGGGACGCTGAGGATGATGTACGGCACACTGACACCTGCCCATCATAGAAGGTGTAGACTGTCTACACAGTGAAACCGCTTCTGTGAACATCGGTGATCCCCTCCTTCCAGCCTTCTTAGAGTCTGAGGTTGGAGAAGCCAGGGGAGAACATTTTCATTCTTTTACTGAGGTGTGACATAAATACAGTAAAGAGCACAAATCTTCAGTTGATGAGGTCACTGCTGTTCTGACCTCTGTCACCGTGGAATCCGTCACCTGTTCTTAAAACTTTGTATCAAGGGGACCATGTGATGTGCGGTCTTTCATGGCTGGCTTCCTCTCCTCAGCCCGTGAGATCCATCGTGTTGTCCATCAGTTCACTGCTTTTCCTTCGCTCTGTAGAGTTTCCTAGCAAGAGCGATCAGACTGCTAGGTCCCAGAAGCAACCCGCCCCCGACCCACCATGACGGTGGAGAAAAAAGTGATCTTCCTTTGCCTCCATCCTGTGGCGGCAGCTTCATAGGGCCACTCAGAGAGCTTGATTTGAGTTTTGGAGCTGGAGGGGAACCCAGCGAAGCTTCTAAAGGTGAGGGACTATCCAGTGGAGAGAGGCGGCTGCCTTCACAGCAGAGGAAGACGCTTGAAGGTCAGAATCTTGTCAGTAGAAAAGGGCAGGGGTGGAGGAGGACAGAAAGGGAGCAGCAGCTCATCATGGCAGTTGCCCCAGGACCTGCACTTTGCAGAGTCTTCCTCCCTGAAGGCAGACCCAGGGGAAGCCACCCTTCTGAGTACCAGGAGGGTCCTAAGGCATGGCTTAGTCAACTGGCATTAAACTCTAAAAAGTGCGTGAGGCTTATGTCTCACTGTCACCAGCGCTTATCAACCTCACCTATGATGGAGACCAGAGTGGACTCCTCTTCAGCTGTTTCACAGTGCTCTGCAAGTTTCTTTTTGCCTCTCTTCTGACTTCTCTTCTCCTTGAGGACCATTCTTTCTATCCATTTAAACCTCATTTGACTTCTCTGTAAATGGTCAGGGTACCCAGAAGTTCATGAAATGTGATTCTTTTCCTCTTACACCTTGCATTCCTCAAACAGCCCTGCTTGTGATTAACATCCCATGTTTATAATCCCCCTTTCTCTGCCCAGGAGTCAGGGATGCAAGTAGACCCAGCTAGCAACAGCCTATCCCTCCCAGGGCAGCGTCATGGCCAGGTAATCATCAGGCCATGACCAGGTGATCGACTGATAAATAACCTGGTTCATATTCTTATACTAGGATTTCAAAGAAAAAGAGATTCTTTGAAAGTCATTCATATACTCTTGACTGAAGCATAGGTCTCTTCTATCTGGGTAGATCATCTTCTTTCATCTCAAGACTTTGAAAGAGAAGTGGAGGAAATGAGAGGGAGAAAGGGGACAGCCTCCTATGGCGCATATCAGATGAATCAACCCCAGTAATCATGGAGTGTCGTATGTCACAGCCAAATTGCTCTCACATTCATAGGCTTCATTAATTCATTTTGCAAATATTTATTGAGCATGTACTATAGGCCAGGCACTGGAGATAGAGTAATGTGTTAGTCTGGGTGTTTTGGGTAGATGCCAAAACAGGATTAGCTGTGCAAGAGATTCATTAGGACACGTATGGGGGAGAACGAGAAGGGACCCGATGGGAGGCTGGGAGAGAAGTCAGACCTCAATGCAGGTCTGATGCCAGGTGAAGAAAAGACAGGGAAGTGTGAAGGTTAATTTTATGTGTCAACTTTGCTGGGCCACAGTACCCAGATACTTGGTCAAGCATTAGAAGTTTCTGTGAAGATATTTTTTAGATAAGATTAACATTTAAATCAGTGGACTTTGAATAAAGCGGATTACCCTCTATAACGTGGGGGGCTGCATCCAATCGGTTGAAGGCCTTGATACAAACAGACTGACCTGCACAAAGGAAGAGGGGATTCTGCCAGCAGATGGCCTTTGGACTCAGACCACAACTCCTCTCTGGGTCTCCAGCCTGTTGTCCTACCCTGAAGATTCTGGACTCACCAAACTTCCGTAACAGCGTGAGCCAATTCCTTAACAATAAACCAATCTCTGTCGTGCACACATTTGCGCTGTCTCTCTCTCTCTCACACACGCACGCACACGTCCTGTTCGTTCTATTTCTCAGGAGAACGCTGACTCATCCAGGAAGGAAGGAAGGTAAGAAGGAAGCGTCTTAGACTGAGTACAGTTCTAAGAGGGTTTGGCAAGGAACTGTTTACAAAGGTGTTGAAAGCCTGAAGGAACAAAAAGAGGACACTGAGGTAACACAGAGGTGAGTAACTAAAGGCAGCAGCCACAACCTCTGGAGGAGTAAAAGGGGGGAAATGGTGCTGTGAAAACCTGGGAGCTCAGAGCAAGGCCCCACAGACTGGTGGGATGCCAAGGTGTCCCCTCCACAGCTGATATTTGGGTTCCTGAGGAGAGGGACATCCTGGCACTCAGGTCTCTGAGGAGGGGTCTGAACCTACTGGATGTCTGGAAGGCCGAGAGAACATGGCCCAGTGGATAAAGGAGTATGGCAGGTTCTGGTACTCCTAATGCAACATGGCGAAGCTGCCGCTGGGGGTACTGAAAGAAATTGGAATCCGGACCCATAACTTCTGCTGCTACTAGAGAGACACTAACAGGAACTGGGAACAGGGAAGGTCTCTTCTCCTCCCCTCCTGCCTCCCAGTCTCCCTTCAGTGCCTCCCATTGGTGGAACCGAACAAGATTGACAAGGGAGTCTGGGAAATCGAGTTTTCAGAATCCTAGCTCCAATATCCCAGAGCACAATATAGAAGGGTGGGCTTAGGACTGAGAGCCATTAGGTCAATAATGCCAGGAAGCATTAAGGAATTAGTGAGAAAAAGGAAAATCACACATGGGGACAGAAAATGGAGACAGGAACAAGGCTCCTTTCTTCAGAAATGCCGTGAAGGGCGTCCCTGGTGGCGCAGTGGTTGGGGGTTCGCCTGCCGCTGCAGGAGACATGGGTTCGTGCCCCGGTCCGGGAGGCTCCCACATGCCGCGGAGCGGCTGGGCCCGTGAGCCATGGCCGCTGGGCCTGCGCGTACGGAGCCTGTGCTCCGCAGCGGGAGAAGCCACGGCAGTGAGAGGCCAGCGTACCGCAAAAACAAAAACAGAAATGCCATGAAATCTTCCACATATACTATGGGAGAGCATAAGTTTGTGAGTTGTCGTTACCCTTTTATTTTCCTTGGCCCTCTTGAAGAATCCAGTCCATTCTCATCAGGCACAACTGAATGTGTTACGTGGTCCCACACCATTTCCTCTCACGTGTACTCCCAGGATTGAAGTCTCAATGTGTCTGCCATTCCATCTGTATCTTTATAAAGCATCTTCCCACACAACGCTATAGCTTATCGCTTCTCAAGACTGGAGCCTTGTCCTCTTCCAGAAATGGAAAGCACAGGTATGTGAGCCAAACCCTCAGAATCAACTACGCTCTTGAAGGAGATAAAGCCCTTCCTCCTGATCACCACAGTGGCCACACCCATGACCGAATCCTCCTCAAGACTCATGCAGAGTGCCTCAGGCCATTGGTTGGAATGCTACGGCCTACATATAACAGAAGACCCAACTCAAAATATTTTATTATTATTTTTAAATATTTATTTATTTATTAATTTTCTTATAAGTCATCCATTTTATACACATCAGTGCATACATGTCAATCCCAATCTCCCAATTCATCCCACCACCACCCCCCACCGCCCCCCTGCTGCTTTCCCCCCTTGGTGTCCATACGTTTGCTCTCTACTTCTGTGTCTCAATTTCTCCTCTGCAAATCGGTTCATCTGTACCATTTTCTAGGTTCTACATATATGCATTAAAATATGATATTTGTTTTTCTCTTTCTGACTTACTTCATTCTGTATGACAGTCTCTAGATGCATCCACATCTCTACAAATGACCCAAATTCGTTCCTTTTTATAGCTGAGTAATATTCCATTGTATATATGTACCACATCTTCTTTATCCATTCGTCTGTTGATGGGCATTTAGGTTGCTTCCATGTCCTGGCTATTGTAAATAGTGTTGCAATGAACACTGGGGTGCATGTGTCTTTTTGAATTATGGTTTTCTCTGGGTATATGCCCAGTAGTGAGATTGCTGGGTCATATGGTAGCTCTATTTTTAGCTCTTTAAGGAACCTCCATACTGTTCTCCAAAGTGGCTGTATCAATTTACATTCCCACCAACAGTGCAAGAGGGTTCCCTTTTCTCCACACCCTCTCCAGCATTTGTTTGTAGACTTTCTGATGATGCCCATTCTAACTGGCGTGAGGTGATACCTCACTGCAGGTTTGATTTGCATTTCTCTAATAATTAGTGATGTTGAGCAGCTTTTCATGTGCTTCTTGGCCATTTGTATGTCTTCTTTGGAGAAATGTCTATTTAGGTCTTCTGCCCATTTTTGGATTGGGTGGTTTGTTTTTTAATATTGAGCTGCATGAGCTGTTTATATATTTTGGAGATTAATCCTTTGTCCGATGATCCATTTCCAAATACTTTCTCCCATTCTGAGGGTTGTCTTTTGGTCTTGTTTATGGTTTCCTTTGCTGTGCAAAAGCTTTTAAGTTTCATTAGGTTCCATTTGTTTATTTTTGTTTTTATTTCCATTACTCTAGGAGGTGGATCAGAAAATATCTTGCTGTGATTTACGTCAAAGAGTGTTTTTCCTATGTTTTCCTCTAAGAGTTTTATAGTGCCCGGTCTTACATTTAGGTCTCTAATCCATATTGAGTTTATTTTTGTGTATGGTGTTAGGGAGTGTTCTAATTTCATTCTTTTACATGTAGCTGTCCAGTTTTCCCAGCATCACTTATTGAAGAGACTGTCTTTTCTCCATTGTATATCCTTGCCTCCTTCATCATAGATTAGTTGACCATAGGTGCGTGGGTTTATCTCTGGGCTTTCTATCCTATTCCATTGATCTATATTTCTGTTTCTGTGCCAGTAGCATATTGTCTTGATTACTGTAGCTTTGTAGTATAGTCTGAAGTCAGGGAGTCTGATTCCTCCAGCTCAATTTTTTAGCCTCAAGACTGCTTTGGCTATTCGGAGTCCTTTGTGTCTCCATATAAATTTTAAGATTTTGTGTTCTAGTTCCATAAAAAATGCCACTGGTAATTTGGGATTGCCATTGGTAATTTGGGATTGCATTGAGATTGCATTGATAGGGATTTCACTGAATCTGTAGATTGCTTTGGATAGTATAGTTATTTTCACAATATGGATTCTTCCAATCCAATAACATGGTATATCTCTCAGTCTGTTGGTATAATCTTTCATTTCTTTCATCAGTGTCTTATAGTTTTCTGCATACAGGTCTTTTGTTTCCCTAGGTAGGTTTATTCCTAGGTATTTTATTCTTTTTGCTGCAATGGTAAATGGGAGCGTTTTCTTAATTTCTCTTTCAGATTTTTCATCATTAGTGTATAAGAATGCAAGAGTTTTCTGTGCATTAATTTTGTATCCTGCAACTTTACCAAATTCATTGATTAGCTATAGTAGTTTTCTGGTGGCATCTTTAGGATTCTCTATGTATAGTATCATGTCATCTGCAAACAGTGACAGCTTTACTTCTTCTTTTCCAATTTGTATTCCTTTTATTTCTTTTTCTTCTCTGACTGCCATGGCTAGGACGTGCAAAACTATGTTGAATAATAGTGGCGGGAGTGGATATCCTTGTCTTGTTCCTGATCTTAGAGGAATGCTTTCAGTTTTTCACTATTGAGAATGATGTTTGCTGTGGGTTTGTCATATATGGCCTTTATTATGTTGAAGTAGGTTCCCTCTATGCCCACTTTCTGGAGAGTTTTTCTCACAAATGGTGTTGAGTTTTGTCAAAAGCTTTTTCTGCATCTATTGAGATGATCATATGATTTTTATTCTTCAATTTGTTAATATGGTGTATCACATTGATTGATTTGCGTATATTGACGGATCCTTGCATCTCTGGGATAAATCCCACTTGATCATGGTGTATGATCCTTTTAATGTGTTGTTGGATTCTGTTTGCTAGTGTTTTGTTGAGGATTTTTGAATCTATATTCATCAGTGATATTGGTCTGTAATTTTCTCTATTTGTAGTATCTTTGTCTGAGTTTGGTATCAGGGTGATGGTGGCCTCATAGAATGAGTTTGGGAGTTTTCCTTCCTCTGTAATTTTTTGGAAGAGTTTGAGAAGGATGGGTGTTAGCTCTTCTCTAAATGTTTGATAGAATTCACCTGTGAAACCATCTGGTCCTGGACTTTTGTTTGTTGGGAGATTTTTAATCACAGTTTCAATTTTATTCCTATGATTGGTCTGTTTATATTTTCTATTTCTTCCAGGTTCAGTCTTGGAAGGTTATACCTTTCTAAGAATTTGTCCATTTCTTCCAGGTTGTCCATTTTATTGGCATAGAGTTGCTTGTCGTAGTCTCTTAGGATGCTTTGTATTTCTGCAGTGTCTGTTGTAACTTCTCCTTTTTCATTTCTAATTTTATTGATTTGAGTCCTCTCCCTCTTTTTCTTGATGAGTCTGGCTAATGGTTTATCAATTTTGTTTATCTTCTCAAAGAACCAGCTTTTAGTTTTATTGATCTTTGCTATTGTTTTCTTTGTTTCTATTTCTTTGTATGGGTCTTGTTTTGTATCCATTCAGCAAGCCAGTGTCTTTTGGTTGGAGCATTTAATCCATTCTTGTTTAAGGTAATTATTGATATGTATGTTCCTATTACCATTTCCTTAATTTGGGGGGGTGTTTTTGTAGGTCCTTTTCTTCTTTTGTGTTTCCTGCCTAGAGAAGTTCCTTTAGCATTTGTTGTAGAGCTGGTTTGGTGGTGCTGAATTATCTTAACTTTTGCTTGTCTGCAAAGCTTTTGATTTCTCCATCGAATCTGAATGAGATCCTTGCTGGGTAGAGTAATCTTGGTTGTAGGTTCTTCCCTTTCATTGTTTTAAGTATATCATGCCACTCCCTTCTGGCTTGTAGAGTTTCTGCTGAGAAATGAGCTGTTAACCTTATGGGAGTTCCGTTGTATGTTATTTGTCGTTTTTCCCTTGCTGCTTTCAATAATTTTTTTTGTCTTTAATTTTTGCCAATTTGATTACTATGTGTCTTGATGTGTTTCTCCTTGGGTTTATCCTATATGGGACTCTCTGTGCTTCCTGGATTTGGGTGGCTATTTCCTTTCCCATGTTAGGGAAATTTTCGACTATAATGTCTTCAATTATTTTCTCGGGTCCTTTCTCTCTCTCTTCTCCTTCTGGGACCCCTATAATGCAAATGTTGTTGCATTAAATGTTGTCCCAGAGGTCTCTTAGGCTGTCTTCATTTCTTTTCATTGTTAATTCTGTTCCGCAGCACTGAATTCCACCATTCTGTCTTCCAGGTCACTTTCCATTCTTCTGCCTCAGTTATTCTGCTATTGATTTCTTCTAGTGTATTTTTCATTTCAGTTATTGTATTGTTCATCTCTGTTTGTTTGTTCTTTAATTCTTCTAGATCTTTGTTAAACATTTCTTGCATCTTCTCGATCTTTGCTTCTATTCTTTTTCCAAGGTCCTGGATCATCTTCACTGTCATTATTCTGAATTCTTTTTCTGGAAGATTGCCTATCTCCATTTCATTTAGTTGTTTTTCTGGGGTTTTATCTTGTTCCTTCATCTGGTACATAGCCCTCTGCCTTTTCGTCTTGTGTGTCTTTCTGTGAATGTGGTTTTTGTTCCACAGGCTGCAGGATTGTAGTTCTTCTTGCTTCTGCTGTCTGCCCTCCGCCCCCATATAACTTCTGAAACTTTCGTGCTGCACTAGTCTCAAAGCTCCCACCCCTGCTCCTCAGGCCGGGTCCCCATGGGAGGCGGGGCTGCATCTAACTCAAAATATTTGAAACCAATTGTACTCAACACTGGCTGTCCATTCAAATCAACCAAAGAACTCTTAAAAAGACATCTTGCCTGGCATAAAAACAAGATTGAGAACCAATGACTAAAATAATAAAGGGATTTATTAGCTCATATAATATGGGGTCTGGAGGAAAGGCTAGGGATGGTTTATTTAGCAATTTCAACAAGGCTCATGAGGGAGCTGGGAAGGTTCTGTCTTTCTGTTCTGCTGAGGAGGGCATCCTTGGCATAATGATTTGTTTCTTCATCTTTGTCTTCTCATGGTCACAAATTATATGCAGCAGCTCCAAGATGCTCCTCACACAACAATATCTAAAGATGGGAGAGAATGACTCTTTGAGCCTTTTTTAGTATCAAGTTTATCTCGTATTTTAGTGGCTGCAACTGGGTCACATACTTATCCTTAATCTAAGTACTGGTAAAGGAGATGGAATTATATGCCTGGCCTAATCTAACCAAGACCCATCCTCTGCATCTGCAGAGGGGCTTAAAATACAAAGCACAGAAGGAAGAGGGCCATGTCTCTTGGGTAGGCAGCCAACAGTGTCTGACACCATTTACCCAGCATCTTCATGGGCTCCTTCTCTGGCCTGTCGATTCTACATAAAGCCTTTAAGTAATTCTAGACCCTGAGTTACACACAGAATATAATTCTCATGGAATTTTTCATGGAATTATGGCATTTATAGGGTAAGGCCTCAATGCAAAGTCTAAATGCTAATGAAATCTGGGTTTTCGCAAACCTCACATACTTCCAAAGCAACTAGAGAATATCGCTGAAGCAGGAAGATTTGAAGAGTTTCAGATTACCGAAAGAATTCTCCTTGAGCAGTAATACAGAAAATGTGCTTTAAACAGTGGCCAAGTGTAAGCACCAACCTAATTCTTGGGCTCAAAGTTTTTTATGTGACTCAGGTGTTGTTGGTTTCTGGAATCATCTCCTGGCAATATATTGTGGCATTTATTCCCTGGCACATCATAGAGAAAGGCTTTTTTCTATGAAAATTGTTTTCCTAAATATGACCCATCTCTGCAGAGGCAGGCCACTTGGAAGGTAATTGATTTATACGTGCTCTTCAGAGACGTGTTGAGGTTATTCAATAAGATGATAGGAAAGACAGAGCCCCGTACTTCTAAAAATGCTACATGTAGGCAAGTGCTGAGTGAAATTGCATTAAAGCTCCCAACATTTGCAGCTTCTTCCTTCACATTGCCCTTGGGCGGAGATAAGGACTTCCACAGCAATTGCTATCACTACCTTGTTGGCCTGCACATGAAAAGAAAACAGTTTTCTTCCAAAATAAAACACCATCTGATTTAGTAGAAACAATGACCAGTTTACCACTAGGGAAATATTTTTATTTCAGAGGTTGGCCACTGTATAATTTCCTTAAAATCCTTAGAGATGTGTTATAATGATATTAAGTCCAGGAAAAATAAGTGATTAAAAGGTGGAATGGCCAGATATTTAGCGACCAGTCAACTTGGATGCAGAATGACATCAAAGGCATAAATTACCAAATTCCATCCAGTGACTCAGAGCCCTTAAGGATAGCCAGAGTGAGTATCAATTCCATTCTCTGACTTTTATTTGCCATCTCACATGCTAATAGATAAAATTAGCAGCCATTTAAAATTAAGAGTTAGGAAAGTAACGAATCTCTTCCACAGACAACGTAGTAGATCAAGGGTCTTGCTCGATGGTTGGTTCTTGATCACTTAACCACTTAACCACTCAGTTTTCTAGAGAGTAAAAAAGAACAATGACAAGGAGAATAACTTATTACCATGGGGGTGAGAGATACATCGATGTTTTTTTAAATCAATGATCTTTATTAAGCGCCTGTTACATGCTGTATACTGTGCTAGCTCTTCTGGATACTATGGTAGACCAGTTAAGACATGGTCCCTCCTCTCATAAGGGTTATGATATAGTGAGGAAGATAAGCATTAATCAAACACACAATTAAATGTAAAGTCCTAAACATAATAAGTCCTCTTCTTAGGAAGAGGAAGACAGTGCAAGGAAAAAAAAATCGTATGAGAATTAAACATCTGAGGAGATCAGGAAGGTTCCCTGAGGAAGACACATTGAACTGAGATCTGAAGGAAGAGAAAGACTTAATTAGGTAGAAGGGTAGAGGGAGAATGCTCTGGCAGAGGTAGAAGAGGACACACACACAAAAGACAAAAAGATATATGATGCTTGCTGTAGTTAAAGTTGATGCTAAGTAGCTATGACAAAAGACCCCCAAAACACAACTCACATGGGAGCAATTTATTTATTTCTCTCTGTAACAGCCACCTAGGATGAATGGAGCTCTGCTCCATTAGGTCATTCAGAGACTCAGGTTCCTTTCGTCTTGTTGCTCAGCCATCCCCCTAGAAACACAGGGTGTTCTCCTTATCTACATAAAGATGGTTCACCACAAAAACCATATCAGCATTTCAGCCCAAATCAAAAGAAGAAAAAGAAGTCACTAGCAATCACCACTGGAGAGGACTTAATCCCAGAGCCAGATGCAGCTGCAAGGGAGGCTGGGAAACGTGGCAACCAGCAAGATGGCCACGCACTCTAACAAAACTTATCTGGCAGTGAGAACAAGCTCTATGCTAAAGGGGAGAGGGAAAGAATGGGTATCAGGATACAATAGCCCCTTCCACAAAGCAAAAGCACTCCCAGCATGCAATGCTATTTTCATTGAACTGGCGAATATAGGTGAATATCAGCTGTTGCCTTGGTTCAGTTGAAATGACTACAGCATGAAGATCATTTCTTAATTTTATAAGCTTCCTAGAAGTGTCCTTGTTGCAACTCCCCATCTTTGCAGATCATGAATGAAGCATCGAGGAAGGAGCTCCCAACACTTTTTACCATCTATGAAGTGCATACTATGTCAAGCACTGTTATGTGCTTTGCATACATTATCTCATTTGAACCTTATAGCAATCCAGTTTATAGATGAGAAAGCTGAGGTAGAGAGAAATTAAGATCACATTAGGTCACATAACAGGCATATGATGGATTAGAACTCAGATCTGATTCTAAATTCCATGCTTTTAACAGGTACACTGTGTGACTGCTCCTAGAAAATATGACTCTGATGAAGGAATTTAAGAACTAATGCATAGTCTATATCCAAAAGAAACTAACCCACTATACTGAAAAGATATCTACACCCCCATGTTCATTGCAGCATTATATACAATAGCCAAAACATGGAAACAACCTAAGTGTCCATCAATGGATGAATAAATAAAGAAAATGTGACATATATATAATGAAATATTACTTGGCCATAAAAAGAAAGAAGAAATCCTGCTATTTGCAACAACATAGATGGGCCTTGAGGGCATTATGATAAGTGAATTCGTCAGACAGAGAAATACAAATACTGTATGATATCACTTATATGTGGAATCTAAAAATAATTGAACTCATAGAAATAGAGAACAGGTTGGTGGTTGCCAAGGGCAAGGCAGTGGGGGTGGGGTGGAAGAGTTGGGTAAAGGTGGTCAAAAGGTAAAACGTTCAGTTATAAGATTAAGTTCTGAAGATGCAATGTACAGCATTATGACTATAGTTAACAATACTGTATTGTATATTTGAAAGTTGCTAAGAGAGTAGATCTGAAGCTCTCATCGCAAGGAAAAAAATTGTAACTATGCGTGAGATGGATGTTAACTAAACTTATTGTGGTAATCATTTTGCAGTATATACATATATCAAATCATTACGTTATACGCCTTAAACTATTACCATGTTATATGTCAATTACATCTCGATAAAACTGATGGGGGAGGGGAAAAACAAATTGACGTATGACTCGGCAAAGAACAAGGAAAATAAAAAGAACTAATACAGATATAACTGGTTAAATTCTTTCTATTTTATGTCCTTAGGAATATTCTGGTTTAGACATCTGACTTTTCGTTTCTTTACCCTTAAATGCTGGCTTATACCAGGTACTGGACATTGAATACTGATTTTTCAAGGAGTGAAACTCTCAGAACTGATTGCTTCTAATTCACTGAAAGAAAGACATTTAACCTTTTTTTTTTTTTTTTAGCCATTCGAAAGTTCTCAACTTCACTTCTTCAACAAACATTTACTGATCATCTATTTTAGGCACAGTGTTAAGCACAGGCTACAAAGATTAACATGGCCCAGACCCTGCCCTCAATACGCTCTCAGCCTTACGGAGGCAAACACACCAGCAGGTGTTGCCATTAGCAGTACTGCCATGATACAGTAGTCAAGGACACTAAAGACTGTGTGGGAAGCAGGATACGTGCTAAGGACAGGAAAGGCTTCACAGGCAACATGTTATTGGAGGAGTCTTGAAAGGTGAGAAAGACTTAACTAATAGAGAAAGACAAGGAAGGCCTATCAGGCAGATGGAAGAGCATTTAGCAAAGGCACAGAGGTATGACATATATGGACACCTGCTTTACAACAAAAGCCCTATGGAAATTCAGTAGAGAACTGATGGTCTTTTTGATCATTGATGCTGAGTCATGGGATATTCATATGGGAAAAAAAGAACTTCAATCTCTACCTCCCACTGTACACAAAAATTAATTTATGATCGATCATAGAACTAAATGGGAAAGTTAAAACGATAAAGTATGTAGGAAAAAATGTAGGAAAATATTTTCATGACCTTGGGGTAAGCAAAGATTCCTTAAACAAAACACAAAAAACCCCAGTAACTTAAAAAAATTTGAAAAATTGAATTAAATTAAAATGTAACACTTTGGCAAAAACAAACAAAACATTGAAAGAGTGAAAAGGCAAGCCACAGGCTGGAAGATACACACTGTATCCCGCAAAGAGCTTGCATCCAGACTGTAGTATGAACTCCTAAAAATCAATAAGAAATAGACATAATGGGCAAAAGAACTGAACAGGCACTTTACAAAGAAGAATATAAAAGTGGCCAATAAAATGTGAAAAGGTGTTTAACATCATTACTCATCATAGAGGTACAAGTTAAAATCACAGAGAGATACCACTACCACAAGGAGATACCATTATACTTTTAAGTGGTTAACATTTAAGATTAGTAACATCAAATGTGGGCTGCAAAGTAGAATAACTGGAACTTTATTTTGTTCTTGGCGGGAGTGTAAATTGGAGCAACCAGTTTGAAAAAGTGTGGACAGTAACTACTATACCTAAACATACATACATTCTATGGCCCAGCAATTCCACTCCTGGATCCATACCCACCAGAAACATGTGCACCAAAAGATTTGTACAATAATGTTCATAGCAGCATTGCTCATGGTAACCAACAACTGGAAACAACCCAAACGTCAATCAGCAGAAGAAGAAATAAATAAATTGTGGTGCAGTCATATAATGGAATACTACTCGGCAATGAAAAATAATAAACCAGCATACCATATTGAAAGAAAGAATTAAGACACAAAACAACACATGCTGTATGGTTGTATTTATATCAAGGTCTAAAGCAAGCAAAACCAATCTATGGTGATAGAGGTCAGAATAGCCGTTATCTTTAAGGGGTACTAACCGCCGAGGGACTAAAGGGAGCCTTCAGAAATGACAGAAAGGGCCTATATCTCAATCTGGATGGATACACATGTATGCATATATGTGTGTAAACATGTATCAAGCTGTACAATTAATATCTGTGCACTTTACTTGAAGGGACACCTCAATTTAAAAAGCATTTTTTAAGTCCAGAGGTGTGAAACCACCTGACAAGTTTGGGGATTATAAGTGCTCTGGACTTATTAGAATGTGTGGTGCTGAGGACAGTACGGGAGGAGATTCGTTCATTTAACGAGTGCCAGGTGTGGTGCCTACTATGGGGCTCTAGCAGTCTAGACTCAAGGGCTACTGCCCTCATGGACACTGCATTTTAATGCAGGAGAGAGCAATAAGAAAAATAACCAACAAACATGTGATTTCAGGTGTAATGAAAAAAAACACACGAAATCAAGGTAAAAAGATAAGCGTGACAAGACTTGCTATTTTCATGAAGGGAGGTCCAGGAAGCCCTCTCTGACATTTGGCCCATAACCTGCAGGAGCTGAAGGAGGGAGCCATGTGGACATCCGGGGAAGAGGGCTCCAGGTCGAGGGAATAAGAAGTGCAAAGGCCCTGAGGTGGGCTATGGAACAGTGCAGAAGCCAGAATGGCTGGTAGAATGAGAGAGAGAGAAACGGTAAGGGATGACATTAGAGAAACATCAAGGGGCTAATCACAAAGACTCTCCAGGACCAACCAAGGTAAGGGCCTGGGATTTCAGCCTGCATACACTGGGACTCCGTGGGGGTCAACGGGGTGCAGAGTCTGAGCAGGGGAGTGACATGACCCAAATTAGGCTCTCTGAAGCACGTGAAAGCAGAAAGACATGTTGGTACATGACGGGAAAAGTCAGCAGGGGTATATGGTCGTTAAAGACCTTATAGCCAGGACGTTACTTGCTCAGATTCATATTTTAGAAAGATCCCTCTGGTGGGTGTGGAGAATGACCCTGAAGTGGAGAGTGGGCAGGGAGGAGACTGTTGGCAAGGAACCAGGTGAGTGGCCATTAGAAGACCCAAATCTTCCCCAGGATCAACATTCTAAGCATCTATAAACAGCTTGTTCTAGACAGATGGGCGTGCTGACGAGTTGGGAGTTCTGGTTAACAGGATGCCCGATGCCAGAGAGCTTTCTCGACAGAATCCGCACAGCAAAATGACAGCACGCTTCTCAGCCCTTCCTCACAGCGTTTTACACGGAGGCAAAATGAACAGCTGCCCGCGACGTGGACTTTTTTCCCCTTTTCTTCAAACAAAATAGTAACCGGAGCAGAGCACAGCAGAGCCGGGAGGGTCTGGCTGATCTTTTGGGTTTAGCCCAGTTTCCTAGCTCCTAGTCACTCCCATGTGCCCATGAGGAGCTGGTTTATGGCACATGAATGAAGACCAGCTGTGAGCGAGGCAAGCGAAAGAAGGGTCATTATCATAACATCTCATCTGAATTTCATTCTAGCGTGTCCAAACAACAGAGGAAAATTGAGAGATTAAATTCACTGAGAGTCAAATGGAGCTTTCTCAGTTTCAAAGAGATGTTGCAACTCATCACTGAAAAAATCACAGAGGCCTGGGGGCAAACAGCCATTTGCAAATACCACCGTGTCAGAGAAGACCTCTTTCCGGGTTCAAGCTCAGGAGTTTAGTGTAACATTCAAAGGAGTGCAGTACAAATTCTTTATTGTGCTTTCTGAGGGGGGCTGGGGAATAGGTTTTAAACATTGAACAAGTATAAGCAAACCAGAATACTGCTTATTACACTCAAATGCTGTAGAAATAATACGAAAGGCACTCCCTTTCATCTGAAAAGCAGGGAGCAGTGGGCTGGCTATAAGAAAATAACAGGGAATTCGGAGTTGGACAGATCTGGGTTCACATCCCAGCTCTACCATTTATCAGCTGAATGACCTTTGGAAATTTATTAAACCTCTCTGAACCAAGTTTCTTTCTGTAAAATAGGGATAAAACGCTTATCTTTCAGGGTTGTTGAGAATACTAAACTAAAAAGTGCCCATAAAGCATTGGACACATAGTAGGTACTCAATAAAACAAGATATTTAAACAACACCTTACCATCTACATAATGCTTTCATATGTGTAATTGTATACACTCGATAACAACAAAACGTATTGGAAACATCAAGTAAAATGGTCATTTTGAATATTCCTCCACCAGACCTCCTACATGATGCTCCAAAGGCCCATTGTCACAGGACCTTCTTCCATGTGAGACCTCATGCCAGCCCAGGAGGCATTCGCAAGAGTCTCCAGGTCCCCAAAGGCCTTCAAAGGAAATAATGAGGTCTCAGGAGCTATCGTTGGTATTTTAAGAAAAGGCCAACAAAGGCTTTGCCTTGTATAAATCTGCACAGACTATCTAAAAGGTCAAGTGTTATTGCTTCTGTCTGGAATTAAGACAGTCCAGGTGTTAACTCATACTGAGCAGGACCTCAGATTCTTTGCCAGACATGTTCATGTCTTTGATGATTACAGATAAGCAAAGTGAATTATACATTTTTTCTCAGATTGTCTTAGTACATTCAGGTGACATAACAAAATACCATAGACTGGGTGGCTTATAAATAACAGACATGTATTTCTCACAGTTCTGGAGGCTGGGAAGTCCAAGATCATGACGCTGACAGATCTCTGAGGCTGGTGAGAGCCCGCTCCCTAGGCAGCTATCTTTTCTCTGTAATCTCACATGGGAAGGGGCAAGCAATCTCTCTAGGGCTCTTTTATAAGGGCGTTAATTCCATTCCATTCTGCCTTCATGACCTCATCACCTCCCAAAGGCCCCACCTTCTCATACCATCACCTTAGGGGATAGGATTTCAGCATATGAATTTTGGGGGATACAAACATTCTGGCCACAGCACAGATGAAATTTTTCTTATGGAAGCCAGAGGTCAGCTGGGGCCTCCCTGCTCCTCTGAGATCTGGGGAAACCTGGCTCAAGTCTCTCAGTTCCATAGTGTGAGAAAGTCCAAGGCCATTGTTGAGGTGTCTGCAGATCTCTGGGGCTTTGGTTCCCATGATGACCTCACTCTCTGTCTCCCGTGCTGCCTCCTCTTTGACTCCATTTCAATCTGGGGCTAAATTGCCATTTACACACACATACACTGTCCACTCACAACATGCGTGGATTTCGTGAGTTTAGTTGACCTCGCTAAGGTTTGGGGGTCAGAATGATGGGGGTCATGGGCAAGGACCCCTCCTCCCTCTGACTTCACACTAAAACCCCCTTTCTTTTCTGTCTCCCTCTTGCCTCCATTCCTTTCTCATTTCTCACCTAGTCTCAGCCAAGAAGTCTAGCCACATCCTTTGTAGCTAGAGCATAGCTTCTTTCTCCCTCCAAATATGGCTCTCTTCCTCCAATGAATGGCAAGAAATAAAAAGTTTTCCCACTTAATTAAGCTTAATATAAATTTCTTTGAGGAAAATCATCAAGAAAAGGGGTCTTTGCAATCAACAAATGGACAGAAGTCCTAAATAGACATTTCTCCAAAGAAGACATACAGATGGCCAAGAAGCACATGAAAAGCTGCTCAACATCACTAATTATTAGAAAATCAAAACTACAGTGAGGAATCACTGCACACCAGTCAGAATTGCCATTATCAAAAATCTACAAATGATACAGGCTGGAGAGGGTGTGGAGAAAAGGGAACCCTCCTACACTGTCGGTGGGAATGTAAATTGGTGCAGCCACTATGGAGGTTCCTTAAAAAACTAAAAATAGAGTTACCATATGATCCAGCAATCCCACTCCCGGGCATATATCCAGGAACAGTCTAATTCGAAAAGATACATGCACCCCAATGTTCATAGAAGTGCTATTCACAATAGCCAAGACATGGAAACAACCTAAATGTCCATCGACAGATGAATGGATAAAGATGTGATACCTATATGCAATGGAATATTACTCAGCCATAAAAAAAGAATGAAATAATGCCATTTGCAGCAACATGAATGGACCTAGAGATTATCATACTAAGTGAAGTAAGTCAAAGACAAATATCATATGATATCACTTATTTGTGGAATCTAAAAAAATGACACAAATGAACTTATTTACAAAACAAAAATAGGCTCACAGACGTAGAAAACAATCTTATGATTACCAAAGGGGAATGGGGGGGAAGGATAAATTAGGAGTTCGGGATTAAGAGATTCACACTACTATGTGTAAAACAAATAACCAACAAGTACCTACTGTATAGCACAGGGAACTATATTCAATATCATGTAATAACCTAAATGGAAAAGAATCTGAAAAAGAATATATTTTATATATATAACTGAACCACTTTGCTATACACCTGAAACTAACACAACATTGTAAATCGATTATACTTCAATAAAAAAAAAAAAAAGAAAGAAAAGAAAAGGGGTCTTTGCAAACAAAAATATAGGAATTGTTAATCTAGGGCAGTGGTTCTCAAAGTGTGGTCCCTAGACTAGGAGCAAGGGCATCACCTGGGAACTTGCTAGAAATGCAAATTCTTGGCCCCGCCCCAAATCCTTGGAAGCAGAAACTCTGGGGATAGGATCCGGCACCTTTCATTTTAACAAGGCCTCCAGGTAATTCTGCTGTGTACCAAAGTTTGAGAAGCATTGATCTAGAAGGAGGACTTTGGCTATAACAAGGTGGGGATTCCAAACCCAATGCCCATAGAGACAGGCGGTAATAGAAAGGGTAGTAGGCAGAAGGGAGTGTGGTGGAGATGGGAGTGAACTGTGGCTGATTTTTACCATGTGAAAAGGGAGATCCAGGATGGTCAGTTTTTCTAAATTTGTAAGAGAAGACAGAAATCTGAATTTTTATGTGCAATCTCCAGATGTTTAAATGTTAGCAACAAATTCGTTTTGTCCTTCAAGTTTGATTCAAAGGCTTGCAGGCACTGCCAACATCATCTCCCTGTTTAAATTAAGAATCACAGGTTTCCAAGCCATGCTCCTGGATCTGCTACTTTCAGTTCAATTTTTAAAGCACAATTAGAAATGGAAAAGTAAAAAGAAACAGAGACTCTCATTTAACATGGATTTTGTGTCAAACTTTAAAAATGGGTTTTTACGTTAATACGGGACTGTGGAGTAAAGAGCACATAAAATGGCAGTGAAATGGCAGTTGGACTAATGTAAGGTATTGTTTCTAGGCAGCCTTTTTATTTCTGTCCTTATTTTCTCAGAAAGTCACCAGGGAATCTGTTTCGTTCCCCATATCATGTTTAAAGCCAGGCTTATAGAATATATGCAGTGCTCAGCCATCGCCATGGCAACCTATCTTCTCCTAATTCCTTTTCTTTTCTAAAAATAAAGTGCCCTTTCTCAAAGTATCTATTACCAATTTTTATTTAAATTTCACTTTTTGCAGAGGTTCTGTCTCCCTTTGACCTGAAAGCTATTTTTGTTTTGCTCAAGAAGAGATGGTGATAACACACATTCTGGACATGACTATCAGCTATCTCCAAGTGTTACATTAGAAGACTAATGAGAGCTACAGACACTGGCCGGGTTGGAGGGTGGTTTTAAAACAACCCCACTGATTTCATAGAGGGGGTCATGGTCATCTTCTTATAGTGCAGAAACCACTTGGAACAGTGTTTCTCCAGTCCGTTATTATGTCTGCTGCTTCCAAAGAACAGTATTTCTACTACATAAAAGAATATTCAGACAAAGAGATGGGCTGAGGACCCAAAGCCCAAACATCTGATGGTGAATGGAGCCTTGGACACTCACTCCTTTGATCCGTAACCAGAGAGTTCTCTCTCCTTGGTTCCTTGCCCTCATTGCAGGCTTTCCTTTGCCTGCAGAGGGGTCTTGAGGGTCCGCTTCTGAGCCATTAGAAGAGCTGCAGGGGAAGGAAATGTTGAACATCAGCCTAAATTCTGCAGCCTTTGTACATCAAAGACCAGGCCTTGATCAAAACGCCCATGAAAAGTGATTGCTTGGAACTTCTGCACCGAAAGGGAAACACTCTATTAGACTGTCCTTTTTGGGGCCATATGCCATGCTGAGATGCTACAGAGATGCTACAAAGCTTGGGTATTGTCATGAGATAAGATGAAAAAAATCTGCCCAAGACAAAAAAGACACATGGCTGGGATTCCTGCCTTCTGTGAGTCCACACCCAAACAAGGCCACATTCATGCGTCCAAGCAAATGAGCAGAAGATTTCGGAAAGTCACGGAGGCGTCCGTGGCTCTCTGGAGGATGTGTGCTCGGAGTTTTCTCCACCGTTGGTGAGCCATCCACACTCCTCCCTCTGCATCTCTACCATGGCCAGCCTGCTCCTTGACTCCAAGCCTCTCTGTCAAGTCTGTGACGGTGAAAAATGTGTGTTTCACCCTGCCAAGCTAAGTAACCAAGGCAGAAATGGGAAATGTGACTCTGATTCATTTACACCATAAACAGTTTGTGTTTGGGGCACAATGGGTCTAATGAGAGTCTGAAAGCTTGCCCATTACAGATAATACAGGGTTAGCTGAAAACATTACTTTCTTTCTCTTCCGCTTGTGATTTCAAGGGCTAGTCCTGTCCAACATTCTGTCCTACTGTAGTGTTGTTCACTTGGGTGATGGTCCTTTGGCACAGCTAATCTGGAGCCTGAGCTCTGTGGTGTCTTTGCTGAGGGAATGTCACCTCAGTAAATGTCACACCCGACTGTGTGCCATGACTTGGGGCCAGGCTGGACATGATGGGTCAGCCACTTGGGACTCAAAACAGATGATTGAGGATTGCTTCTCTGGACTAGACAGCAGTCAAGAAGTCCAGGGCAACAACTGGGGTCCTGACCATATCTTCAGATGGACAAGTTGCTCACCGCAGAGGGCACTAAACTGTGGTAGTGGCACTGGGCAATCCAACCATGAGGAGGAGAAAGTCCAGGTCTGGGACCTTGCCCTGTGGGAGGGTGGGGTCACCAGCGCAGAAAGGAGGAATGCACCGCGCTCTGACCGCTTCCCCCTGCGTCTCATAGCCTGATCCCTAAAGGTGCAATCACACACTCAGCAGCCGCAGCTTGCCTTTCGCAACACTTTCTCTAAGGTCTCATCATAGGCCTAATAATCTTCATGTTAATACTTGATCTTAAAAACACTCGTTGACCCAAAAGAATGCAAAGCGGGGCTCAGATATTTGTACACCTGTGTTCATAGCACCCTTATTCAAAATTGTCAACAGGTAAAGCAACCCAAGTATTCACCAACAGATGAAAGGAGAAACAAAATGTGATACATACATACAGCGGAAGATCATTCAGCCTTAAGAAGGAAGGAAATCCTGTCACATGCTACAAAATGGATGAACCTTAAGGACATTGCGCTAAGTGAAATGAGCCAGTCATAAAAAGACAAATACAGTATGATTCCACTTATATGAAGTACTAGGGTAGTCAAATTCACAGAGACAGAAAACACAATGGGGCTTTCCAGTCGCTGGGGGAGGAAGAGAATGGGGAGCTATTGTTTAATGGGTACAGAGTTTCCATTTTTCAAGATAAAAGGAGTTCTGGAGATTGGTTACACAACAGTGTCAGTATACCTAACACTGCTGAACTGGACACTTAAAAACGATTAAGATGGTAAATTTTATGTTATGTTTATTTTACCACAATAAAAACAAACAAAAAGGAAAAAAGCACTTGTTGAGTAATTCCCCTTTGTTTCCTCAGCTACTCCACTGAGATGCACTGAAGCTCTGGTCCTGATACCAGAACTGCTATTCATAAACCCAAAGACACTGTGAAGCTCACAAAAACTTCCTGAGCCTAACTTTCTTCATGGGTACTTGGGAATAATAATAGTGACCCTGGAGGATCATGTGAGAAGAGTTCTGTGAAATAAAACGTGAATAGCACTTAAGAGATAATGAGGATTATGAAGCCATTCTACCCTACACACCACGTAGCACAAGATCTCGCATCTATTAAGGATCAAACGTAGGAAATGAAGGGATGGATGAAGAGGTGCGCCCCGGACAGCCACTGACCCACTGTGTTGAGACAGAACAGTGAGGTTAGTGAAATTGGTCTTCAGGCTCCACCTGGGTACCTGGTATCTTGGGTATCTTCCTACCCCCCTAGACCCTCAGTGCTCTCATTCACCCCTTTCCAGAAAATTAGGTAAAGTTTTACACTCAGATCTCCGTTCACAGATAGCTTCAGTCTCGTCTGCACTGGGGAGAACAGAGCTCTTACCCAGAAGAATAAATGCCGATGATGGAAGTTCAGGCACTAACGATAGCATAATGTGGAAGACGTGCTGGGGTAGGGGGCAGAAGAAAGGATTGTGACTTCTCAGCAATCTTTGAATCACAGCACACAGGCAGATGCTAGGTCCACCACCGTTCTGCCAATGGGGAAGTCAGCAAGGAGAAACAAGGTCCTTATCTGTAAGTCGTGCCACCATTTTGGTGATAAGCATCACAGCTTAGGGTTAAGAGCAAGGACACGGGAACCCAACTAACTGGATCTGGATTCTGGCTCTGCCACTTAGCAGCTGTGTGGTCTTCCACTTATCATTTAACCTCTCTGTGCTTTTCAACTTTAAAATTCACTTAGCCTCATAGGTTTGTCATAAGGATTAAACGAGTCTTTACTCGGAGAGCTCTTGGCACATAGAAAGTGCTCTATAAATATGTTAAATAAAGCCCAGGAAAATTTGTAGCCCCCAGGTCTATTCCCTGGCTTCTCCATTTGCTCTCCCTCCCCATTCCTCCTATCATCCGGATTCCCTGTGTGGAAAATGTACTCCCCACTCATGCCCTGACCACAAACAGATAAATCTTTCAGACTAGATTCCTGGCTGCTAATAAAGCTGGCTTTCAGACCTCATTTCCTAGTTAGTTGCCTTATTTAGAGACCTTGTCAATTTGCATTACATAGAAATAATGCAATAGGACTTCAAAGCTAGTTGGAACCATGCCCAGCAGCCCATAGCTCTGAATCGTCCAAAGTGGATTGGGATAATCGTAAATTATTTGAGAGCATGAAACTTCTCCTTTGCCGATTCTCTTATGATCACCGGGCTAGGACACTTTTGGGGGTAACTGTATAGAAATAAATGCCAAAAGTGTGCTATTTTCTAACTACAGATGGAAGGTGAGTTGAAATTAAATGTTTTCATCATAATGATTTGGGTTATCCTGTTGTCATCGCTGCTCTTGTTCATTTCTTTCTCCTACTTCTTTTCTTATTTTTTTAATCTAATAAACCTGTTTGAGTTTTAGATAAAATAGTGAGAATGCACAAATGCAACCTGCACCCAAATTTTAAAATATATGTATTACAAGCCCCTCGAAGCCTCATCATGACCCCTTCTAGTTGCTACTCCCCCACCGTATTTCTAAGGGCACAGAAGAGTTTGGACTGTTTTGATACTTTACATGAGTGGAATCTTACACAATGTATGGTCCTGTGTCTTTTTTCACGCCACATTGGGTTTGCAAGATTTGGCCACTTGATTGTTACGTGTGGTTGTGGCTTGTTCACTCTCACTGCTGCATAGTGTCCCGCAGCGTGATTATACCACAATTTATTCATGTATCCTAGTGCACGGACATTTGTGGAGTTTCCAGTTTGGGGCTGTCTTGAATAGGGCTGCTAGCAACCTTCTGATACATGTCTTTTGGTGAATGCGTGTAATCTATCTTGTGGGTACGGTTGTTTTAGCTCCCCCTTTTTCTAACAAGCCTCCCTCCATTTGTCGCAGTGAGGCAGGGTAGCCCAGAGTGGGTGGAGGGTAGGAGGAAGAAGGGAAGGGGGACCCTGACTGCCTGACTTCCAGCCTCCACCTCCCTTCTTCCCCACCCCATCCCTCATACTTGGGGTTCTGTCCTACCCCAGCCGGTGGCTGCCTTCCTGCTGACGTGCTTTCCTGCAGCTCCTCCCTGGAGCTCCAGCTCCTGTGCAGAGGGGCTGCCACAACCTCTTTCACTCCCCTGCAGGTCAGAGCTCCTGGGACCTAAGGTGAGTCCTCTGAGGGCAGACTCCCAGCTCCGACCGACACTCTGGCCTGTCCCTGTCTTCACTAGATGCCATGATTCTCCTGCTCTGCCAGACTTCCTTCCATCCCTCATAGCTGTGGCTCCCGGGCTTTCATCACCCCAGCAAACTTGTCTTAACCACTTTTAGAGTGTAGGATTTGGGGTCAGGATATCTAGATTTAAAATTTGGTTCAAGGTTCTAGTTGTGTGATCCTTGCAAATGATTTCATCTCTCTGCATCGCAATTTTCTCATCTGTGTTAACAGTAATAATATACACTGAGCTCATAACATGACTGTTGAGTTAAATAAGATAATACCTTTATTATTCTGGTAGTCGCTATTACCTATGCTCTGTATTATGTATGCTGCTTTTTGCCTTCTAAAGACGAATCGTTTTAATTCTTCAAAATCAGCCAGTTCTTATCATAAAAATTACTCTGATAATGCTATGGAGAAGTAGTCACAATCAGTCTGATTCTTTTGCCCTTTTTTGAATAAAATGTAAAGGCAGAGGGGTTGGGAAGTATTCACGATATACTGTTACATATTTTTAAAGAGGCAGGATAATAATTTATATATATACATACACGTAGTTTTCATTTTAGAAAAATCAAAGAAATGTATAGAGAAAGACACTGCAAAGAAAGATATAAAAATATAGCAATATTTCTCTCTGGATGGTGGTATTCTGGGTGATTTTTATGATATCCCTTATATTTTTCTATAGACGCTGATATATATAGTTACACATATATATGTAAAGACATACACTTTTATACACATATACACATAAAACAAGCCTAGTCTGACCAATGGAAAGGAAATCAAATTAATGGGCTGGTTATCTGAGGGTGGACTCAGGAAATGGTTTAGCATTAGCCTCCTGGGTTTCACTTGCTTTTTCTGTGCAGAACCAACTTGGGTTGCTGCCATGCAATGGGGGTGAGGAGTAGTGGGTTTGGCACCCAGGTGACTCATTGGAACACCTCTTGGTACCTGCACCATTTTGACAGTAAGTATATGAGTGCAGCAAGCCCAACCTGAGAAGGGTAACAGGGGCACAGACCCCTCAGGGATGCAAATCTTAGTCAGACCACCAGGCAAGCCATCCAAGAAGCAGAGGTGCTGGCTGAGGGTGAGAGGAAGCTGAAATGGATGGTAGAGAGATGATGATGAATAGCAGTCATGATTCTAAGACGAGATGCAACAGCAAGGACTCTAGCTTGTCTTCCTCACCTTCCTCTTCTAAGCTTCCCCCTGGAAAGAGGCCCCCTGAGCTGTGGAAGGAGCTGCTTCCAGAAAGTACATGAAACGTGGATCTCACTACACAGGGTAGTTGCTGTGATGCATCACCTATGTCCCCTTTCGGGAACGGCTTGTGGTCCATCTTCTGGGAGTGCTGTTGGTGACTGCCTTTAGCTGTCAGCCCTTCAGGACAAAGAAGTGACAGCACCAAATATGTGTTTTAGAAACATTTCTCTGACAGCTGTTAAAAAGAATAATCTAGGGCTTCCCTGGTGGCGCAGTGGTTGAGAGTCCGCCTGCCGATGCAGGGAACGCTGGTTCGTGCCCAGGTCTGGGAAGATCCCACATGCCGTGGAGCGGCTGGGCCCGTGAGCCATGGCCGCTGAGCCTGCGCGTCCGGAGCCTGTTGCTCCACAACTGGAGAGGCCACAACGGTGAGAGGCCCGCGTACCGCAAAAAAAAAAAAATAATCTAGATCTGTACACATCCACACAGAGAACTATCCAAAACAAATCTTGAGGGTAAAACTCAGAATGTAGAAAAATATATCTAGAATGTAACCATTTGTGTAAACCTTGGAACACATACCAAACACAGCCATATATTGCTTGGATATCCACATATATGGATATGTGTGTGTGTGTGTGTGTGTGTGTGTGTGTATCAAGATATACAAAATGAACACAATAGACACATTTGCGTTCATTTTGTAAATTTTCACATGCGTAAATATTTTGAATTAGGTTTTTTTGTTTGTTTTGTTTTTCTGCTGTATAACAAATAACCCCAGCACCTTAGGGGTTTACAATAACAAATGTTTATTTTTACTCACATTACTTGGAGCCTGCAGGTCAGCCATGGCTCTGCTCAACTCTACCAGGCTCTGTTGTACTGTGATGAGCTATGTCTTGCCTCTAGGAAGACCAAGAGGATGAGGAGGTAACAAATTACTGTGGGAAAATAACACGGACTACTCTACACATCAAACTTCCGAGGGCAATTGCCCCTGGAAGAGCAGGAAGAATGAAAAAAGGAGTTAGTGAATAGAGGGGTTGTTATCTAGAACTGTGGCATAATTTTAGAAAAGGTTGGATGCAAATATGACAATTCTGGATGACGGAAATAGGGATGATTGTTTAATTATCCTTGGGACTTCGCTTTCTACTTTTGCAGAAATGATAGATTGATCTGGGAAGACATTAAAGATGGAGTTGGGAGGGGGCTATTAGGAGGTAGAATTCCAGGTAAAATGATAAAGACCTGAACTATGACAAAGCATAGAAATGATATCATGGGGACTTCCCTGGTGTCGCAGTGGTTAAGAATCCGCCTGCCAATGCAGGGAACACGGGTTCAAGCCCCGGTCCAGGAAGATTCCACATGCCGCGGAGCAACTAAGCCCGTGCTCCACAACCCCTAAGCCTGCGCTCTAGAGCCCGCGAGCCACAACTACTGAGACCGCGTGCCGCAACTACTGAAGCCTGAGTGCCTAGAGCCCGTGCTCCGCAACAAGAGAAGCCATCGCAATGAGAAGCCCGCGCACCGCAACGGAGAGTAGCCCCCGCTCGCCACAACTATAGAAAGCCTGTGCACAGCAAGGAAGACACAATGCAGCCAAAAAATAAATAATTAATTAATTTTTAACAAAAGAAATGATATCATGGAGTTACTTAAAAGCTAGAGTTCACGAGACTTGATGATCAATTACATGTGAAGAGTGAGAGAGAGGTGAGTCAAGAATGCCTCCAGAGATGAATCCATGGTGATGGCAGGGCTCCCGGCTCAGGTGTCTGGGTGAAGGAGTAACCATTCTCCACCCCAAGAAACAGAGGAGAATCAGGTCATCAGGTGGGTGGGCCAGGAGGAGGTGATGCCTGTCATCTCAAGGCTTGGTTGATAACTCTGAATCATTATGATTTTACTTTTTTCCCTGTTCATTTGTTTACTTATTTGTTCCTTTGCTTATTCTTTCCTACTATTAGTTTACAAACCAGGGGTACATACATCTAACTTTAACTGTTATTTTTTATAACAAGGCCCTTCACTTGAGGCTGTGAGTTCTGCAAAGATAAGGCCAATGAAACAGTGTAGTCTGGTCAGGAGTGAGTTGCTCTGAAGAAGAAAATGACCACAGTGACAATTCAGTGACTGACCAGCACATGCATACTGCAGACTTCTTAACTCTGCTTAGGACATTCCTTTACCATAACTAAATACATGTATTTGTTTATTTGATATGAACTTGGAGCTTCTTACAGAGAGATGCTTCCATGAGAGCCTGCTAGACAGCAAAACAAGTCTTATAATTTAGAGTCTCAGTCCTTGTGACCTTTTGATTTGGGTTTCATATTTGAAACCACTGTTCATCTCTCTCTGTCGTTTTATCTCACCTTCAGCCAGTCTTGAGGGAGTCCCTCTGCCCTTACTCCTAGGACTTCCCAAAGGAAATTTTTAAACAAGCCAATCAATATTTAATCTCCAAATTGTGAAAAAAAAATCTCTCCAACCACTTCACATGATGAAATAACAAACAAAAGAAAAATAAATAGCTGCATTTGGCATTATGTATAGAAATAAATCCTAAACAACAAAAGGATTACTTTTTCTGATTAAAAGCCAGCCTGACATTGCATCTGGCCATGACTTAGTTCTTCCTCAATCAGCTGTGCTTGAGGAAGAGACTAGAAGCTAATAGCTAATTCTCTACCCACCCTTCCGTTTCCATCTTTCTCCATAGCCCTTCTCCACGATCGCCTGCATCTCTAGCTCATTATTTGCAGAAATGATAGATTTCCGCAGTAAAGTGCTCCAATCTTACTCCACTTAAAAACGGTACTGGAAGAACCAGTGGTCCTAAAACTGCCTGGAACTCACCTGCTGCTTCCATCCCAGCAGTACGGAGAACATAATAGAAGAAATGCCGGGCTTGGAGACCCAGTCTCTCCTTTCCATTTTGTGGTTTTGAGCAAATCACATAACCTTTCAGAGGCTTGATTACCTCATCTGTAAAATAGGGAGAGTGATATCCACAATGCAGATGTTTTTATGAGGATCGAGTGAAATAAAGTATGTGAAAGTGCTCGTGTTTGTTAGAGCAGAGCTTCTCAGACATGGATTTGTGTACCAATACATGGGAATGGAAAACAGGCTCATTCTCTAGGTCGGGGCTGGAGCCTGAGGTTCTGAATGTCTCACAATCTCTCCAGTCACACCAAAGCTGCTGGTCCATAGACCATAACTTGAGTCATAGGCTGTTTTCTGTGCTGTCCATTATGGTAGCCACTGGCCATTTGTGGCCACTTAGACATAAATTAATTTAAATTCATTTAAAATCCAGTTTGTTAATTGCAGTAATGACATTTCAAATGTTCAATAACCATCGGTGGCTAGTGGCTCCCATATTGAACAGCACAGATCTAGAACATTTACATCAATACAGGAAGCCCTACTGACCTTTACTGTGTTAGAGCATCACAGAGATGTTAGAGAGCCGTTCGACAACACTCAGACTGTATGTACTGAGCACGTTCCATGAGCCAGAAAATTTTCTAGGCCCCTGTGACATAGCAATGAGCAAAATAGATAAAGTTCTTGCTCTCATGGAGCTTACCTTGTAGTGATTATTGATTTGAAAACATAAGAGATCATTATTAGATGGACGTAGACATGGCTGCTGTCCCATAAATAGACTCTAACTTTATTTTATGACAGCCTCGCAGTGGAACTCAACATTCTGTTATATCTCCCCAGAGCACAGCCACTCAGATAACCATAAGTGAAGAATTAATCTGAAGATTTTACTGAAGATTTCTTTTTTTTTTTTTTTTTTTTGCGGTACGCGGGCCTCTCACTGCTGTGGCCTCTCCCGTTGAGGAGCACAGGCTCCGGACGCGCAGGCTCAGCGGCCATGGCTCACGGGCCCAGCCGCTCTGCGTCATGTGGGATCCTCCCGGACCGGGACACGAACCCGCATCCCCTGCATCAGCAGGCAGACTCTCAACCACTGCACCACCAGGGAAGCCCTAAAGATTTCTTAAAAGATGGTAAGGGGAAGTTTATATTACATAACAGAGAGCACTTTTACTATTAATTTTCTTTTTCATTTTTCAATTACACAGGTGGTAAATGACAAATAGGATTTTACCTGCTTCCCACTCCTAACCCCCGCAAAATATCCCATATATTTCTTCCTAAGTCTTTCTCTTCCTGGCCACCCACTACAGAGATCTCCTGCAATATATCTCTTTTTTTATGATCTCTGCCCACCTCCTCAAGGTGTGCATCCCTATACCTCTTACTTCTCTTTAATTAGAGCAAGAGCCGAAGTCCGCCTGTCCTCACATTGTTGACAATAGAACACTGATGGTGTGCTGGGGCCAGCTCAGAACAGCTCACAGGAGCCAGCAGTGAATATCTCTTCCCAACTCTTCATTCAGTGACCTCACATTGGAAAGCTTGCAGTTGGCCATGGTAGAGGTATTTACACCACAGCAATTGGCACATGCAATAAATCAGGGCTCCCTCATTTCCCCCACCCCCAGAGAGCCAGTTGTTAAACGTTTACTAGCACATCACTGGGTGCAGAAATTGTGGGGAGATGACATGGTACCCAATGTAATTTAGAATTACTTGGAGGACTCTTATTTTGCAGTCCCAGATGCTTCTTTCTCTTTGTTTTCTGCTATGGGGTCTGACCTGGGAAACCTGCCTCACTTCTCTGAGGGGGACCCTTCCTGACAAGATACAGGGGAAGCAGCCAAACACTGCTTGGTTCAAATGGCACCAAATGGTTCAAAGTCACCATTCCATGGCTTAAGACAGTGTGATCTCCAGTGCCAGAAAAGATACCAGGGAGATAATGAGACATGAACCGACACCCCACACACACCCCACTCCGGATAGGCTGCACCTCTTACCTGTCTGCAGGTGTGCTTCTGTGGGTTTGGTGGTCAAGCCAGTTGAACTCATTTCTCCTGTGAATATTAAACTGAAAACCAAAAATGTGCAGAGGTGATAAGGGAAAACTGGGCTTACTTTTCGTATCTCACAACTGTCCTCAGTGGGCCATAACCATCATAAGAACACTCTGGAAGTAGGGAACACCAAGAACTAGGTGATAGTCACCTCTGCTCAGAACTGGGGTTGGGGGTGAGGAATTGAACACAATGATGTGAAAGTCATTTGGGAGACTGACAGAAGCTCTGGGTGTGGCAGCCCCTGGGCATCTTCTCTTCAGCTCTGTTTTCTTTCCTTTAGAGAAAGTACGCCAGGGACTGAGGCTAGAGCCAGCTCTACAGGATTGCAGGGGAAAGTGCCTCATGAGAGATTCCTACATCTATGCCTGTTCTTCTGCACTTCCCTGTTCAGTTTCTTCTGAAGGCTGACTTTGACGTTCAGTGAAGCCTCTTTTGCTTTGGTTCAAAGTCCTGGAAGTGGAGAGGGAGAGTAGGGAGGTTTCCACTATGATTTACCCTATACTTTCAGCAGGGCCCCAGGTTCACCCCCTCACAACAGCACTGGATATTAGGTCCTTCCCTAACCCCCTGCACCCTGAGGCTTCAGTGGAGGGGCCACAAGGATGGTGGCAGTTCCTGAGGAGCGGGGCCTACCTCTGGCTGAGATGATAGGGAGAGAAGGAAAAGAAGCACCACTGAGAAGGGTAGGATCCGTGGACAGCACTTCCCTGTCGCCTTGGCCCTCAATTCACTCTCCTGCTCCTTTATTCCATTTGGATCCATTGTGGGCTCTTTCTCTCCTGATTATAGTCTATAAATGCCAAGTTTTCAATGAGTTGGCACCCAAATTGAGGCTGCACTTTTCCACAGTGTAGTTTGGTTTTTAATAGCCTAATTAACAGACAACTCAGGTGAATCAGCATGCTTGTAAGAATGTATTAGTGCTACGGGGCGGGGGGGAAATGTCTTTATAAGGTGGCCCTCTTAAAGGTAGATCCAGACATAGCATGTCAACATGGAACTCCATCTCTCTATGTCTCCATTTTCCTATCATGAAATAGAAATAACAGTACTTTCCACATAGAACTAAGATAAGGTTTAAATGAAATCACATATGCAGAGCACTTAGAACAGTGTCTGGCACATAGGAGATGCTTAAAATATGTTAACTGTTGGAGCTGTGATTGTGGTTTTTGTGCTTGTCTTATATTCTATTTGACCAGTAGGGTACGGTGCCAGCAGCATCCTTGAGGACTGGAAAGTCGCTGAGATGATTAGATGTGGACAGAAACAGCATTGATGGCTACAGTCAGTAGATAGATAGCTATTTTGGGCAGCTCAGGAGGCTATGATAAAACTACCATTGACTGGGTGGATTAAACGACAAACATTTGTTTCTCACAGTTCCAGAGCCTGGGAAGTCCAAGATCAAGATGCAGATTCAGTGTCTGCTGTAATCCTTTCCTGGTTTGCAGACAGCTGCCTTTTTTGCTGTGTCCTCATATGGCTGAGAGAAAGAGATTATCTCTCTGGTATCTCTTTTACAAGGGCACTAATCCCACTCGTGAGGGCTCCATGTTCATGACCTAATCACTTCCCAAGGATCCCACCTCCAAATACCACCACATTGGAGATTAGGGCTTCAACGTATGAACTAGGTGGGAGCCTGGGGCACAGACATTCAGTCCATAGCAAAGGCAGAGTCAGAAGTCACCTTATCGTGCAGGCCTTCCCTAACCACTGCTAAAATATCACACGCACACACAAACACAGATCACTGTCTTCCCTATTCTGCTATGATATTCATCACCTCCTGAGACATTATAAAGTTGTTTGTTTGGGGTCTTCCTTTGTCAACCTCCAACCTGACTACGAGCTCCACAAGGGCCAAAATTTTGCTTGTTTGCTGCTTTATTTCCAGAGCCTCTAAATGAAGCTGGCAATACCAGGTCTCAATAAATAGTTGTTGCCCAAAGGAATGAGCGAACGAATGGGCATAGTGTTCTGTGCCGTGGTCCAGTCCTTAGGGAAAGATGAGTAGTGAACTTAAAAGGAACAAAGAATGCCAAAAGGGGCACTTTTTTCAATCAAAAATTCTGTGTCATAGGGGAGCAGGGTCATATGTGGCAATAAGTTTGGGGCAACGAACACAGCCATCTCCAGAATAAAGTAGCGGAGTGTGGTATGGGTACAAGGCTGCTTTTGTGACATCTGCAGAGCCTGGGGATGGAAGCAACAGCAGCGGCAGGGCTGGGTGGTGACCTAGCACCAGGAGAGCATTCCGACTCATTAGATGGCAGTGGCAGGCCTTTTTGCAAGGGCAGAGCTGGGACTCAGACAGCTTTAACAGCTAAGGCCGTCGCCTTCAGCTGGCACATCATGGTGGAGCCAATAGCTCCTGTGGATGATGGCAGCAGCACCCTGGATGGCAGGTGCAACCATACACTGCAGCACCTGAGCTTTAGTGGGTGCCAGACCCTTTAGTGGCAGAGCCAATGGGAAAGCCACAGGAGCACCAGCCTCAAAACTCCCCGGGGCAGGGCTTCCCTGGTGGCGCAGAGGTTGAGAGTCCGCCTGCCGATGCAGGGGACACGGGTTCGTGCCCCGGTCCGGGAAGATCCCACATGCCGCGGAGCAGCTGGGCACGTGAGCCATGGCCGCTGAGCCTGCGCGTCCGGAGCCTGTGCTCCGCAGCGAGAGAGGCCACAACGATGAGAGGCCCACGTACCGAAAAAAAAAAAAACTCCCCGGGGCAGAAACCACCAAAGAGAGCTCCAAAGAAGATCCCATCAGCTGACAGATGATACCCAAGAGTAGTGCGTTCATGGATAGCAGCACTCGGAAATACTCCAGAAGGCCCACAGGAATATCAGGAGGGTATCTTAGAGAGAGCTGAAGACCCCGTAACTGTGCAAGGGGCAAGAGCCAGAGGAACGCTGGTCTTGTTGATAGAGCCCTGGTACAGAGGAGAACACTGGGATTAAACGTCGTGCTTGGATGAAACATTGTCTGTCGTCCATAACCACCTTCGTATGCTCTCAGCAAAGCAGAAAAATTCCATTAGGTTCTGCTGACAAGAAGCACACACCAAGGCTAGGAGTGGGGAGGAGAGTAGATGCCATTTCTTTGCTGGTCCTGTTAGTAGTTAACCAGTGGGAAGGCAAGGACCACGGGCCCCTTCTGGGGCAGCAGCAGATTTCTGCACTGTCTGGACTCTAGGGAACATCACGCCTCGCTGCTTTCTGCTCCCACAGCACCTCCCAAGCATTTTGTGACCTAACTCCTACGTTAAATTTCTCTCCACCTAATATCCTAGAGGGGTTTCTGTCTTCTGACTGATAACCCTGACTGATAAAAATATGTATCATCCATTTGTTTAATGGTTTATGGTTTTTTTTTTAATCTTTTAATTATCTTATTTAAATTCTATAACAATTCTGTAAGGTTGCAAGGACAGGGATCATGATGACCATTTTTTTTTTTTTTTTTGCGGTACGCGGGCCTCTCACTGTTGTGGCCTCTCCCCTTGCGGAGCACAGGCTCCGGACGCGCAGGCTCAGCGGCCATGGCTCACGGGCCCAGCCGCTCCGCGGCATGTGGGATCTTCCCGGACTGGGGCACGAACCCGCGTCCTCTGCGTCGGCAGGCGGACTCTCAACCACTGTGCCACCAGGGAAGCCCATGATGACCATTTTTATGTGGCGGATAGAAAAAGAGAGACTAGCAGGAACCTCATGGCAGGTCCTGTCTTTTCTTCTGAACAGCTGAGTGATTATGGCCCACTTACTTAATCTTTCTATGCCTCAGTTTCCTTTCCACATGAAGCAATTGGGCTAAAATCATTAGCTTTCAAACAGTTTTTATTGCAACTCACAAAAAGAAAAATATTTTATATCACTACCCAACACTTACATCTGCATGTATATAAAAAACTAAAATTATAGTTTCATGAAATAAGATGCTTAAGAATCACAATGTACTCTGATTTTTTTCTATTTATTCTATTTATTTTTAAAATGCTCCTGGTAATTATTATGTATTGAACGTGTGTGTTCCCCTCCAAATTCATATGTTGAAATCTTAACCCCCAATGTGATGGTATTTGGAGGTGGGACCTTTGGAGGAAACTAGGTCATGTAGATGGAGCCCTCATGAATGGGGTTAGTGCCCTTATAAAAGAGACCCCAGAGAGCTCTCTCACTCACTGTCTCTCTACCATATGAGGACACAGAGAGAAGTCGGTGGTTTACAACCCCGAAGAAGGTTCTCACCAGAATCCAAACATGCTGGCACCCTGAGCTCGGATTTCCAGCCTCCAGAACTGTGAGAAATAAATTTCTGTTGTTTAAGCCACCCAGTCTATCTTAATTTGTTTTAGCAGCCTGAACGGACTAAGACAGCAATCTACTACATAGATTTCAAAACCCAAATACTTGGGAAAAGTAACATCCATTTCCTGAGTCTCAGTTTCATCATCTGTAAAATGGGAGAAATAATACCTCCTTTATAGGGTTATTGAAAGAATTAAGTAACGACTAATTCTGGCTCAGGTTTTAGCCCAGGGTTGATGCTAGATTTATCCCTGAAACCCAACTGACAGGATTAGATCATACCTGGTAGTATGATTACATTAAAACGAAGAAGAGGGTATGAAAACAGCCCAGGGAAAAAAAAGAAACCTTAATTGTTTACAATATAAGAACACCAGCTCTGCCAAGTAGTTCAAAACCTCCCCTTCAGTTGCCAGGAATTCAACGTAGAAACACTCCCAAGGCATTATACATGCTTGGGCATGTGAAGTTGAAAGGAAAACAGCTCATACTGGGAATGGATATCATACCATCAAGCGGTGTGCCAGTATACATGTAAGTGAGAAGTAGTCTTATTTGACATGCTTACGCAGCATCCCACTGGGGTATTTTACAGTCCAAATGTCTTTACAGGTTTCTAGTTGCCAAATACCTGCCTTCTGCTTAACGGTAATGTTATTTCAATAGTTTTGCTCTCCAAGAGGTTGTGAGAAAATTGGATTTTTATAAATCAGCTATCGTCCCCCCACTGGCTTAAATTATAACTTGCAGAGGTTTTGTTTCTAATTCCTCATTCGTTTTCAACCCTAACACTTCACTGAAAGTGTCACTGCCTCCTCTAACCTACCTGCATCAGTCAGAGTTCTCAGCTGAGAAAAATAGAAAACATTCTAGCAGTTTACACAGAGAAAGGAATGTATTAAATGATACAAGGTCACTTAAGGAAATTCCTGGAGAGCTAGACTCACATCTTGTTTTATTTCTTTAAGAGTACATACTGTAGGCTTTCCCGGTGGCGCAGTGGTTGAGAGTCCGCCTGCCGATGCAGGGGACACGGGTTCGTGCCCCGGTCCGGGAAGATCCCACATGCCGCGGAGCGGCTGGGCCCGTGAGCCATGGCCACTGAGCCTGCGCGTCCGGAGCCTGTGCTCCGCAACAGGAGAGGCCACAACAGTGAGAGGCCCAAGTACCGCCAAAAAAAAAAAAAAAAAAGAGTACATACTGTTATGGGCAGTTACATCATTTATTTGTTTCCAATTAATTGTTGGTCTTCTCCTTTTGGAACATAAAAGCCATGAGCAGGAATCTTGTCTGACCAGCTCCCTGCACCCAGGACAATTGATGGCATACATTGGGTGCTTAATAGGTATGGACTGAATGAATGATTTAAACCTTAAAGGGTAAGTAAAAGTTTGTAAAGAAGGAAAATAGGGACAGGCATTCTAATCTGAGAGAACAGAAGAGTGTGTGTAATTAGCACTAATGAATAAAACAGCTCGACACTTCGAGAAAGAGGCGAAATGTAGGTAGGCAGAGGTCAGGAGAGTCCTGTGTGCTGTGCTGAAGAGTGGGAACTCATTCCTGCGGGGAGTGAGGAGCCATTGGTAGGTTCTAACCAAAGGTGAAAGGAAATACACTGAAATGCGACCAACCTGCAGAGATAAAGACAATGGAAGGAGAAGGTACTTAATGTCAGGCTGAAGACCTTGGATTGGATCTGTTACAGGCACTCTTAAAAAGCCAGGTCATTACATGGGTTTGGCAGACACTGTGTAAGATGCTTTGGGGTAGAGAGAAGCTAGAATCAAGGAGACTAATGAGGAGATGCACATATCCCAAACAACATGTCACTAGGGTCTAAACAAAGATGGTGTAATTTACAATGAGAAATAAGGAGCCACGAGACACTTTAAAGAACCAAGAAGATCTGGTAACAGATCGGCTATTGGAGTCAAAGAAAATGACTGGGTTCTGGTGAGACATCTTTTCCGGACTGCAGACTGCTGACTTCTGCTTGTAACATTCCCTGGCAGAAAGGGGGCTGGAGAGCTCTCTGGGGTCTCTTTTACAAGGGAGCTCATCCAATTCACGAGGGCTCCATCCTCATGAACTAATTACCCCCCAAAGACCCCACCTCCAAATACCATCATATTGGCACTAGGGTTTCAACATATGAATTTGGGGGGGACACAAAATTTCAGTCCATGGCATTGGCCCTGACCCTCCCTTTTCTCCCCTGGCTCCTCCTGCCTGTCCTTGGAGCCTGGTTCTCCAGCCATCCCTCCATTTCTGTGGTCTATCTCACATCCTTCAGATACATTCACTTTCCACTCAAGGTAACCAGACTTATTTCTACTATTTGCAGCCAGGAACCCTGACTATCCCAGCACCTAATAAAGAGATTTATAAAAATAAGTCAAAAAACAAAAACAAACAAAACCCAAGATATTTGATTGTTACCTGAAGAACTTGAAGTTGTGAAAATAAAGAGAGAAACTTTCTTCCAAGCATATAGTAGTTGCACCTATACTTTAAAAGGCTCCCTGGCAGAAATCCCTGTATTCAGAAGGAATGCTCACAAAAAACAGCGGCTGGAATAATAGTAAGATGCCAGCCCATCCTGCTCCAATACTCCTTATATTCCTGTGGTTTAAACCAGAGCAGTAATATCCAAGTCATTGTATGGAATGGATACTGATAGCAAAGAGCTGAGATGTAATTCAAAAGTCATAGAAGACCCCTAGAGATAAAAGCTGGGCTGTTATATGGCAGCCAGGAGAGATAAATTGCTACAGAACGTAGAAGTTAAATTCTTAAAAAAAAAAAAAAAAAAAAAAGGTGGGGGAGGGAAGGTACTTAATTGGTACAGTATATGATGGGATGTGTCTTCTAGGATTTAATAAAGTTTAGATTATGTGAATCAAATTGTGAGGCCATTTGCAACATCAAGTTACTAGACAGCGTTTTTCAAAATGACTCATGTTACCAGGAAGGGCTGTAGCACAAATGATTCCCTGAATTATCCCTGAAGGGTGTTCTGCTCCCCCCTTCCAGCAAAGCTCCTGGAAAACCTATCACATGTTATATATAAAATATGGGTTTGACGGTCCCTTCTAGCAGTGGGGAAAAGAAGAAACTTAGTGAACATAACAAAAAAGCAGGTGAAGGTGACCACTTCTCATCATCTCCTGGTCCATCTCACACCTGGGTTTCTGCAATGGTTTCCTAATGTCTCCTTGTTTGTGTTCTTATCCTTTTTTGTGTGTGTGTGTGCTCTTATCCTTTATGTCTATTCTCATCACAGCAGCCAGAGTGATCCTTTTAAAACCTTTATGATTCTAATCAAACCCTCCAATGATTTCCCACCTCACTCAGAAAAAAAAGCGAAGTCCTTACAATGGCTTAGAAGACCCTAATGATCTGTCAGTATCTCCCTACACACACCCACACCCACACCCACACACACACCTCTGACCTCACCTTGTGCTGCTCTCCCCCTTACCCACCTCCAGCTGTACTGATCTGCTTATTGCTTCTTGAATAACACCAAGCTTGAGCTGTTCCCTCTGCCTGGAACCCTCTTCCCCAAGATACCCACTTAACTTCTTCCGTCAACCTTCCTTAAGTCTGTGCTCAAATGTTATCTTCCTCACCAGCCCTACCCCATCCTCTCTATTTAAAATTGCAACTTGTGGACTTCCCTCGTGGTTCAGTGGTTAGGACTCTACGCTTCCAATACAGGGGGCAGAGGTTCGATCCCTGGTCGGGGAACTAAGATCCCACATGCTGCGTGGCATGGCCAAAAAATAAAAATAAATAAAATCGCCACTTTCTGCTCCCCTGCACACCCCTGACCCCTTTCTCATGTTCTATTTTTCCCTCATATGCGTCCTCTCCTAATACACTATATACTTTACTTATTGTTACATTGATTTATTATTGTCTGTCTTCTCTTCTTGAACCCAATAAGTGCCATGTTCACAAGAATTTTGTGTATTTTTTCCTCTACTGTATCCCTACAGCTTAGAACAGTATGTAGCATTTAGAGGATGCTCAAAAAAGGAATGAATGTCTCAGGGGAGATATACAACCAGGCAGAGAATAGAGAAAGTCTTCCTCAGTTTTTAAAACTCTAAGCCACTGAGCAATAGGAAGGGTAGGGTGTAGACAAAACGTTTGGAAGAAACTTGAAAGGGAGAAGGATTCCTCCCTGCTCACTTATTAGAAAAGTATTTGAGGGCATTGAAAAAGAGTGATGAAAGCAGAGAGTTTGGTGAGTTCTGGAGAGTGAAATCTATGTCTTGCCTTATGGACTCAGGCCTCAAGACCCCTGAGGGGGATGCCTGGGTGCTGCATCCATGTAGAAAGGACCAAAACAGCATCTCAGAGAAGCACACACCCACGAGCGAGCAGAGCAGCAGAGAGAGGTACAGGACCAAAGATTGCCACGTGGACAGAAAGGAGGGACGTCTCAGTGACAACCTGTGTCCCCAGATGTCCCCTCCCCAAACCTGACAGTATGAAACCAATCCCTCCGCAAAGCCTTCATATAACCCTAAGAAAGTGAAGCGATCCCAAAAGACATTAAATTTTCCCACCATCCCATTGGGATAAAAGTAGAAACCGTAACTAAGTTAAGTTGTGTAAAAATAAAACTCTATTTCTGCATGCCAAAGCTCTAACCTGCCTTATTTTATTTTATGTCAAAACAAGCACTAATATTTTAAGGCATGGAATGAATTTTAAAGACATTTTGATCATGTGCCAGGCAGAGACCAATTTTGTCCCCAGGAGTCTGGGACAGGCACTCGGCTTCATCCTCTGCTGACCTTGTGTGCACTTCTGTAGGGAAATCAGAGAAGCGTTAAACACTGCACGCAGCTGAGTAATTGCCATGGCAACCAGAGGCCCATCACCTGAGCTTTATTCCAAACTGCTTTATCAGGAGTGAACTGCAGACAATCTCAGAAAATGAAAGATGGATATTCATATTCTCACTCTCTCTTTTTTTCCTCCTTTCTTGTGTTTTGATACTGAAGTTCTAAAAGTGGCCCATCCCTTCCCCTCCTAAATTATTCTCAGTGCCTTTTATTTCTGTCTTTGATGTGCCGTCTGATTCATGAATGTTCGTGCTTGATGAGGTGAGGGATTGGGATAGATTTAGCACACGGCAGTTCCTTGGGTGTGACCCCCCGTGTCACATGTTGGCAAGGCTGGCAGAATGACGGTGTGTCTCTGCAGAGGTCACACTGGGGCGAGCACATCTCGGTCTGTTGAAGGGGATCCATGACCCTGTCACTCTACTGTCTGGAGGGGACCATAACCAAGATAGAAAAGTTGTCATGTCAGGCAGTTTCTGGACTTGAGGTGGTGTTAACGAATAAATGACGACTTGTCGACCAGATCTTTTTGTGGGTTTTTTTCTTTCTGATCTATCATTTAAAGCAGTAAACACGAAATCATGTGAAATACGGTTCAGGTGATGGGTTCTTCCGTTGCTATGGTGATAACTCAGCTGTGAGTCAATGTCCCTTCTAAAAACAGTTCTACCACCTTCATAAGCCTAAGAATCGACTACAGAGCATGTCTAAAATGTTTATTCCTAGGACCCTTTATTCCCCAGGATCTGATTCAGAAGAGGTAGATAGGGCCCAGGAATTTGTGTTTTTAAAAAACACCTTCTCCCCAAGCGGATTTTCTTTCGTATGGTCTTCAGAACACACTATGAGAAACAATACTTCCAAAAGCTGCCCCTGTGAGTAAGGTTAGTCTCCACCAGTACAGGTGTGGTGACATGCCAGCAGGTACCAGCTGATTTGGAGGCAGAAGAGCACGGCTCCAGTAGGGTCTGCTACTTAAGTGGGTGCCCTTGGGCTAGTTATGACCTCAGTTTTCTCATCTATATTTCCTTTATGCAGGGATACTTGGACTACTTATGAATGAATAGCTAATACAAAATCACTAACCCCTGAATATCAAACGTATACACGGGCAGGCAAAAAAAAAAAGTTAATTCTAGTCTGGTTTGTATGAAAATAGACATTATTTTTTCAGAAACGTTGCAATAATGATTTTTCTCAAGTGAAAGGAAAGTTCAGTCTCCTAACTTGATGTTGAGATTGCGTAAGAAATGTGTTTTTATATCTCTGAGTCTCCAGGGCAGGTGTGATAAGAAGTAATATAGATTTTATGAAAACTTTTATTACTTTGCCTTAAGGGGATATACATATACATTTTGGTGTGGAAGATGTAAAATCATTACATATATGGTTACATTGGGCTGCAGAGAAATGGACGGAATTGATTTAATTGTCGGAACTGAGCTAAATCTGTCGTTAATTATCCCTTGAAAAAGAACAACCTTATAGGTCAGTTATAACTTATAGACAAAATTATGGGTTTCAAACAGAAAAAAAAAAGGAATCATGGAATTTTAGGTTGAAAAAGACCTAAGAGGTCATCTATTCCATTATTTACGTTCACGGATACTCAGAACTACCCAAATTATATTGTACTAGAGTTTTACCTTGCTGATTATAATGAAATAGGTTTCCCTAGTATTCAAATATCTTCGCCATTCAGGTTTTATTTATTTGTTTGTAATTTCTTTGCTTTTTAGTATTTGGATTTGACTTCTATTTTTCAAACTCCATTTGGGGTTTTTTGTTTTGTTTTGCTTTAGAGAATGGAGTCAGATGAAGCAAGTTGTTTGGAATAATAGAAAAACAAGCTGATACCAGGACTGTGGAAAAAAGAAAGAAAAAACAATTTTTTAAGGGATAATAAGGCTGTCTTAGTCACCTTGAGCATAAAACACCATAGACTGGGTGGCTTAAAGAACAGACATTTATTTCTCATAGTGCTTGAGGTTGAGAAGACCGAGATCAACGTGCCAGAAGATTCCATTACGGATGAGGGCCGTCTTCCTGGCTTGCATAGGCTGCCTTCTCACTGTGTCCTCACATGGCAGAGAGAGAGAGATCTCTGGTCTCTCTTTCTCTTCTTACCAGTCCCATAGTGGGGGCTCCATCCTCATGATCTCATCTAAATTTAATTACCTCCCAAAGGCCCTATGTACAAATACCATCATATTGGAAGTTAGGGCATCAATGTATGAATTTAGGGGGAGCATAAACATTCCATCCATAACAATGGCCTTGTAGAAAGAGCATTTGATGTGGCTCAGAAGACCTGAGCTTACTGTTTCTTTTCTCTTGACCTTCCCACAACATCTAATGTGACCTGGCTTAGGAATCGTCTTCAGCTGGCAGATCTGGGTATCACCTTCCCTGGCCATTGATGACCTCAAGCCAGGCCTTTCAACATTTTGGACAATTACCTTATCTGAGACACAAAAGGGAAGGACTGAACACTCTGTATAAGTTCTCTGGCTTCCAAATGCTATGACTCCATGATCAGCTAGTGTCTAGCTCCTGGTAAGCCCTCCAAAATGTGACCAAATGAATGAATACATGGATTGCGTGCCTATGGAGAAAAAGAAATCCTCTGGCCTCTAGGAGCTTCCCAGATCCTTTATCAAAAGTCACAATTTTGAGATAAAAGAAATTATCCAGTTGAGAAGCACAACTGTTGAGGTAGACATACAAAATTGTTTTGGTGGAAGACGTTTCCACTTCTTTCCTTTTAGCAATTGCTTTTTTACATAAATCCGAAAACCAACACATTTTCCTGAATATTTGATAAAGCTTACTGTTTCTTTTCTGTTGACCTTCCCACACATCTAATGTGACCTCGTTTAGGAATCAACCATCTTCGGCTGGCAGATCTGAGCATCATCTTCCCTGTATTTCATGCTGGTCTTGTCTGAATCTCTGAGCCTCTTACAAACCTTGACATTTACCTAGATATTTACCATCAACACTCCATGCTTTAGTTAACTCAGTGCTTGAAACAACACTATATCATCTTCAGATGAGCTTTCCCACATTTTTTGGGTAAACAACTGTAAGAAAATATGCCTGTAATTGGTATTTGAGTTGTGCTGAAGAAGAGATCCACAATATAATACGGTGCCTGGCATAGAGTGAGCCTTCAAGAAAGGTTTGTTGAACGAATAAATAACTGGCATCTAAGTATTCTTACCAAGATCTCTCTTTCCCCACTGCCTGCAAACATCCCTTCACTTGCTGGCCATGCCTGCCCCAGAACTTGGAGCCCATGTGTTCACCACACACAAAGAGGTGGGCCCCAATTTTACACTGATTCCGCCATACCTCTAATAGCCCTTATTCTTCCAGCAGGATTGTACTTCTGCCATGTGGACTTCACCATGAACATGGCCCCTGGCTGGCAGTGTATTCTTCCTTTGAGTCAGAGCTTTTCATCAAGAATATAAAAAAGAGAGTAAGGAAGAGGTTCATTTTTCCAGACCCTGTAGGGTGTGCAGCCAGTACTTTTCCAATTTGCAGAAGGGAACATCAATCTCTATTTTATTAGAATACCTTTCCTGTCATGGCCCAATGTGCCCAAAGCACCATTCTGTCCTATACAGTCTACCAAGACTTTTGCTCTTAAAAGTACCTTAAAATTCTCTTTCAGAGAGGACTGGCCCCAGTAAGGTGATGGGAAGTAACAGACTTCATTCAGAGGCTTAGACCATTCATTATACCCATACACATCATCCCCTATGGTGGGTTAAATGGTGTCCTCCAAAAATTCATGTCTACCTGGAACCTCAGAAATTTGGAAATAGGGTCTTTGCAGAGGTAATTAGTTAAGATGAGGTCATACACTAGTAGAGTGGCCCCTCAGTCCAATAACTGGTGTCCTTATAAGAAGAGGAGAGGACACATACAGACACATAGGGAAAGAGGCCATGTGACAATAAAGGCAGTGACTAGAATGAGGCAGGTACAAGCCAAGGAATGCTGAGGATTGATGGCCACCTGGGAAGAGGCCTTCAGAGGGAGCATAGCCCTGCTGAGAACTTGATTTTGGACTTCTAGCTTCCAGCACTGTAGGATTCCCCAAATAAAATTATATTGAGGTAAGACACTATTGTTCTGCATTCTGTACCATGACACCACTGGCCATCAAAAGCTGGGACCATTGCGAAAGGAGGAGAAAGAGAAGGAAAGAGATCGAGCACACACTGGCTCAACAGAAAAGCACTGAGCTAGATATTTAGGACGTAAACATACATAATCTTATTTACTACCCAAATCCAAACCCTGTGAGATAGTTTATCAATTTACTATGCTTTCAAGAATCAGACAAATTTGATAGATAAAAAAGGCAGTAAGGACATATGTATATTGAATAATAAAATAAATTAAATAGAAAAAATTATTTGTACATTAGAGAAAGAGAAAAAAATCTGATATCTCTTATGTAGAGAATAGACATTTTTATGTCCATGAACACATATCAAATGTAAGGTAAGTCTCCCTGAGAATTTATAACCAGATGCCACAAGTCACAAGAAGAACTGTGAACAAAGAAACTGGTCATCACATAGGTAGATCTAAGCAAGCATTAGCAACAGTAGTAACGAATGACTTTTTTGAGAGATAGAGATACAAGGTGAGACTAAAGTACTTGTAACATGCTACCACATAAAACTGGAGGATTTTGAAGTATGCAGGGAAAGGGTGGAAATATTAAATTTAAAATAGGCTTAAATTGAGTATGTCTCTTACTATTAAGAATAACTGCTAAAGACACAGAAAGTGATTCTGAAACTTCCAGATCAGTAGAGAGAAGCTAAACGGAATATATTCTCCTCAAGGGCAACTTTAACTCATCTCTGCCTTTCAGTTCACACCACAGTGAGAGCGAGCCAGCCAATGGATTTGCTACTCCCCGTCCCTGCAGTTGAGGCAGGAGGGGTGGGGGTAGTGTCACGCCCTTTAAACAGTGTCGGAGCAGATTCTTCCCAGAGAGATCATGGACCTTAACAATATGCCTGTTGCATATGGTTGAGTGATGCTGCTAATGTGAGCCCCCATGACTATAAAGATTGTCTCTGTATTAAAAGCAAATAGAAGATTTTGATTTCCCAAGAGGCACCTACACCACAACTCTCAGGATGAGATTAACTTGCAATAAAAAAAAAAAAAAAGAATACGATGTCCTCCACTATACATACACCTACACACACACACATACACACACACACACACACACGAATGCACAAAGAAACCACCCCACAGAACCCCGAAGGTGTAATCTGTGTGGCACCATGTGGGCAGAAATGGATGTGTGAGTGAAGCCAGCACAGAAAGTGTCTCCAAACACTTATGCATCCTCCCACTGCCTTCCAAAAACATTGTGTTGCATTTACAGCTTTGAAACTGTAATTAACACTTTTACTCATGGGAGAGTAGGTCCTGAGAATTTTAACAGGACATACTAGAAACAGATTCAAATCTCAATGAGCAAAGGTTTACCAGAAGGATAAAACAAGTGCAGCCACCTTTTCCTGGTCTCCTGGGAATCTGGAGACCAGCATGGGCGTGGGCCGACCTTTCTTTAAATCCTGCTGTCATTGTCGTCATATCCCTCCATCAGATTGGAAAATTAAACCCCGCCGAGTACAGCTCTAAGCAATACCATGGTGAAAGCCCCAAAAGTCTATTTAAATGACTAGGACCTAAAACCTTCTGGCTTTCTGCTCTAACTTCGCCAGCCACTCTCATGGCTTTGGGATTTGCAAGAGCGGTGTCCCTCCCGCGATGCTTGTGCTTGGTTGTCCAGGTTCGTGCTGCTCACCGCATGACAGGCCATTAAGTAGACAAGTTGCTGGGACAGGGAATAGCGAGCAGACACAGAAGATGGTAGACGACTGTCCCAAAGAACCGTCTTGCCCAGATTTGTACGCTAGTTTCTTTTTAGGGCAAAGAGGGGGAAGTAAGGCTGTAAAGTGAAAAGGCAATAAGCTGTGCAAATATTTCCTCATTCCGGCCAGAGTCCAGAGGGGATATGTTCATTTCTTCTTTCCTGCAGCCATTCACAGCCATTCAAACACCCTAGTCGGGAGGTTTTCTGTGAGCTAAACGAAGGTATTTTAGCTTAAGGCTCAGGCATGGGAGGCAGAGTTCCCAGAGTTGGGCCATTATGTGTGCTTTAAGCTATAGGCAACGTTCCTTTAGTGTAACAAAAGCAACAGAATACAAAGGTAAAAGTAAAAGAAACAGATCCGTTATGGAGTCAGGTTTGTTCTTCAACTGTTACAGCAGCTTTCAGGGTGTGAGCTCAGGGATGCCGTGGAGCAGGGGTCCCCAAATCCCCAACTTTGCTTTGCACAGCAAGCAAAGCTTCATCTACCGCTCCCCATCGCTTGCAACCCCTGAACCATCCCGCCCCGCCGCCCCCGTCCGTAGAAAAATTGTCTTCCAGGAAACTGGTCCCCGATGCCAAAAGGGTTGGGGACCGCTGCCGTGGAGCTCTCCTGGGCCCCAAGTAAGTCTCATGTAAGTCTGCCATGATGTCTGAAATCCCATGTGAAACTACAGGTATTTTACTTAGGAGGGAGAAACACATGAAGTTGTACACATTAGACAGCATATGGCATAATCTTGGAAGAAGATGCAGAACTGGCAGATTTGGGTAAAAGGACATAAAGGTCCAGAACAGGAGACGCTGCCGAACAGGACAGGATAGAAGCCTGAGCCCTGAGCATGGGGGAAAGGAGGCTGTGTGAGTCAGAGGGGGAGGTGGGGACAGGAAGGTGCTAAAAAAGGCAAACTTCACCCACTTAATTCTTCTACATAGAACTAGAAATAAGAAGGATAGAGTGTGGGTACTGCTGGGGAAACCACAGGTTAAATTATAGACCTTTGCCCTGGAACAATTGCTTTATGTGAAGATGTGAGAAATATATTATTTTTATATTAAAACAAACATAGATTTGCTTTGGGGATAATTGCAAAATCCAGGTGACTATTTTTTTATTGAAGTATAGTTGATTTACAATGTTTCACGTATACAGCAAAGTGATTCAGTTATCTATCTATATACACAAGTGCGTGTGTGTGTGTGTGTGTGTGTATATGGTTTTTTTCAGGTTCTTTTCCATTATAGGTTATGACAAGATATTGAATATTTTTCCCTGTGCTATACAGGAGGTCCCTGTTGTTTATTTCTTTTACAGCAAAATTGAGAGAAAGGTAGTACGGAGATTTCCCATATCCCTCCTGCCCCCAGATGTACACAGCCTCCCTCATTTTCAGCATCCTTTTCCTTTTATATATAGCACAACAATCCAAACTATTATCCAAAGGTGGAAAGAGTTGAGGATGTGACACTCTTTGATGGTAGGTTGGGGAACGTCTTTCAACGCACATCATTCAAACTCCAGTCCCCACACTTGAAAACTGGTTCCTAGTGCACAGACTTGATAATTTGCACTATGTAATACATGCTGAGCCACGTTCCTTGGAATCCCCTTCTGAATTCCACAGACAACCTTGCTGCTGGCCACTCAGCCTGTTTATATGTTTTGTATGTGGTTGTGTGTATTTGTTAATCCCAAACTCCTAATTTATCCCTTCCTCTCCGCTTTCCCTTTTGGTAACCATGAGTTTGTTTTCTATGTCTGTGAGTCTATTTCTGTAAATAAGTTCATTTGCATCTTTTTTAGATTCCACATGTACGTAATATCATATGATATTTCTCTTTCTCTGTCTGATTTACTCCACTTAGTATGATAATCTCTATGTCCACTATTTTAAAGAGAAAAACCCAGGAGGCTCCAACTTCAAATGTCCTGCTTACGGTGGACCTCTTGGGTGGTGACCTGGACTCAGATATTCTCAGCTCAGTCACCTCCCTTCCTCTTGCTACTGAGTGTCACTATAACACCTGGAAAAGCTACTCGCTGATGAGTTTCATGAATGTGAAACTAAGAAGCCTTGTGCTGGGAAGCCGTATCAGAGCATAGCTCAGTACTAAGAACACAGGTTCTTTTCAATCAAAGTTCTTGAGACATTTTTTTCTAACTGAAATCCTATCAGGGACTATAAAACGAAAGTAAGCCTGCCGTAAGCTTGCACAGGTCAGAATGCAGGGTTTGAAACACAGCCCGTTTCTGTCAGAGCCATTTGGGGTCTTCTGTTTCTTCCTTTGGAATCAATGAACATCCTCCATGCTTACTCAGTGTGATGTATCTAAAGATGTACTCAGACCCATTTGAGGTAACCGTGTTTCTAAACACAGGTCTCCTTTGCCTGGAAAGTTTAACACATGCAGCTTTGCCTTTCAGTTCATCTCTGTGTTATTAACAGTCTGCGTGGTTGGGAAAGTGGAAATGAATGGTGTAGAAGGGAATAGAAGACCTGTTGTTAAGTCCCTAATCTGTCTCTTACCAGCTATGTGACTTTAGGTGGATCATTGTATCTCTCTGAATTTTGTTTTCTCATCTGGAGGATGGGGATATGAATTGCTGGGTTGCTAGCCCCGCAGGGTTGCTGAGAGGATCAGAGAAGATCATGAAAGCACTGTGTGACCCGTAGAATTTGTGGAGCCTATTCTGATGGGAGACATCTCATTGTTTGTGGACCATCTGTTCCCTGTCACACCTCATTTCTCAAATTTGTGAGGAGCTACCAACTCGTCTTCTACTTTTGCTAGTTTATCTGTTCTTAACTGGTTGAAAGAAGATAGCATGCCAGGATGCTGAGATTTCCAGCTATGCCTTTTACTATCTAGGTATCCTTGGGCAAGTTATGTAACTTCTCTGAGGTTTTCACCAGGAAAATGGGAGTCATAATAGTTAATGTGTAGAACTGTAAAGATTACAAGCAGCAGGCACTTGGTACATAATAATTACTTATTATTTTGATGTCCTTTCTCCCCACCTCTGTTCACAAGTATTTCATGAGGGTCTCAAAAGATGGCCTAGATCCTTCAGTTTAAAACCCTCTCTCAAGGAGTCTGGGACACCTCTCATTGACACTGTACTGGATATCTCCCATTTGAGTTGTATTAATAGGTAGACTCTTTAATAGATATAGGGCTATTTAGGTTATCTATTTCATCTTGAGGGATCTTCTGTAGTTTGTGTCTTTTGAGGAATTTAGAGGTGAAAGTGCTTAGAAACCATGTAGCAAAGTGGTTCTCAAAATTGAGGGTACATCAGAATCCCCACAGCCTACCCCCAGACACTAGTTGTAACAAATATTATAATGGAGAAAACTGTAGTAAGTATTAATGTTTTTCTTTCCCCCAAATTCCTGTTTCATGAAATGTTAAAATATTACATAACTCATAGACTCACTTTTGTGAAAAGACAGAAATCTTAAGAAAACTATTTGTTGCAAACCGTAATTAATGAAGTACCATCTGTGATATTCAGTGTTCTTTGCATAAGCTGTGACTAGGCTATTTTTCATGCTTTTTAGCACTTATGGGAAAGAGAAAAGTGTGTAACCAAGCAGAAGTGTGGCATGAACTATCTGATTGGCTACATATGCAATGCAGTTGAGAGATTTTTGTCTATTATCTAGTGTAAATATATTCATTTTCACACTCTTCGAGAAAACTTGATTTAAAATCTATATGCAACTCTATATTCTCCAACTAATCCTAAACATTGTCCCCAGGTCAATTCTTACAGAATACCTGCTTCCTTTTCAACCCTCAGGTAAAAACTCCTTAACTTGGGATTCAAAACCTTCTCTGTGCCAGTCCTTCCTGAGCCTCCAAATCTAGCTCTCATGACCAGCCTACTCTTGCTGCTACTGTCCAGCTCCCATCCAGCCAAATTCATGTTCTAATGGCCCCCAGAGCCCCGCCTGGAATGCCTCTCCATAGTCTATCTCTGCTCTCTGGTTGTCAAAATCCTACTGATCCTTCATCCAGTGTTTTCTCCCATATGCTCTCAATCCTTGTTATTTAAAAAACATTTATAGAGCTCCTAAACTTTTATAACCTTAAAGTATTTGGGAAAAAAAAAGTATGGCACTTCAGTTAACTGTGATATATTTATTTTTAAATCAGGTCTATTAAAGTATAATCTACATATGGTAAAACTGACTTTTTTGTAACGGTGTAGAATTCTATGAGGTTTTATGCTTTTTTTAAAAAAACTTTTTATTGAGGTATAACCGACATACAACAAACTGTAAATGTTGAAAGTGTAAAATGTGATAAGGCTGACATACATATACATTGATGAAACTCTTACTACAATTAAGATAATGAGGGACTTCCCTGATGGCGCAGGGAAGAGTTAAGACTCTGCACTCCCAATGCAGGGGCCTGGGTTCGATCCCCGGTCAGGGAACTAGATCCCACACGTATGCCACAACTAAGAGTCTGCATGCCACAACTAAGGAGCCTGCCGGCCACAACTAAGGAGCACATGTGCCGCAACTAAGGAGTCCATGAGCCGTAACTAAGAGTTGGTGCAACCGAATAAATATTTTTTTTAAAAAAACACATCATTAAGAAAAAAAGATAATGAACATATCTATCACCCCCCAAGTTTCCTCATAATCCTCATAATCCCTCCTACTCCTCCCTGTATCATCCCACTCCTCTCCCCAGGCAACCAATGATCTGCCTTCTGTCAATATAGATTAGTTTGCATTTTCTACAGTTTTATATAAATGGAATGATATAGCATGTGCTTCTTTTTGTTTGGCTCTTTTACTCAGCATAGTTATTTTGATATTCATCCATGTTGCACATATATCAATAGTTCATTCTTTTTCATTGCTGTATAGTATTCCATGTGTGGATATGCCACAGTTTATCCATTCAGCTGTTGATGGACATTTGGATTGTTTCCAGTTTGGGACTATTACAAATAAAGTTGTTATAAACAGTCATGTCCAACTCTTTTTTTGAAGGTACGCTTTCATTTCTCTTTGGTAAATACCAAGGAATAGGGATGCCTAGATCATATGGGAGGTGTAAGTTTAACTTTGTAAGAAACTGCAAAACTGTTTTCCAATGTGGCTGTACCAATTTACACTCCCACTGCCAGAATATGATAGTTCCAGTTGCTCTACATGCTAACCAACACTTGGTATGGTCTCTCTTTTTAATTTTAGCCATTCTAATTTAATTTTAATTTGCATTTCTTTAATGAATAAACATATTGAACATCTTTTCATGTGCTTATTTGCCATCCATATAGCTTCTTTGGTGAAGTGTCCATTCAAATTATTTGCCCATTTTTAATTTGTATTGTTTTCTTATTGCTGAGTTTTGAGAGCTCTTTTTCTGGGTGCAAATTCTTTATCAGATATAAGATTTGCCAATATTTCCTTCTAGTCTGTGGCTTGTCTTTCCATTCTCTTAACAATGTCTTTCAAAACGCAAAAGTTTATAATTTTCATGATGTCCAATTTATCAATTTTTCCTTTTTTGGAGTGTGCTTTTGGTGCTATAGCTAAGAAACCTTTGTGTAACCCATACTCACAAAAATTTTCTCTTATGTTTTCTTCTAAAAGTTTTATACTTATAGGTTATGCATTTAGGTCTATCATCCATTTTAAGTTAAATTTGTATACAGTGCAAGGTATGAATCAAAGTTGGGTTTTTTCTGTTGTTTTATTTTGTTTTGTTGCATTTGATATTTAAGTGTTTCAGCATGCTGAAAAGATTATCCTTTCTTCATGGAATTGCCTTTGCACCTTTGTTGAAAATCATTTTCCATATACCTGTGGTTCTATTTCTAACTTGCTTTTCTGTTCCATTGATCTATTTGTCTGTAATGATACTAATACCACCTTGTACTGATTATGGTAACTTTAAAGTAAGCCTTGAAATCAGGTATGTTAGTCTCAAATTTGTTCTTTGTCAACATGTTTTGACTATTCTTAGTTCTTTGCATTTCTATATGAATATTACAACCAGCCTGTCAATTCCCACCCAAAAAAGCTGGGATTTGGCCTGGGATTGTATTGAATCTATAGATGAATTGGGAAGGAAATAACATATTAAGAATATTGAGTCTTCCAACTAATGAACATAGTATATCTCTCCATTTATTTAGGTCTTCTTTAATTTCTCTTGGCAATATTTTTAGAAGTCTTGTATATATTTTGTTAAATTTATCCCTAAACATATATTTTTGATGCTGTTATAAATGGTATTGACTTGTAATTTCAATTTCCATCTGTTAATTGCAAAGATATGGAAATACAAATGATTTCTGTATATTGAGATTCTACCCTGCAACCTTGCTAAATTCACTCTTTAGTCCTGGTAGCTTTTTGTAGATTCCATAGAGTTTTTCTTGCCTTATTGCACTAGTTAGAACATCTAATACAATGTGACTAGAGGTAGTGAGAGCCAGCAATCTTGCCTTATTCATGATCATAGGGGAAAGCACAACTGTATCAGTTTCTCACCATTGACTATATTAGTTACAGGCTTTTTGTAGGTGCTTTTATCAAATTGAGGAAGTTCCTTTCTATTTGTAGTTTGATGAGTGGTTTTTTAAATAAAAAATGGATGTCAAATGCTTTTTCTCAGTTTATTAAGATGATTTTTTGTTTGTTTGTTAATATGGTGACTTATATTGATTGACTTTTGAATATTTTAACAACCTTGCATTCCTGATACAGGAGCTTAATGCTATAAATGTTCTTCCAAGTACTACTTTAACAGATTACCACAATTATTTTTATGCTTTGTTTTCATTTTCATGCAGTGCGAAATAATTTCTAATTTCCGTTTCAATTTCTTCTTTGACCCTATATTGTTTAAAAGTGTGTTATTTAGTTTCCAAATATTTAAGGGGAGGGGTGTTGAAATATCTTCCTGTTATTGATTTCTAATTTAATTCTATTATAGTCATAGAGCACACTTTGTGTGACTTAAATCTTTCTAAATTTGTTGAGATTGACTTGATGACCCAGAATACGGTCTACTTGGCCTTTCAAATTCTTGATGCTGTTATACTGGTATTGATTTATAATTTCAATAGAAATATGTTTAATATGCATTTGAAACTTGTTGTTGGGTGGAGTGTTCTATAAATGTCAGGTTGATACTGGTTGTTCAAGCTTGCTATACTCTTACTGATATTCTGTCTTCTTGATATACCAGTTACTGAGAGAGGTCTATTCAAATTTCCAATTATATTTGTGGACTTGTCTATTTCTCCTTGCATTTGTTTTTGCTTATGTCCTTTTGATGAACTGACCCCCTTATCACTATCAAACAGCTTTTCCTATCCGTGGTAATATTCTTGGCTCTAAAATCTACTTTATCTGATATTAATGCAGAATTTCAGCTTTCCTTTCATTTGCATTAGCATGGTATATCTTTTCGTGTACTTTTACTTTTAACCTATTCATGTTTTTATATTTAATGTGTGTGTTTTGTAGGTAGTATGTATCTGGGTCTTTTTTATCCAGTCTTAAAATCTCTGCCTTGTACTGGGGATAGTTACATTTAATTTAGACCACGCTATGGACTGAATTGTGTGCCCCCAACCCCCAACCCCTGCCAAATTCATATGTGAAACCCTAACTCCCAATGTGGCTATCTTTGGAGACAGACCTATAAGGAAGTGATTAAGGTTAAATGAGGTCATAAGAGTGGGGCCTTAATTCAATACAGCTGGTGTCCTTAGATGAGGAAGACAGGCCAGAAATTTCAGCCATGTGAGGACACGGCAAGAAGGCAGCCACCTACAAGCCAGGAAGAGAGATCTCATTAGGAACCTTGATCTTGGTCTTTCCAGGCTCCAGAACCGTGAGAAAATAAAATTCTGTTGTTTAAGTTCATATAATACAATTACTGATGTGGCTAGGTTTAAATGTACTGTACTACTTGGTTTCAACTTGTGCCATCTCTTCTTTGTCTACTTTTCCCTCTTTTCTGCCTTCCTTTTCTTATTTTGATTTTTTGTTTGTCGTTGGTTTTCATTTAGAGGATACGGGGAGGTGCAGATATATTGTTGTGGGACTTCAGAGATAGGTGACACCTAATTAGGAAGCACTTCGTGAGGGAGCTGGATCCGAAGGGGTCCTAAGCTTTGGACATACAGAGGTTGAGGTTAGGAGCATCCAAGGCTGACAGAAAATCACACCCCAAACCTCAACGGTGCACCGAATATTCTGAGAACTAACACTTATGTTTGGCTGGCACAAAGGTGACATAAAGGAAATAACGTAAAGGGTGGAACTGAAAGTACGTTTGAACCAAATGCTGGCAGAATGAAAATACCTGAGACATCAGTTCAATTTATAACAAACTCCATTTGATTTAAGTACTATATATGTTTTTTGAAATTTTCCAAAATTAATAACTTGCCTAGAGTCTCCTCAGCCAACACATAATTTTGAAAGTCTTTTCATGGGAAGAAAACGCACTTCTCTAACTTTTCCTTTGTTTACTCTGCCACTAGCACCCTAAATTATTACTTGCACCTGAGTTTTACCTATATATGTTTTCCCCTAGATAAGAAAAAAATATATAATATCAGTCAAAATATAATACAGTAGGTAGCTCTGAAATAGAAAATTAGTGAGAATGACCAAGCAATTCCTACAAGAAAAGTAGGAGTCTGCAAGTCTCTGATCTGGTAGGATAGCCTTTTAAAAAGCAAAAAGTCTTCATTACATAATATGAAACACTAAAACATCTGTTAAATTAAAAAAATTTTTTTAATTGAGATATAACTGACATATAACATTATGTTAGTTTTAGGTGTACAATGTAACAATTCAATATATGTATATATTTCAAAATAAGCAACATAATAAAGCTAGTTAATATCCATCATCACACAGTTATATTTTTTCTTGTGTTGAGAACTTTTAAGGTCTATTCTCTTAGCAACTTTCAAATATACAATATAGTATTACTAACGATAGTCACCATGCTGTACATTATATTCTGATGCTTTATTTATTTTATAACTGGAAGTTTGTGCCTTTTGACACCCTCCACTTATTTCACCCCACCCCTCACCTTCCTTTGGTAACCATCAATCTGTTCTCTGTATCTCTGTATCTATTGTTGTTTGTTTGTTTTTAAGATTCTACACATAAATAGAATAATATTGTATTTGTCTTTCCCTATTTACTTCACTTATCATAATGCCCTCAAGGTCCATCCATGTTGTTGCAAATGGTGGGATTTCCTTCTTTATGGCTAACTAATATCTATATCTGTATATATCACATTTTCTTTATCCATTTATTCATTGATGGACACTTAATGTTTCCAAATCTTGGATATTGTGCATAATGCTTTGGTGAACATGGTGGTGCAGGTATATTTTTGAGTTAATGTTTTCATTCCCTTTGGATAAATATTCAGAGGTGGAATTACTGGACGTATAATAGTTCTATAATTAAGTTTTGAGGAACCTCCGTACTATTTTCCATAGGGGATGCCTCAGTTTGCATTCCCACCAATAGTGCACAAGGGTTTGCTTTTCTCCATAACCTCACCGACACTTGTTATTTCCTGTCTTTTTGATAATAGTCATTATAACAGGTGTTAGATGATATATCATTGTGGTTTTTGGTTTGTATTTCCCTGATGACTAGTGATGTTGAGCACCTTTTCATGTACCATTGGCTATCTATGTCTTTTTAAGAAAAATGTCTGTTCAGATCCTCTGCTCATTTTTAAATCAGATTGTTATTGTTTGGTTGGGGTTTTTTATATGAATTATTTATATATTTTGGATATATGGTTTGCAATTACTTTTTCTCATTCAGTCGGTTGTCTTTTCATTTTATCAATGGTTTCCTTTGTTGAGCAGAAGTGTTTTAGTTTGATGTAGTCCCACTTGTTTATTTTTACTTTTATTGCTTTTGCTTTTGGTGTCAGATTCAAAAAATCGTTGCCAAGACCTATGTGAAGGAGTTACCGCCTGTTTTCTTCCAGGTGTTTTATGGTTTTCAGGTCTTATATTCAAATCTTTAACCTGTTTTGAGTTAATTTTTGTGTATGGTTTAAGATAGTCATCCAGGTTCATTCTTTTGCATGTGGCTGTTCAGTTTTCCCAGCACTATTTATTGAAGAAACTCTCCATTCCCACTGTATATACTTGCCTCCTTTGTCATAAATTAATTGACCATCTTTGTGTGGGTTTATTTCTGTGCTCTCTATTCTGCTTCATTGATCTATGTGTCTGTTTTTATGCCAATACAATTTTGACCACTATAACTTTGTAATATAGTTTGAAATCAGGAAGTGTGATGCCTGCAGCTTTGTTCTTCTTCCTCAGATTGCTTTGGCTTTTCAGGGTCTTTTGCAGTTCCACACAAATTTTAGGATTGTCTTATTTCTGTGAAAAATTTCATTGGCATTTTGATAGGAATTGCATTGACTCTGTAGACTGCTTTAGATAGTATGGACATTTTAACAATATTAATTCTTCCAATCCATGAGTGTGGAATATCTTTCCATTTATTTGTGTCTTCAGTTTCTTATATCAATGTCTTATAGTTTTCAGTACACAGGTCTTCCACCTCCTTGGTTAAACTTATTCCTATGTATTTTATTCTTTTTATGAAATTGTCAATGGGATTGTTTTCTTAATTTCTCTGACAGCTTGTTGTTAGTGTATAGAAACACAACCGGTTTTTGTATATTGACTTTGTATCTTGTAACTTTACTGAATTCACTTTTTAGTTCAAACAGTTTTTTTGGTGGAGTCTTTAGGGTTTTCTTTATATAATATTATGTTATCTGCAAATAGAAACAATGTTATTTGTTCCTTTCCGATTTGGATGCCTTTTATTACTTTTTCATACCTAACTGCTCTGGCTAGGACTTCCAATACTATATTGAATAAAAGTGGCAAGAGTGGGCATCTTTGTCTTGTTCATCATCTTAGAGTATAATTTTTCAGCTTTTCACTGTTGAGTATGATGTGAACTGTGAGCTTGTCATATATGCTCTTCATTATTTTGCAGTACATTCCCTCTATACTTACTTTGTTGAGAGGTTTTTTTTAATCACAAACGGATGTTGAATTTTGCCAAATGCTTTTTCTGCATCTATTGAGATGATAATATGATTTTTATTCTTCATTTTGTTAATGTGGTGTATCACGTTGATTCATTTGCCAATGTGAAACCATTCTTGCCTCCCTGGAATAAGTCCACTTGATCATGGTGTATTATCCTTTTAACATACTGTTGACTTTGGTTTGCTAATATTTTGTTGACGAGTTTTGCATCAGAGTGATGATGGCTTAATATTGTTAAGATGGCAACAGTCCCCAAATCAATCTACAAGCTCAACAAATTCTGCTGAGGGAGGAGCTTCAACATAGTGGAAGAGTAAGACATGGAGATCACCCGCCTCCCCACAAATACATCAGAAATACATCTACATGTGGAACAACTCCTAAAGAACACCTACTGAACACTGGCAGAAGACCTCAGACCTCCCAAAAGGCAAGAAACTCCCCACGTACCTGGCCGTGTGGATGACAGGCTCATGGTGCTCCAGCCAGGTGTCAGGGCTGTGCCACTGAGGTGTGAGAGCCAAGTTCAGGACATTGGTCCACAAGAGACCTCCCAGCTCCACGTAATATCAAACTGCGAAAATCTCCCAGAGATCTCCATCTCAACGCCAAAACCCAGCTCCACTCAATGACCAGCAAGCTACAGTGCTGGACACCCTATGCCAAACAACTAGCAAGACAGGAACACAACCCCACCCATTAGCTGAGAGGCTGCCTAAAGTCATAATAAGGCCACAGACACCCCAAAACACACCACCAGACATGGACCTTCCCACCAGAAAGACAAGATCCAGCCTCATCCACCAGAACACAGGCACTCATCCCCTCCATCAGGAAGCCTACACAACCCACTGAACCAACCTTAGCCACTGGGTACAGATAACAAAAACAATGGGAAATACGAACCTGCAGCCTGGGAAAAAGAGACCCCAAACACAGTAAGTTAAGCAAAATGAGAAGACAGAGAAACACACAGCAGATGAAGGAGCAAGGTAAAAACCCACCAGATCTAACAAATGAAGAGGAAATAGTCAGTTTACCTGAAAAAGAATTCAGAATAATGATAGTAAAGATGACCCAAAATCTTAGAATGGAGAAAATATAAGAAACATTTAGCAAGGACCTAGAATAACTAAAGAGCAAACAAACAGTGATGAACAACACAATAAATGAAATTTAAAATTCTCTAGAAGGGAATTATTTGTAGTGAGGTGGATGGACCTAGAGTCTGTCATACAGAGTGAAGTAAGTCAGAAAGAGAACAAATACCGTAGGCTAACACATAATCTAAAAACAAAAACAAAAAATGGTCATGAAGAACCTAGGGGCAAGACGAGAATAAAGACACAGACCTACTAGAGAATGGACTTGAGGACACGGGGAGGGGGAAGGGTAAGCTGGGACGTAGTGAGAGAGTGGCGTGGACATATATACACTACCAAATGTAAAATAGATAGCTAGTGGGAAGCAGCCGCATAGCACAGGGAGATCAGCTCGGTGCTTTGTGACCACCTAGAGGGATGGGATAGGGAGGGTTGGAGGGAGGGAGATGCAAGAGGGAGGAGATATGGGGACATATGTATATGTATAACTGATTCACTTTGTTATAAAGCAGAAACTAACACACCATTGTAAAGCAATTATACTCCAATAAAGATGTTAAAAAATAATAATGAACAAATTCTGTTAATGGATATGAAGTTTCTATTGGGCATAGCAAAAGTGTTTCTAAATTGATTATAGTGATGGTTGCCTAACTGTGCATACGTTAAAAGCCATAAATGACACACTTTAAAAGCAAGAATTGTGTGGTACATGAATATTATCTTTAAAAACTGTTACGTTAAAAAAAAGAACAACTCTGGATTTGTTAATGACAGTCATTAATGACCTCAGTGAGAGCAGCTGAGTAGTGGTAGGGGTTGAAGCCAGACTGAAGCGGGTCAAGAAACAAATGGAAGATGAGGAAGTGGGCAACAAACATCACCTGCCCTTTCAAGATGTTCTGACAAAGGAGATAATGGAGTTCTAGAAAGGGGAAGGTTTACAGGGACTGTGATGTTTTAAAAAGGAGAAAGAGAGAAAATCCAGTAGGGAGAAAATGTTGGAGCCCATAGAAACTTGAGTTTCAAACACTGGAAGAAGATCTATCTTCTCTGATTTAAAACAGGAAAAAATTTTCTTCCTAATATCTGTCTAAATATGACCTTTCCTTCCCTAAGATAACGTGATGGCTTTCTCCAAGAGTTCCCATCATTTACATTTTACCAATTACTCCTTATTAGTCAGGATTCAGGTAAGGGAAAGTATCACATTGCAAGAAATATAGCCTCCACGGGTTATAATTTAATCATTATGTAATCCTTATTCTTTTATCTCCAGAATTGGGCTTTAACACTGAGGACGTAAAATGACAGCATCTCTCAAAAATGTTAAAATTTTAGTCAGCCAAAAATAGGACTAAGGCCATCAATATGGAAGGATGTACAACTGTGGTTATTTTCAAATCAATAAACTTTTTCCCCTAATATCTGAGCCTAGATAACCATTTTAGAACTCTGGAACATATCCATAGATCATTCCAATTTGCCTATTCCCTAGAATTTAAAACTATCCAGTAATGGCCTTTTACCAAAACTTAATTTCTGGGTTCATTATTTTCCAAGACTGAGTCCTCCTGTGGTAGTTCTAAAATCTTTGTTATTTTTCTGAATGCTTAAATTCAATTCCAGCTGAAAGCTCTTGATAAAAATCCCTTATATTGGTCTTCCCTGGTGGTGCAGTGGTTAAGAATCCGCCTGCCAACGCAGGGGACACGGGTTCGAGCTCCGGTCCGGGAAGATCCCACATGCTGCGGAGCAACTAAGCCCGTGCGCCACAACCACTGAGTCTGTGCTCTAGAGCCCGCGAGCCACAACTACTGAAGCCCGCGCACCTAGAGCCCATGCTCCACAACAATAGAAGCCACCACAATGAGAAGCCTGCGCACCGTAACGAAGAGGAGGCCCCACTTGCCGCAACAAGAGAAAGCCTGCACGCAGCAACGAAGACCCAATGCAGCCAAAAATAAATAAATAAAAAAAATTTTAAAGCCCTCATATTAATAAAGAGTTGGTGGTGGAAACTATAGTAATGTGTTATCTTTATTAATTTTCCTATTTCTAGGCCATAAATTATATCCTGATGGGTGATCTGATCCAGGGAAATACCATTCAGATATGTAAAAGAACAGTGGTACCATAGGGAACTGGTTCAGATGTGACCCTTTTGGAAAGGAAGAACTTCTAACCTCAGCAATTATTCATTGTAGGCAGCCTTCTTGCCATATCTCGTTTTCATCAGCTGGAAGCCCAATAATGTTAGTTTCGGCTGAACAATTTATATATGGATAGAACACTTTTTTAATCATGGTAGAAGACAATTGTTAACCTTCCTGATATAGAAACGTTGGCACAGAAGCCAGAAGTTATACGGTCCAGAAATAATTTTGCTACAAAATATATGTAGCTTCTGATGCAGTGTTATGTCATCATTCTGCCCTTAGCCATCCTGACTCATTCTTTGCATTGGTGTTCACATTGAATTAACATAAATTCAAGACAAAAATCTCTCCATATCACCTTAGGAATGCTGGCTCATTAATTTTTTTGCTGTGTTAATAGTCCCTTATAATTCAACTTTACTAATGCATGTAACATTCATTTTAAACAACAGTAGCTTTATTTACAGGAGAAACACTAAGAGGAGATTTGACATAGTAGTTAAGAACACATACTCCAGGGCCACACAGAAATCTGCTGTTACCCTTATACCCATTCCTTTATAAATAATGTGCATTTGGCTCCCGAGTATGTGCTCTTAACCACTGTATTAAATGTGCATTTGAATCCCAGCTCCGCCATTTAATAGCTTTAGAATTTGGGCACGTAATTTGACTGCTCTGTACCTCATTTTTTTCATGAGTAAAATGGGAGTAACAGCATTTCGTAGGACTGCAATGGGAATTAAATGAATTACTCCATATCAAGTGCTCCAGAACAGTGCTGGGTACATACAACACCCTCAGTAAACGCTAGCTACTGTTATTAGTTCTTATTTTAAATTAACTAAGAAAATAATTCACAATATAAAATTTGAACCTAAATATTGCATACAGTTTAGGAAATCTGATCGCGCTTGAGGAAATTCTCGCAAGCTGAACGAGCACTGGCGTATCATGGAGAACCAGGGGAGGTTCAAGCCTGAAGTGCAGGAGCAGGTCTTGTTTCCAGCCTTACCAACCAGCAGTGTGACTCTGGGCGTGGCCTCCTCCTGTCCCACGGAGAGATTCATCTACATAGTCTCTGAAATTACTTCCAGCCTCAAACAATCTATTCCTTGAATTCACATTTTTTGTGTTCTGTCAGCTAAGTAGTACTATTTGTATAATCTGAACAGAAACAAATAAATACCTGTAAAATAGTTTTCATAAAGTTAAAAAAAGGTAAAGTAACAGAGATAGAGCCCAAAGCCCAAAATATGAATGTGAGCGGCCTTGGCCCTTTAACGCATTTCGTTGTATGAACACTTCAATGAGAATTCCACTAAATACTGGAGAGGAGAGCCTGTCTAGGATTGTACAACGCACAGTATTGGGTCCAGCCTAGCCTTCTCAGGGCTGACCACAGGGGACTTCTGGCCTATGACTCCATTTCTAATCCTGATATTCTTATACTGACAACATGACAGCCCATAAACAGCTTCTCAGGAAAAAGCAAAATTGATCATATATCATTTCAAATAAAATTAGAATAAAGACTTGATTTCTAAGACTCCTGGACTTCTGGAAAACTTTTTTTAACTGAGATGACTGAAACAAAAACTCCTGAAAAATAACGGAATGACGGTGTTTTATACACATTTATTTTAAAGCATAATATATAAGAAAAAGTAGAGTGTCTCACAAAGCATTTGATAAAAAATAGCTTTAAGTACAAATTTTAATCTCCAAAGTCTCTACCAAGGATAAGTATATACACCTTTAGTCATAGAAGTGCAATTTTAAAGGCAGATTTCAGACCTCTTAAGCTACATGATAGCTAATGGCCAGGACATTAAAAATGTGCATTCATAAAAATTTGAGGAAATTCGTGAAAATGTTTTGTAAACATTATAAACAAACATCTACCGTATAATGTGGGAGGTTTCATAATCTGCTTACAAATGCTTAAATCCTGTCTTTTATAACATTATCTTATAAAGTTATTATTATAAAGTTTTAAACATTCTGGTTTAGATTTCCTTATGTCACCTCGCTAATATCAAGCACAGGTCTGTACTACACATATATATATACACTACTTTTTCCCTTGCATAATGTTCCTCCCTAAGAATATCTTTAGTCTGAGGAAAACTCAGAGCATAGCAAAATGCTGCTTTAACTGCTTAATTAAATGTTGAGTGTCCACGTGATCTGGAAATGCTGCTTCAGACTTTTGAGCAGCAATGTAGCTCCTCTGTAGATCTCCCATCTGTAAGAAAGACCAGACCAGAATAAGACCACAGAATGAGAACCAGAAAAAAAAAAAAGACATAGTATCTGCACAATGCAGAAACCCAAGGTGAATTGCTTAATTGTGCTACTTTGATTTAAAATTTTTTTCACCTAGATTACAACTCAATCTTGAAAAAATATGAGAAAAGTAAAATAACCAATTAATAAATAATTTCTGCTCTATTACAGTTGTCTAGATATGAATTCATAAACCTGTGTTTTCTTTTCCTGTCACTGATAGTTATCATAAAAATAAACTGATATCTGGGCTTCCCTGGTGGCGCAGTGGTTGAGAGTCCGCCTGCCGATGCAGGGGACACGGGTTCGTGCCCCGGTCTGGGAGGATCCCACGTGCCGCGGAGCGGCTGGGCCCGTGGGCCGTGGCCGCTGGGCCTGCGCGTCCGGAGCCTGTCCTCCGCAACGGGAGAGGCCACAACAGTGAGAGGCCCGCGTAACGCATAAAAAAAAAAAAAAAAAAAAAAAAAAAAAAAAAAAAAAAAAAATAAACTGATATCTGCATGCTAAAACAGCCAGCTCGGTAAGAAAACTATTTGTAATGTACCACAGACAATGACATATTTTGATTAGGGTATTATCTTTTAGACAGAAAATTCAAGTAAAAACTATTGTATTTAAGATACAATAACATGTTCTGGGAGCTTTTAAGTGGTTGCTAACACAGTAATGTTGGGCAGATAACCTGGTTTTAAAAGTTTATAAAGGACATATCTGATTTTCTTTTCTTTTTTTTCTTTTTTTTTTTTTTTGCGGTACGCGGGCCTCTCACTGCCGTGGCCTCTCCCATTGTGGAGCACAGGCTCCGGACGCGCAGGCTCAGCGGCCATGGCTCATGGGCCCAGCTGCTCTGCGGCATGTGGGATCTTCCCGGACCGGAGCACGAACCCATGTCCCCTGCATCGGCAGGCGGACTCTCAACCACTGTGCCACCAGGGAAGCCCGACATATCTGATTTTCAATAAACTTTGTGTTAAAGTCCAGTCCCCAAGGAAAACACACACAGTAACCGAATCCATATGAATGTATCTTGATTCATGTATACATTTCTACAAAGAGAAAGCTTTTTAGTGTGTACACACCAAAAAAAACCAAAACAAATCTAGATCATTCACTTCTGGTAGTTTTTTGGTAACATGCATATGAATTAAAAACGTAAGTTTCCTTTTTTAAATCATAGCATTTCTTTTCAACATGCAATTTTCTCTTATGGAAATGTAGCCTTAGGCTTAAAGAAATATTTCATTTGCATTATATATTATTAAAATGTAATAATAGTCCTGAAAGAAAGTAATCAAGGCTTCTTTGTGGCTTAACTAAGTGGCAACACAGTGCAGTGGAAAATATGTGGGAATCCTTGGGAGCTGGGCATGAGTTCTGCCATGGGACTCCAGGGAAGTCTTTTAAGTTCCAGAAGCCCTGGGTTCCATTAGAATATAAGCTGCATGAAGTACAGGTTTCTGTTTTACTCATTGCTAACATCCTCTGTGCCGACAACAGTGCCCGGTACGTAGCAGAGGCTCAACAAATGAAACATCAGTTGCATGAAAAAATGAGTAGGGGAGGTAAGTGTTACCTACATTGCAGGGTTGTTGAGAGAATTAGCGGTTCAGAGACCACCTGGAACAGTGGCCAGCACTTAACACGCACTCAAAAATGACAACTTATGAATAACAGCTTATTTTATTTTTAAAACAGAAATGAAAGTGCAAATGACTTCACATTCATGCTATGAAAAATGATTTTTATAATGTCTTTTGGTCTATAAAGAAAGAGTCTTTACATCAGCAAACATTTTTAGCCATTTCCTTATCCTCAAAACTCACCTTCCATGTTAAAGTAAGGTTTCCAAGTAAAAGTCATTAGATGACTTTTGTTTGTTTCCTCTTATTGTTAAAATGGCACATGATTCCTTTTAGCTCTTGGATGTTAACTGACTTGTAACACAGTATCAGTGGCTGCATTTTTCCCATATTGTTCATAGCTAAAACAGCTTTCACTAATATCCCTAATTTTACAGCATGCCAGACTTGATGGCAATATGACCTACAAATAATATACAGGATTTCCTTGCTGCAAACGCTAATTACTAAATCCTTCCCAAACCAGGAGTTAATGAATAGTTTTTCAATGATTAAATGTCATATTTGAAAACATAAAATAATTCTTCTGCAATCTATAATGGTGTTACGTTTAGCTAGTACTCAGTGATAAATATACTTAAAGTGTATTAAACTGTCCCTCGAAGTGAAGACATATGTGTACATAATAACTAAGTGTTGAAAAAAATAATCTCAGAAGTTATGGGTAGAATGTCCTTATTTAACTGCACATTTTTTTAAAAGCAAGAAATAAACAGGTCAGATGATAAATTGACAAAGAAAGAGAATACCTTATCAGAAACCGTTGCAAAATTAAAATGCGGTTCATACATGTGGGGTGCTAAAGATGAAGCAGTTTGTAACAGTGCTCTTGCCTGTGTTAAAAAAAAAAAGGAAAGAAAAGAGAAACCAAAGCTATATGAGCATATATTAGCACTGTATTTGTGATTTTTTTTGTTTATTTTGGTAAAAGAATACTTTACCCAGGATAGGACTTTAATAAACATAACCCTGTAATAAATAAGATGAATTCCTCATGAAATACAACTTACTGATAACCAGGAACTACCTATATCTTGTCAAAATTATATTAATAATAAAATGCTTCAAAATATGGAAAAAATGATGGAATCCAAAAGTTATGTGAGAAACACTGATCTTACAAAGCTTATATTTCAGTATGATGTACAATTGAAAAATAATGCTCTCAATGCTAAAAAGTCTTATTAATCTAGTTTTTGTTGATGTTGATTGATTTAGTAGGCTTCTAATTACCTGTTCTCTAATGCAACAACAAAAACCACCAAAAAACCATTGTAAATTCAAATCCCCAATTTCTGTGCTGGATGACACTGAGCAAGCATTTATTATACTGCTGACCTGAAAATGACAACTGAAGGCGACTGACAATGACAAGCTTTCTGTTCTCTAAAGTACTCAAAAGACAAAATTCACATCATTTTTTTGTCCCCTCTAGACTCAAAGGATCACACATTGCAGAGACCACTGAGAGACACGAGATGCCCGTACACTCATTGTTAAGATCACAAACTCAGCATTCCAAGCTGCCGAACAGCCTTTCAACTTGTAGCCGATCTTCTATGTATGACCCTGAGGACAAATTCTTTTATCTTTTTTTAATGGAAAATAAATAATAGTTTAAATAGGATAGTGGATATTAAATTTTGTTTTATGATTTGTTATTTTTTTTAATTGAGCTATAATTTTTAATAATAATGAAACCCTTCACCAAAACGTTTCAAATCAATTGTATGCTGGAGAAACTACAGTAGGTAGGAGGGAAAGAAAATCACCAACATGGAAACAGAGAAAATCATAAAGAACACTTGCTTCAAATGGACACAGGCAAAGTTCTATGACAGAACAAGTTCCCAGTTTAGGGTAGTTAGTTTTTGTTTAAAAAATACAAATCCATCTTATTTACTTCGGGAAAATTTTGTGAAACAAAGGCAGCATCCAGTGACGTTTCTTTGCTTGTTTTATTAAGTTTATCAACGTGCTTAGGAGACCAGGCTGGAGGTTAACATCCTGGCATGCTGCTCACTACGTCTGTGACCTTGGGTAGTTACTTACCCTCCTCTAGTCTGTTTCTTCATCTGTAAAACAGAGAATGTAATATCTATCGATGTTGATTGCCATTAATATTGTATGAGTGTATTCAGAATTTTAAACTTGTTATGTAAATAATAACAGTAATAATAAAACAATTTATTAAGCATCTATCCTGTGCTTTTACTACACCAAGGGCTTTGCATGCACGATCTGCTCATCTTCACAAGGACACCTTTCGGGTCAGTACTGTTATTACCCTATTTTATTTATTATCCACTCATTCCACCAATACTAAGCACCTACCAAGTGTCAGGCAATGTTTTCGATACTGAAAATATAGCAGTTAGAAGACAGAGAGGGTCCCTGCTTTCATGCAGCTAGCATTCTACACTCTACACATAAAGATGAAAATATCTGGTAAAATGTTAAGTATTGTGAAGAAAAAAATAGTAGGAGATGTGATAGCACCTGAGGGCTCCTTTAGACTGATGTTCAAGCAGGTCTTTCTAAAAAGGCGGTAATTAAGCTAAGACCTGAAGGATAAAAAGAAAAGAGTCATTTCAGGATCTGAAAGTATTTTCCAAAGGCACTACAGTAAGAACAGGCACTGCCCAGCAGCAAGCAGCTAATGTTTCTGGAAGTCAGTAGTGAAGGAGTAGTGGCAAAAGATACAGTCTGGCGGGACCCAGAGGCTAGGTTAGGTGGGGCCCGGTCGGCTAAGGTTTGAAGTTCAAATTTTATTCCAAGTGCAGGGAGAAGCCTTTGGAGGATGCTAAGCAATGTAGTAATCAAATAATCTTGTTTTTAAAAAATATCCTCTAGGCCGGCGGTCCCCAACCTTTTTGGCACCAGGGACCGATTTTGTGGAAGACAGGTTTTCCACGGGCGGGGGTGAGGGAGGGGGGCACGGTTCAGACGGCGATGCAAGCGATGGAGGCGATGCAGAATGGCAGATGAAGCTTCGCTCGCTCAGCCGCCGCTCGCCTCCTGCTGTGCCGCCGGGGTCCTAACAGGCTTCAGCCCAGGGGTTGGGGACCCCTGCTCTGGGATGCTCTGAGGGAGATGTATTATAGGGTGCGCCTACTTGCTGATGGAAGTGGAAACAAAAGCAAGAGCTAGGAGACCCTTGTAGCCACCCAGGCAGGAGATGAGAGCAGCTTGGAGAAGGGAGCCGGGAGGGGAGGACTGAAGAGGTGGGGGTAGAACTGACAGGGCTCACTGCACAGCACGGAGGCAAAGGGTGGCAGGGAAGGCACTCAGAAAAGACAGGTTTCGAGGGTGGGTCCTAGGATTTCGGCTTGAGCAGCTGGATGGCGGATGTGGGGCGGTGTGAGTGGTGGAACAGTTCACGAAGACAGGGAAGCCTGGGGAGGTGCAGATTTGTCCTAATAAAATCAAGTGCTCTATTTTGGATACTGAAAGGTTAAGTAACTTGTCCAAGGTCACACTGCTAACACGTGACAGAGCTGGGATCAAACCCAGGCCAGTCAGACTCCAGAACTCATTTTAAAATTATAATGTAAAGAGAGCTGCACGTGACAGCTTTTCTTTGAAGAAACAAGACTGTCCACAGTAACCCAGTAGTTCACTGACCTGTTCGACGTGGCCCTTCCGCATCTCCAGCACGGCCAGGTTGTTGTAGGCCTCTGCGTGGTTATTGTTGTTGACCAGAGCCAGCCTGAAGCACTGATGGGCCAGATTTGTATCTCCTATTCCCTACAAAAGAAAAGCACAAACTCGTACACACAAATCCATTCACTTCCCCCTGCCACCTCCGTCCTCCTTTCCTCATACAAATCTTGTGGCCACCACAGAATAAACAACATAGTACCAACACAGGAGTCAAGTGTGAATTGTACATAAGAGGATTTAACCTAAGAAGACAAAATGAGCGGCAGTGACCCCTAGCAATCTCCAAATTGCTACAAAGACTGTAACCAAACCTGGATTTCCAATATCTGAAAACTTCTTCAAACTAACATGTGGCTACCTTCTCTATTACAGAAATTATATTACAGAAACACCATACCACAGCTACATGTCCCAAGTTGTACCAGACGTCAGCTATCTCTTCTTCATTTTCAGCCAGAGAAAGGGCACGTTCAAATGAGGTCAGAGTCATATCATACTGCTGGGCATAGAAGCAACAGAGCCCCAGGTTGTTGAAAAGCTGGCAGTTATAGACACCCATCTGCAGGAGTCGCCTTTTGGAAAAAGAGCACACATAGTTTGGTGTCAGACCAACTTTATAAATATTAAGACATATTTTTTACGAAGTTAGAAATGAATTCACTTTATAATTTTTAATACCCTCCAAAGAACACAAAGTATTATAGTAAATGAAAAATATTTTAGAGCAAATACAAAAGCATGTCTTTTGTAATGGTACTAGTCATAGGAAATGCATCCAGAGGCAAGGTCAGAAATAACTTACATCACTTTTTTTTTCCCCAAAAGCTTTGTTAGAGAATCAAAATAATCAATAAATAGTCACATAAAGTAAAACCCACACATTTTTGCCTCATACAGCTTTGGTGCTTGTAGGTAAATTTCTAAGAGCTTCTAGTCAAATTTGAGGCCTGTGTTTAGCATTTACCGCCAAGTTTTCAGCTGAGTTGGATGCTGTTTTTGGTTATTTGTATTGTGTGGTTTAGCTGCATCTAACGACCTCCGATGAGCTTCTACTCAGGAAGACAAGATTGTCAGAGGATCCCCGTGTTATCCACTTAGCTTTCACACTGCAGCTCAAGAACCTCATTTTGCTTCTATGTGTCATTAATCCCAAAGGATGAGAGTTCAAATAAGCATATGAAAATCACCCCAGCTGCCCCGAGGAACCCATGGGGGTAGGCGAGTGGAGTCAGCTGTATGTGCACAGGCTACATTCATATTACTGTTTTTTGCTTCAACATATATTTGGAAAGAACTCTTGTCAGCTGCCAGTTATCTCCTTGTATACTACCCAGGGGCTAAAGAGGAAATCATAATTTAAAAATTAATTTCAGGAACCATCTATAGGATAAAATAAGTACGTGTTCAAAGAACCAGTGAGAATAATTTGTTTAGATTTTGAAAAAATATTTGGACAAGAGTTGACAATACTTCACAAAACCGGAATCCTGTTTAAGGTCCTCATCAGGATTAGGGCCTGGGGCCCACTGCTCTTTGCAAATCACATGACTATTTTACCTTCAGGGTCTTGATATTATGTACAGTGGTATTAATGGAGGCAGTGATGTGGAAGTGCTTCTAGGAACTGTTAACCTGTTATTGGCGGATAACAAAACGGCCAATTTATACAATGACAAGGTGTTTAAAACTCAGGCAATTATCCAGGTGTGTTTCTGCAAGATGCCAAATACTTGTGCATTTCCAAATTATTAGATATAGCTTTAATATTCATAAAACATCTGGGTGCTTGAATTTTTAGTCTCATAGACATGGCCTAAACATTATTTCTCTACATTTTCATTCCATCTTTATTACTGTTGCATCACTATTTCATAGGAAAGCAGTTCTACAAATTGAATGTAAAGTGTACCTGTAAAACCGGAGAGCTACTTCTGGTTGATCAGAGTAAAAATGGTTGCTTCCAATGCATGCAATGGCTTCCACATGAGTATTGTCCTGTTTCAAAACCTCTTTGTAGTATTCAGTGGCTGATGAAATATTGTTCATTTCCTATTCTCCATCAAGACAGAAGAACAATACTGTATTAATATTGGACAAGAAATTATTTTTATTCTGACTGGTTTAGATTATTTTATTCAATTAAATATTTATTAAGAGCCTACCATATGCCAGACTCTGTTCTAGGCCCTGGGGACACAATGTGAACAATAAGATAAAATTACAGTCAGCCCTCTGTATCTGCAGGTTCTGTAACCACGATTTCAACAAGCCACAGATCAAAAATTTTCAGAAAAAAATTCCAGAAATTTCCAAAAAGCAAAACTTGAATTTGCTGCACTAGCAAGTATTTATATAGCATTTACATTGTATTTATAGCTAGTTATATAGCATTTACATTGTATTAGGTATTATAAGCAATCTAGAGATGATTTAAAGTATACAGACGGATGTGGGTAGGTTCTATGCAAATCCTATGCCAGTTTATATACGGGCCTTGAGTGTCCATGGATTTTGGCAACCAAGGGGTCCTGGAACCAATCCCCCCTGGATACGGAAAGACAGCTGTACTGTCCTCAAGGAGGTTACATCTGGTAGGAAGACAAACAAATGAACAACTATCTAAGAGGAAGTTCTTTCAGTTTTTCACCACTGAGTATGATGTTAGCTGTGGGTCTGTCATATATGGACTTTATTATATTGAGGTATGTTCCTCTATGCCCATTTTCTTGAGAGTTTTTATGATAAATGAATGCCGAATTTTCTCAAAAGTTTTTTCTGCATCTATTGAGATGATCATATGTTTTCAGTATTCAATCCGTTAATGTGGTGTATCACATTGATTGATTTGCGAATATTGAAAAATCCTTGCATCCCTGGGATAAATCCCACTTGATGATGGTGTGATCCTTTTAATGTATTGTTGGATTTGGTTTGTTAATATTTTGTTGAAGATTTCTCCATTTCCTCTAAGATCAGGAAAAAGACAAGGATGCCCACTCTCACCACTTTTATTCAACATAGAGTTGGAAGTCCTAGCCACAGCAACCAGACAAGAAAAAGAAATAAAAGGAATCCAAATTGGAAAGGAAGAAGTAAAACTGTCACTGTTTGCAGATGACATGAGACTATACATAGAAATTCCTCAAGACACCACCAGAAAACTACTAGAGCTCATCAATGAATTCAGTTACATTACAGAATACAAAATTAATACATAGAAATCTGTTGTATTTCTATACACTAACAACAAACTATCAGAAAGAGAAATTAAAGAAACATCCCATTTACCATTGCGACAAAAAGAATAAAATACTAGGAATAAACCTATCAAAGGAGGTAAAAGATCTATACTTGGAAAACTATATGACACTAATGAAAGAAATTGAAGATGACACAAACAGATGGAAAGATATACTATGTTCTTGGATTGGAAAAATAAATACTGTTAAAATGACTATACTACCCAAGGCAATCTACAGGTTTGATGCAATCCCTATCAAAATAGCAATGGCATTTTTCACAGAACTAGAAAAAATAATTTTAAAATTTGTATGGAGACACAGAAGACCCTGAAAAGCCAAAACAATCTTAAGAAAGAAGAACAGAGCTGGAGGAATCATACTTCAGACTATACTACAAAGCTACAGTAATGAAAACAGTATGGTGGACTTCCCTGGTGGCCTAGTGATTGGGATTCTGGGCTTTCACTGTGATGGCCCGGGTTCAATCCCTGGATCCCTGGTCAGGGAAATCCCGCAAGCTGCACGGTGCAGCCAAAAACAACGACAAACAAACAAAACCAGTATGGTGTTGGCACAAAACCAGACAGACATATAGATCAATGGAACAGAATAGAGAGCCCAGAAATAAAACCAGGTACTTATGGTCAATTAATCTACCACAAAGGAGGCAAGAATATACAATGAAGAAAAGACAGTCTCTTCAATAAGTGGTGCTGAGAAAACTGGAGAGTTACATGTAAAAGAATGAAATTAGAACATTTTCTCACACCATATTCAAAAATAAACTCAAAATGGATTAAAGACCTAAATGTGACACCAGAAACCATAAAACTCCTAGGAGAAAACATAGGCAGAACACTCTTTGACATATATTGTAGCAATATTTTTTTGGATCTGTCTCCTAAAGCAGGGGTCCCCAATCCCCAGGCCATGGACCAGTATCGGTCCGTGGCCTGTTAGGAACTGCTCCACATAGCAGGAGGTGAGCAGTGGGCGAGCGAGCAAAGCTTCATCTGCAGCTCCCCATTGCTCCCCATCACTCGCATTACCACCTGAACCACCCCCCCGCCCCATCTGTGGAAAAATTATCTTCCACGAAACTGGTCCCTGGTGCCAAAAAGGTTGGGGGCCGCTGTCCTAAAGCAAAGGAAATAAAAGGAAAAATAAGCAAATGGGACCTAAATAGACTTAAAAGCTTTTGCACAGCAAAGGAAACCACTGACAGAATGAAAAGACAACCTAATGAATGGGAGAAAATATATGCAACTCATATGACTGATAAGTGGTTAGTATCCAAAATATATAAACAGCTCATACAATTCAACATCAAAAAATAAACAACCCAATTAAATAATGGGCAGAAGACCTGAATTGATATTTTTCCAAAGAGGACATTCAGATGGCCAACATACACATGAAAAGATGCTCAATATCATTAATCATCAAAGAAATGCAAATTAAAGCCACAATGAGATATCACCTTAAACCTGTCAGAATGGCTGTCATCAAAAAGACCATAACTGGGCTTCCCTGGTGGCACAGTGGTTGAGAGTCCGCCTGCCGATGCAGGGTACACGGGTTCGTGCCCCGGTCCGGGAAGATCCCACATGCCGCGGAGCGGCTGGGCCCGTGAGCCATGGCCGCTGAGCCTGCGCGTCCGGAGCCTGTGCTCCGCAACGGGAGAGGCCACAACAGTGAGAGGCCCGCGTACCGCAAAAAAAAAAAAAAAAAAAAAAGACCATAACTAACAAATGCTGGCAAGGATGTGGAGAAAAGGGAACCCTCGTACATTGTTGGTCAGAATGCAAATTGGTGCAGCCACAGTGGAAGACAGTACGGTGGTTTCTCAAAAAACTAAAAATACAACTACCATATGACCCAGCAATTCCACTCCTGAGTATATATCTAAAAAAAACAAAAACAAAAACACTAATTCGAAAAGATTCATGCACCCCAAAGTTCATACAATTGCTAAAATATGGAAATAACCTAAATGTCCATCAATAGATGCATGGATAAAGAAGATGTGATTATACACACACACACACACACACACACACACACACACATAATAGAATACTACTCAGCCATAAAAAAGAGTGAAATTTGCAACAACATGAATGGACTTGGAGTGTATTATGCATAATGAAATAACTCAGAGAAAGACAAATACTATATGATGTCACTTATATATGTAATCTAAAAAATACAACAAACTAGTGAATATAACAAAAAAGAAACAGACACAGATATAGATAACAAACTAGTGGTTACCACTGGGGAGAGGGAAGGAAGGATGGGCAAGACAGGGACAGGGGATTAAGAGACACAAACTATTATGTATAAAATAAGCTACAAGAATATATTGTACAACACAGGAAATATAGCCAATATTTTATAATCATAAATGGAGTATAACATTTAAAAATTGTGAATTATTATGTTGTACACCTATAACTTATACAGTATTGTATATCAACTATATCTCAATTAAAAAATTACATCTATTAAATTTATCACCAATTTCATCAATACTATTAGTATTATGAAAATGGTTTTGACCCTATAGACTCCTAGAAAGGACTTCCCCAGGAATCTCTGAACCACACTTTGAGAAATGTTGATAATTAGAATGATTTGGGGGCCTTTCTTCCCACTCATTCCCTCATTCCCATGAGGCAAATGAGTATGGCTGTCTCAGCCCCTTCTGGGTCTCTTTAGAAGTCAACTTTCCTATAAGATGCCCACATTCTCTGCCCTGCTGTGTAGAGCAGGCTCTCCTGGGTAGGGTACACTCATGTCTGTGACAGGATGGATTAGTCTGTGTAACTCAGAGATAGAACAATATTAAGTCCTTTTGGTCATAATCTAGAGCCACATGCTCCAATTCTGCTTTTATCAATAATAAAATTAATGGTTTATCCTCCATTTATGTGAATCTTGTATCTATTTTTCAGTTGGTTCTCAAATTGGAGAAACAGGAGTGTTATTTACTAGTCCCATAAAACCCTGATATAACGTCCACAGATTGATCCAAACTCATGCTTTATATGTATTTTTTCACATGCTTTATATTTGAAATTCTTATTCAAAGTGCTTCCAGGATTTGGTTCCTAAAGAGAAGAGGCTTTTTCATTCATTGCTTATAGCTGAAAAATACCTAAACTTTTTTCAAAACACAGGGATGTTGATACATTTGTTAGTTAACTCTGAGTTAATTTTCTCCTGAATTCTACACTGCTTTTATACACAACTCTTCCACGTTAATATTTTAAGAACACAAGAACCAATTGAAAAGTATAAAAAATAATTTCAATAGAAGTATATTTTCTATTTTTTGGTAAAACAAAAGCCTTGTAAAACTAAAAGGAAACAACAAATGAGTATCTGAACTCACCACCCTGTAATCCCCACCCCTATACGTACAATAAGTCCTTCCCTGACATGGGCTGTTTGTGTCCTCCCAAAATTCATATTGAAGCCCTAATCCCCAATGTGATAGTATTTAGAGGTGGAACCTTTGGGAAGTAATTAAGACATGAGTGTGGAGCCCTCATAATTGGGATTAGTGCCCTTAAAGAAGAGACACCTGAGAGATGATCTCTCTCTCCACCATGCAAGGATAGAGCAAGAAGGTATCCAGACCAGGAGGATCCCTCACTAGGAACTGAAATGGCCAGCACCTTGGTCTTGACTTCCTAGCCTCCAGAGCTGTGAGAAATAAATTTCTGTTGTTTAAGTCACCCAGGTTATGGTATTTTGTTATAGTAGCCCGAGCAGACTAAGACTTTCTCCTTCCAAAGAATAATCTTCACACTCAGGATGTGACCTGACCAGTGAGCCTTAATGGCCCCATGAACCATGGGGCCCCCTGAACATGACTTATCTGGTTTCCAGGGCAACAGCACCCCACAGTACAAGGCTTCATTCAGTGTTACAGCTGCCAAACTTGGTGTATTAGTCTGCTTGGGCTGCCATAACAAAATACCATTGACCAAGCGGCTTAAACAATAGAAGTTTATTTTCTCACAGTTCTAGAGGCTAGAAGTCCAAGATCATGGCGTCAGCATGGTCAAGTTCTAGTGAGGACTCTCTTCCTGGCTTGCACCTTCTCACGGTGTCCTCTCATGAGAGAGAGAGAAACAGACAGAGGGAGAGGGCTCAAGTGCTTTCTGTTGTCTCATCTTATAAGGGCACTAATCCCATCACAAGGGCCCTATCCTCGTGAGCTCATCTAATCCTAATTATCTCCCAAAGGCCCTATCTCTAAATACCCTCACATTAGGGGTTAGGGCTTCAACATATGAATTGTGAGGTAGGGGGAGGGGACATGACTCAGTCTGAAACAGGTGGTAATGTCCAATTCAAAGAAGACTCCAGCCTCAATGATCAATTGTTTCAAGGCTTTCAGTTCTATAAAATTACTTTAGTAGTCTGTATCTGTTAATCCCATACTCCTAATTTGTTCCTCCCCCACTCCCTCTCCCCTTTGGTAACCCTAAGTCTGTCTTCTATGTCTGTGAGTCTGTTTCTGTTTTGTACACCTGAAATTAAGATAATATTGTAAATCAACTATACGTCAATAAAAAAGAAAAAAAAGAACATTTTAGAATGCTTGTATACTTGATTGATGGGCATGGACTTAATTTATGTATTCTCTAGGAATTTTAGACTGAAACTAACATGTTTTTGACAACCTTACATGCAGTTTTTCAAACGTGTTATTATAAAATACGTGCTGATGTTAAATAAATTTAAATGCATGTTTAAAAATCTCATAAGTAATTACAAATAGCCTCTAAATGGCTTGTACCAATGTACACTTCCAGCAACAATGTTCATACATGACCTCTGTTCCTCCACACCCCTGACAACCTTAAATGCCACGGAACTTATTCATCTTTGTTAACCTGATTAAGTAAAAAATGACATTATTGTTTGAATTTTTATTTCTTTAATCATTACTGAGGTTAGACATTCAACACACCAGGTATTTACATTTCTTTTTCTGTGAATTGTGGATTCGTGTCTTTTGCCAGTTTTCTTATCCTGTCTCTTGTCCTTTTATTATTGGTTTATGTGTATGAGGGGCTTGGATGGGAAACCACCCTCCTGGGCTCAGGAGAGCTGGAGACACAACTGTAGCCTGGGGATCCCTGGACACCGACCGTTTTCTCCTTCTGAATGCAATGAACCTGTGCTGATGCTGAATTCAGCTCAAAACCCAGCGAGGCCCTGTGTTTATAAACATTCCCTTCAGAGGAGAAGCACAGATGGTTTGGTTGAGTTGTTCCAGATGTGTGTTAACCGGCGCCGGTATGAAAGGGCAGCGGGGTAGCTGAAATGCAGCTGGGGTTTGGCTGTTGTCTCGTCTCTGGGGGGACTTTACTGGCGTGCAGACGGTCAGCAGCCACTGTGTGGGCTGGAAGGACAACAACGGTCACACTGTGATCTCACCTCCACAACTGCTCTGAGGAAATACCGAGTTTCCGTGTTTACACGCTTGACCAAAATGAGAATTTATAAGTGTGTGTATGCACAGGCATGTGTCTTCTCATCCAATTGTCTTCCATCAATTGGAAACCACCTGAAACCCAGCAATTGTTAAGCAATGTGTAAACTGAGGAAATGAAAAGAAGCCCTTTTTTCTGTCCCAGGTATGGCAAATATGTGCCCTGTTGGATATTTTTACCTTTTTTTGTTTGGGTTTGCTTTTATTGGTATTTTTGATTTTACAATATAGAAAAGTTAACTTTTACATTCTCAGATTTGTCAATTTTTTTCTGTTATGGCTTTCTGACTTAGTATCATGTTCAGGAGGGTCTTCCCCATTCCAAGTTTATACAGATAATTCATCTGTATTTTCTTCTGGAACATTCATGGTTTTAAATCTTTGAGGCACCTGGTAGCAATGGGTTCTTTTAGTATAAGAAATCATTACTCATCCAGCTCTATTTCTAAACTACTAAATAATCCAATTGGTTTAATAGACAATCTTAGCACATAAATTTTCATATGTATGAATAAACACAGATTCTATTTTTGTCCTTTAAATAATATCTCCAAGCATATAAATGTCACTTCAAGTGTATAAACAGCCGTGGTATCATTTAAGTGATTTTATAGTAGCTATTAGTGGTTATTTTTGAACCAATTCACAGAATATTAACTCTAATTAGATTTTTAGTTATTTAAAACAAAACTGCAAATAAGGAAATGAATTTTGCAATGATCCTCAAACTCTGTTATACTTCAGAATCACCTAGTGAGCTTGCTAAGCAGACAAAAATGTACATCCCACCTTCCAGGACATCTGATTCAGAAGGCAGAAAATGGGCCTCACTCTCAAAACACTCCCAAAGTCACTTCTATTCACAGTAAAGTTCAAGGACCACAAGAATAATATTTCCTAGGGTAATGTTTCTCATTCCAAATACCTTTTAACATAGAACAATTCAAATAAGGTTTACCATACAAAGATTTCCAGTGTATTCCTTTTCTCCTTATGTGACAATGGATTGAGGGTTAATTACTAAAGTTTGTTCCTGAGCGTTGCAGCCTACACAACATATGCCTTAAGGGATTTCTGCATGTCTATCATACTTTTCTCTGGAGGGATTCTTTCCCTTTATGTTCTTTTTTTTAATTTATCACTTTCATTTTGGTCTTGTTTCTTCTAAATGAACATGTTGTGCTGCCTATTGTTCATTGCTTGTTCTGTACAGAAACTTGTTTAAAATGATTTATCCTTGCTAATTTTATTTGGTTGTGGTTTTAATTTCTCTTGGGGCCTTTTGTTTATTCATTTGAAAGGCAGACCTTTATTTGAACTGTTCTATGTTAAAAGATATTTGAAATTAGAAACATTTAAATCCCTATCTCATACCATTCTCTATACCCTTCTATATGTTTGAAATACTTCATAATAAAAACTTAGTTTGACTAATGCATACACTAAAATCTCTTATTCTGTTGGTAAATCACAGGCTAACAATCATAATTTTATAAACTGTTATCCTTTATAAGACCCCAAGGGACTATGACCTTACTTAAGTAGCATATAACCTCAATTTTACATCAACTTTTTGAAGGATATGAACCTTACCTCATAGATCCTGGCAATTCCACAAAGTAGGGCTACTTCTCCTGGAAACTTATCTAAGCCTTGTTTGAAAAGATTTAAAGCAGTCACAGGTTGATCCAATGAGATGTAAACCTAAAACCAAGATACATTTCGATAAAAGTACTGGTTCTTAAAATAATAGCATTTGTTATGACAAGTTTATAATTATTGCTTAGTAACAAATTATCTCCTAGATATTATAGTAAAAAAATTTCAGAAATCTGTTGGATTAATTTCCAATAATGATACTATACTTTTATCTCCACATGTTGTATATGAAACATTCATTCATTTATTCATTCAGCAAACACTTACTGTGGACTTACTATTGTCACAGAGACTGGCCAGGACTAGAAAAGAAAGGATCAAGGGAAAATCTTTCTAGGATGGAACAGACATAAGTATATCTATAGGCTGGCACTAAAGACCAATTATGAGGCTGATTTTGAAGATGCTGGAGAAACAGGGGACGACCCATGGAAGAAGGTCTGAGAAGGAGCAGCCGGGGAGAGCCTCTGGAGATGGCGGTTTGGGAGAAGGACCCTCAGAAATAGAGGAGAAACAGATTTGTAGGGTACAGGGTCAGGGAGTTGAGAGGGCTGGCACTTGATAGTTTTTGCTTAATTAGTAACTGGAACATTAGCGTGGATAAACCATATACTTATTAGGAATTTCTAAAATAAAAGAATTATAGTTTTATGTATAGAAACATAAGATTATGACATTTTTTACTTCATGATCTTGGATCCTCTGTTTCTTCCTAAACATTCAGATTGTGCTTTGAAGAGGCCCAAATGGATACACAGAAAACTGCTTGCAGTGTTTACTGCTAAAGTGTGCGATTAGAGGGAAGGGTATGGATGAAAACTTTTCAATTATTACCTTATATGCTTCTGAACTGCTTTTTAAAATATAGTGAGTATATAATTCCATATACCAAGTAATATAAAATATTTAATAATTTTTAAATTAACAATCTAAAATTTTAAGAAATAATGTGGTTCCTAAAATCTGCTTGGTCTCTATTACTGAGCAATAATTCCTTCACATATTAAAGAAAATAAGTAAATTGTACCTCTATATAGTCACGTAGGCAACAGTGGATTTGAACAAATCAACTTATGAAAAAATAGTCAAATTAGAACTATTAAATATGACTCTAGTCATATTTAACAATAGTTAAAAAGTACATTTTTTTTAACCACGTGGCAAGTGATTATCAATTAAGATGATAGTCAAATACTGTGACCTGAGTTATAATTTCAAGCTGTCAGAAAAGTTTACTGTGATGTTTAGAAAACTCTTTAAGAATTTTAACATATAATGTATAGAAGATACTTAGAACCAGATAGTTTCAAATATTTCTGAAAAACCACTATAAACATACTAAGATTATCACAGTAAGTTTATATCGCAGAACTTCCATTTTGTTTCTTTTTAGTATGCAAATGTTAATACCATATTTTTTTGAATTTTCTTTTATTTATTTTTTTATGCAGCAGGTTCTTATTAGTTATCCATTTTATACGTATTAGTGCAATACCATATTTAGAAAGTAGTAGCACTTCCTTTTACATCTCATCTTCTTTTCAACCTCCTTTACCACACTTTTTTTTTTTTACCACACTTCTTAAATTTAAAAAATTCTTAAAGATATAGCAAGATGATATCCTAACCACCACTTCAACAAATGTTCCTTTAAAGTAGCCTTGGTGAGGGTAAAGAAGTAACTTTATTCCAATACTGAAAATTCTAGATGGCCCTTCACTTCTGCTGTGGTTTGTGGATGGCACTACAGGGCAGTGAGTCAGCTCTGGAATCAGGAATTCCTGAGTTTGAATGCTGGCAAATAGCCATGTGAGCTTGAAAATCTTAGTTACCCTCTTTAAGTCTCCCTTTCCTTAAGAGTACAAAGGAAATGTTAAAATCTGCCTTGTGGTGTTCCTATGAGGGTTAAATTGCATATGGAACAGACCCGATAGAATACCTTACCACTGAGTAGGTGCTCAGTAAATGGGAAATATTGTTTTTGTAATAATGCCAGAGCCAAAAAGTGAAGGACCTACATAAAAACAATCCCTGCTCTCTATAGTCTGCTTAGGTGGGAGACAAGTGTGCTGCAGAAAAGTGCCTCTCTGGGGCTTGTTATCCATAGGGGTAGTAAGCCTGTGGCATTTTCTTCTGTTCTAATGGGCAATATTTCAAAGGTGTTGTCTTATTTTTCACGGCAATCAATTTTTCCTGAGATGGATATTCTCTGTGTGTTCTCACCTTTTCCCTTATTATTAAAAAAACAAAAACGTAAGTCTGAACACATTAACTTGTCAAATATTCCTAAAGAAACTGGTAACTCTCCCCATGCACTTGTCAGAATTTAAACATTTACGCTGAGAAGACAAATTCCACTCAAATTAAGAATACTTACTTTTGCCAAGTAGAGAAATGTATCTACCATTTCCTGCTGCTTCAGGGCTGATTTAAATTGTTTTTCTGCTTCACGATACATTCCTAACCTAAGAACAGCCATTTAAAAAATTAGACATTCAATTTAAAATAAATACTACAGCATTTATTCATACCTTGAGGATATGAATTAGAGACAAATTACATCTAAGAGTAAGCATGTAGCAAAGAAGGTGGTGTTATACACACATACACATTAACATGTATGTTTATATAGTTTAGGAAAAAGATTCCTGTTTTCCCATATTCACTGCCTAATGCTTAAATGGTATGTAGAGTCTGTCTGAAGCCTAGTCACAGCAGGACTCATAGCTGCCAGGGAGCAAGGTCACACCAGTTCACCACCCAAAGAGCTTATGATCAGCTGACATATGTCACATGACCTCAATAAATGCTTAGAGCCTCCATTTGATTGGAAGAACTGAAGATGACATTTCTTTGAAAACATCTGCTTTGAGATAAAAGCCCATTTTTTTAAAGTGAGGTATAATGACATACAACATTATATTAATTTCAGGTGTACAACATAATAATTTGATATTTGCATATATTGCAAAATGATCATCACAGTAAGTCTAATTAACATCCGTCACCATACATATGTTAATATAGTTACAGAATATATACTTCATTTTGTTAATATAGTTACAGAATATAGATATAGTTACAGAATTTTTTCTTGTGATGGGAAATTTTAAGGTTTACTTTCTTAGCAACTTTCAAACATGCAATACAGGATTAACTATTGCTGCAATGCTGTATGTGACATTCCCATGACTTGTTTATTTTATAACTGGATGTTTGTACCTTTTGACTCCCTACACCCACTTGCCCACCCCCTACCCTCCAGCTCTGTCAACCACCAATCTGTTCTCTGTATCTATGAGCTTTGTTCTTTATCTTATTTTTTTAGATTCCTCACACAAGTGAGATCATACAGTATTTGTCTTTCTCTATGAGACTTATTTCACTTAGCATAATGCCCTAAAGGTCCATCCATACCATCGCAAATGGCAAGATTTCATTCTTTTTCATGGCTGAATAATATTCCATTGCATATACACATATATATACACACACATATATATATATTACATATATTTCTTTATCCATTCATCTGTTGATGGACACTTAGATTGTTTCCATATCTTGGTTATTGTAAATAATGCTGCAATGAACATGGTGATGTAGATATCTTTTGAGTCAGTGTTTTCACTTTCTTCAGATAAATACCCAGAACTAGAATTGCTGAAGCATATGGTAGTTCCATTTTTAATTTTTTGAGGAAGCTCCATACTGTTTCCCATATGGCTGCACCAACTTACATTCCCACCAACAGTGCATGAGGGTTCCCTTTTCTTCACATACTACCAACACTTGCTATTTCTCATCTTTTCAATTATAGCCATTCTAACAAATGTAAGGTGATATCCCATTGCGGTTTTGGTTTGAGTTTCCCTGATGATTAGTGATGTTGAGCACCCTTTCATGTACCTGTTGGCCATCTGTAATGTCTTCTTCAGAAAAATATCTATTCAGAGCCTTTGCCCATTCTTTAATCAGATTTTTTTTTTTTACTATTGACTTTCATGAGTTTTTTTTATATATGTTAGATGTTAACCCCTTTTGGATATATGATTTGCAAATATTTTTTCCCATTTGGTAGGTTGCCTTTTCATTTTGTTCATGGTTTCCTTTGCTGTGCAGTAGCTTTTTGGTTTGAAAAAGTCTCACTTATTTATTTTTGCTTTTGTTGCCTTTGCTTTTGGTGTCAAATCCAAAAATTCATCACCAAGACCACTGTTAAGGAGCTTACTGCATATGTTTTCTTCTAGGAGTTTTATGATTTCAGGTCTTATATTCAATCTTTAATCCATTTTGAGTTAGTTTTGTATATGGTGTAAGATGGTGATCCATCATTCTTTTGCATGTGGCTGTCCTACTTCCCAACACAATTTATTGAAGAGACTGTCCTTTCCCCATTGTACATTCTTGACTTTTTATAAATTTTTTAAATTAATTAATTTATTTTTGGCTGCATTGGGTCTTCGTTGCTGCATGCGGGCTTTCTCTAGTTGCAGTGAAGGGGGCTACTCTTCGTTGTGGTGCCTGGGCTTCTCATTGCAGTGGCTTCTCTTGTTGCAGAGCACAGGCTCTAGGCACACGGGCTTCAGTAGTTGTGGCATTCAGGCTCAGTAGTTGAGGCTCATGGGCTCTAGAGTGCAGTCTCAGTAGTCATGGCGCGAGGGCTGTTGCTCTTTGGCATGTGGGATCTTCCCAGACCAGGGCTCGAACCCGTGTCCCCTGCATTGGAAGGTGGATTCTTAACCACTGTGCCACCAGGGAAGTCCCTCTTTTGTAAATTTATTGACCACGTGTGCATGGGTTTGTTTCTGGGCCCTGTATTCTGTTCCATTGATCTATGTGTCTGTTTTTATGCCAACAGCATACTGTTTTGATCCCTATAACTTTTTTTTTAATTTAATTTAATTTATTTTTTATGCAGCAGGTTCTTATTAGTTATCTACTTTATACAATCCCTATAGCTTTGTAATTTGGTTTGAAGTCAGGGAATGTGATGCCTCCAGCTTTGTTTTTCTTTTCAAGGTTGTTTTAGTTCTTCAGGGTCTGTTGTGGTTCCCTACAAAGTTTAGGATTGTTTGTTCTATTTCTTTCAAAAATGCCATTGTAATTTTGATAGGGATTGCACTGAATCTGTAGATTGCTTCAGGTAGTATGGACATTTCAACAATAATTCTTCTAATCCATGAATGTGAAATATCTTTCAATTTACTTATGCCTTCATCAATTTTTTTATCAATATCTTATAGTTTTTGGTGTACAGGTGTCTCAACTCCTTGGCTAAATTTATTCCAAGTTATTTTATTTTTTGATGCTATTGTAATTGGGATTGTTTTCTTAATTTCTCTGATAGTTTGTTATTAGTGTACAGAAAGCAACAAATTTCTGTATATTCATTTTGTATCCTACAAATTTACTGAATTCACTTATTAGTTCCAATAGTTTTTTGGTGGAGTCTTTAGGATATTCTATATATAGTATCATGTCATCTGTAAACAGACAGTTTTACTTCTTCCTTTCTGATTTGGATGCCTTTTATTTCTTTTTCTTGCCTAAACGTCTCTGGATAGGACTTCTAATACTATGCTGAATAAAAATGGTGAGAGTGGGCAACCTTATCTTATTCCTCATCTTAGAGCAAAATCTTTCAGATTTCCACCAATGAGTATGACTTTAGCTGCAGGCTTGTCATGTACGGCCTTTACTATATTGAGGAACATTTGCTCTACACCCGCTTTGTTAGGAATTTTTACCATAACTGGATGTTGAATTTTGTCAAATGCTTTTCCTGCATCTACTGAGATGATCATGTGATCTTTATCCTTCATTTTGTTAATGTGGTGTATCACATTGGTTGATTTGCATATATTGAACCATCCCTGCATCCTTGGAATAAGTCCCACTTAATCATTATTATGATCCTTTTAGTGTAATGTTGAATTTGATGTGCTAATATTTTGTTGAGGATTTTTGCATCTATGTTCATCAGTGATATTGGCCTGTAATTTTCTTTTCTTGTGGTGTCCTTATTTGGTTTAGGTATCAGGGTAATGCTGGCCCCATAAAATAAGTTCAAAAGTGTTCCCTCCTCTTCTATTTTGTGAAACAGTTTGAGAAAGATTGGTATTCATTCTTCTTTGAATGGCAGAATTTACCTGTGAAGCTCTCTTGTCCTGAATTTTTGTTTGTAGGGAGTTTTTAAATTACTGATTCAATCTCCTTACTAGTACTTGGTCTGTTCAGATTTTCTATTTCTATGACTCAGTCCTGGAAGATTTTATGTTTCTAGTAATGCATCCATTTCTTCTAGGCTGTCCAGTTTGGTGGCCTGTAATTGTTCATAGTAGTCTCTTATGATCCTCTGTATTTCTGTGGTATCAGTCGTAACATCTCCTCTTTCATTTCTGATTGTATTTATTTGAGTACTCTCTCTATTTTCTTGGTGAGTCTAGCTAAAGTTCTGTTAATTTTGTTTATCTTTTCAAAGAACTAGTTCTTGGTTTCATCGATCTTTTCTACTGTCTTTTTAATCTCTATTTCATTTATTTCTGCTCTGATCTTTGTTATTTCCTTCTTTCTACTAACTCTGGGTTTCATTTGTCCTTCTTTTTCTAGTTCCTTGAGGAGTAAAGTTAGGTTGTTTATCTGAGAATTTTCTTGTTTCTTGAGTAGGCATTTATTGCTAGGAACTTCCCTCTTAGGACTGCTTTTGCTGCATCCCGTAAGTTTTGGTGTGTTGTATTTCCATTTTCACTTATTTCAAGGTATTTTTTGACTTTGCATAAACCCATTTTTAAACTTTAAACAATTTTGAGGTAAACAGTAATTGCCACTCGAGTAAAACAGCTGTACCGTTTTATTATTCTACAAACATTTTCTTTTCCTTTTTTTGTATCTAGTCTATGAACTTCAGACTTGTTCCTTGCCTAAATATAACTGTTCTGGTGTCAACACGCACTTCTTCTGCCCAGGGAAATGAAATCAATCATTAAAGCGCACTTCAGCCTGTCTTTAATAGATCTGTTGGGCTTTCTCATAACTACTCATCCCCAGACATCTAAGAGCTACTTAGCACTTTATGACAGTGCTTTTATTTTGTAAAATAAAGTCAAAACAACATACAATATGGTCCATTATGTTACTTTCATTCTTGAAAGAATAGCTTTGTTCTTTTTTCCTAACCTAAGCCTCAAGTACTGGCATGGCTATACCCAGCTATTTGGGACAACAGACAATGTGGGACAATGGACAATGTGGGACAATGAGGTTAAAAGTGACCCCAAAATCTGGCCTAAAGTTAGAGGATGTGTGATGTAGTAGAAGCCCCTAGCGCTTCAAAGGTCCCACAACTTTTACAAGGAGTATTCATAAAATGTTATCAGAGAACTCTGAAGTTCTGAAGAACGGCTTTATATTTATATACAAAGCTTCAACTGAACATTCAAGTCTTAAACACATGGCTGAAGTTCAGTCACTGAATTCCATGAACACCTAATTATCCATGAGAGTCTATATTTGTAACTAAGTTGTCTCTTTCGAAAAATGATTTAAAAGGGATTACAATAACAAGATACATGTAAAATAAGAATATGAAAACAGAAATAGATTTATAAAAAAAATGGAGAATAAACAAATTAAAAAGCAAACAAGCAATCAGAGCTATTGAACCACCTGGAAACCAAAGAAAGGAAAGAATGAGTCATATGTGTTTTATTACTGTACCCTTAAGAGATCATTTCTTCTAGCCCTATCAAAAAGGAATTTATCACATGGGTTCCTGTGCAGAGGAAATGGAGTGGCCACCGTGTGTAAAGAAAGTCTAGGAATAATGAAAACATCAGTCAAGTTCACAAACACAGGACAATATCAAAGAATCAGAGTCCAGAGATGATCTCCACCAACTGCCAACTTTTTCTCCCCAATTTAATTCAATAAACATTGTCAAGGATCAACTGCATGCACATTTAATGATGGTAAGGAGTTGCAAAAATGAAGATAACAACCATGTTCTGAAGGCACCAGTAAAGGTTGAAACAAAACATACTGTAAAATAAATTTAATTGCATTATGGCCAATGAGAAAAAAAGTGTTTTGATAGCACAGCAGAGGAGCAAACTAAGTTTCAGCGGGGAAGTAACAGGCAAGATTTTGACAGCTAGATAGGATGGGGTGGGGGTGAGGGAATATCTCTGATGGAAGCAAACTATCAGCATAAGCACACAAGCAGGAAAGTACACAGCATGTCAGGGGAGTGCTGAGTTGTTGGGTTTAATTGAAAAGGAAAACACAACAAGGAATGAGAGAAGTAACAGAAAAGTGAAAAGCTGTAGACTGGGACAAAGTCATGGGTGCCACACTTAAAATCCAGACTTCATTTCAGAGATAATGGAGATTAACCAAAGAATCCAACAAGAGCTGTTTTTTTTTGCAACAGTTACTCTGACAGTGGGGTATACAGGAAGGATTGATGGGACAAGAAAATGGAGGCAGAAAACCCAGATAAGTACCTAATGTAGCAATTCAAACAAATGACACTAAAAGCCAGGACTAAAGCACTGGTGTGGGAATGGGTAGCAGTGGAGCAACTGTAAGAGATACTGCAGAGGAAGAACCAGTAGAACTTAATGATCAGGAACAAAGAGACAGAAGTCAATATGGGGCTACATCCTCTGGCAATCCATCCTTGACATCTTTCTCTGGGCTCCCACTGCACCCTGCACTTGCTTCTATCATAATGGGAACCACATTTATAATTGTTTCCTGTTCTCTCTCCTCCATTCAAATGTAAGCCATTTGAGCAAATGAATAAATGAATGAATGCTGAATACATAATAAGACAAGAAGCTATTAAGGAACAGAGGAGAACAATAATTAATATGACAAAATATACTCATTTAAATGCCATCTTATATGGATGGCAGAAGGAATCCAAGTTGTGCTTTTCTCTCATTATTATAGATTTCTGAGAGTTTTGCTTAGAAGCTCAAGATTTCAAGCTTGTCTTCAGAAATTATATTCATAAGAGTTTAATGTTATAATTGTCCAAAATTACCTTTTAGCAGAAAATACTTCCTCAATCTAACAGTAGGAAAAAATACTTCAGAGTTCTATGTGAAATATCTAAATGGAAAATCGTCTTAATTTCAATAGTAGAAGAATAAGCATCCTTTTTATTCTATTTATATATTTCCTTTTCCTCACAGTATTTAACTAATAACTAAAGTTAATAACCATCGAAGGATACTCACAGTACCTAGTCTACCTTGTTTTTGAATAATAAAACACATATTTATCTTTATAAAATATAATTTTTCATTTGTCACTATTTTTCAAATGCTCCAAGTGCATTTCAATATCAAGCAATCATTTCAGATCCTATTTACCAGTTGCTATATAATATGCATAAATTATTACAACTTTTTTAATCTCTCAATTAATTTGCTTAAAAATGTGTTTAAACATTAAGTAAATTAGTGTAAGACAATTTAGATCCTAGAGAAACACCATGGGATTGTGCAAATAGTAAAAGAACGGGCATCAGAAAGCTGAGCTCAAATTCTCGTTCTGTCACATACTAGCTACATGAATTTGGGAAAGTCACTTTATCTTTCTGAGGCTCAGTTTCTCACATCTGGACAAAGGGCTAATAATAGCAACTATATCCAAAGTGCCATAAGATTTAAGTGAGATAATGTAATGTGTGGACAAGCTATCTCAACTATAAAGCACTTTACAGACGTGAGGCATCAGTAGAAATAAAAACTTGATGGGGAAAGAATCTAAAACAAAAAAGTGGATATATGTGTATGCATAACTGATTCACTTCGCCGCACACGTGAAACTAACACGACATTGTAAATCAACTATACTCCAATAAAAATTAAGAAGGAAGGAGGGAGGGAGGGAGGAAAGACTTGAGAGCCAAGAGGAGTGGAGCGAGAACGAACAGACTCAATTCTAGTCCTAGGTCTGTTACTGACTAGTTCCTGATGCAAATCACAACCTCTCTCTGGCCTCAGCTTCCTCGTCTGAAAAGGAGTGTTGGATGTGATGGTCTCAAAGTTTCCCCTTCCCAGCTCTAAAATTTTACTATTCTAAAGGTGTCAGTTCTTAGTGCCATCATGTGATTGCTAAGTAAATGCTTCCTCACGTAAGCCAAAGACACAGTTCTCCTTTCTTCATGAGGAAATCTATCCCCCAGAAAAGGTTACCAGATTTGAGACTCTAAAATATGTTGCTGCTTCTAAGCCTTTCCCAAATAATCAAAATTTTACCTGTAGTAACATTTTCCAATCTGCACTTTCCACCACCAGTCCTTGTACTGAGAATGCTCTGTGGAAAGGGCAGCCAAATCCAAAGCCTTTGAAAAACAATTCATTTTAGATTAGGATTTTCTTTTCTAACAATAAACAGAAACAAAAAATAATGAAATAAACCATATAATTAGCATCAATCAAAACATGCATTAGAAATCAGACAGAAACTCAAGCTGCTCATGTCTCCAGATGGCCCCACCAATCTTCCCTAAATAAATAATCAGTTCCAGACCAGAGGACTGACAGCAGATGAGAAGTAAACAGTGATCAAAGGGAAGCAGATGTACAGTCTATTTGAATACAATTTTAATATACAAGGTACGAAAATGGTATTTAAAAATCCGTCAGTTTTTACCCTCTCCCAACCAAAATGCCTCCAAACCCAGTGGGAGTCAAGCCTTTACCACGTAAGGCAGGCCCAACAGCAGGCCCCACTTTAACGACAGGTGTAGAGAAATAAAGAAAGATCAAGTATGCAGATAGAAAAAGGTTTGAAAACAGGGTCATGAAGAAGAGTGAAAGGAGCTGGGGTACTTGGGTAACCGCCGTCTTTTAACAACCATCATTCCATTATTCTGACATTACCTCACATGCCAGTAATTCTAAAGGTCAGACTTTCATTCGCTGCAGACTGAAAAAGATCTTCTTAACTGCTTTTGCATTTTACATGTGTTTATCCCTTTCTCTCTAACGTCTTCTAGTTTGTTCCTTCTAGTGATTATTTAAGATCAGACAAGAGACATCTCATTAGGAATTAGGATTCTATACCAAAAAAGTGGAAATCATTTGGACAAAGAGGAAAGTAAGTCAATCTTTATACAAATTCAAAGCTCACAGAAATCTGAAGCTCATATAAAGATTTGGTGAATAAAAACTCAGGTTATTAGTTTAAAAAGAATTCTGGTTTTTTAATAATACTTGTTATTCTTTCTCTTAAGGTTGAAAACCTTTTATTCTTTAGTCAGTGTTAACATCATGATGATATCCAACAGCTCAGTTAAAGTAACTCTTAGATTTTCAGTTCTATAATCTCAGAATGCATCCCATATTATTGCCCATTTCTTAATATTAACTCTTTTCTGAAATGAATGCCAGAAGAGCTCCTTGAATCTCCTACTGCAAAATAAATAACTTTCCTTGTGTTCCGCATCTTCCCTCGCTCCAGGGGAGACTTCTAAATGTGCAAACTATTTATAAAGGAATGGTGTCACCATGCTGAGGTTCTAATGGACTTGAAAAATCAACACCTCTACTTGAAAGCTATGGAAATTAAAAGCACACTATGTTCATATGCTTATTTTTCTTTTTTCCCCCAAGCAAGAGGTAAAAATGGAAGAGAAAAATGAAGAAAAAAAGTATAATTTCAATTACCGTTATCTCTGGAAATACCAGAGAACCATATTTCAATCAGCTCAGTTCAGGAGTAAATTGTAAATATCTGAATATATTCATTTTAACTTAATCCTTTAAAAGACCTGTTCCAGCGAATAGATCAGATTCACTTTCATGTTTAATATAACAGACCTTCTATTTTTCAGAAAAATGTCATTCTAAATTTTTTTTACACCTTCTAATTTTTCCAAGATTAGACTTAGTGCTGATTACAGGCTGCTGATTTTGCTTTCAGATATGGTTCCTATGTAGGACCCACATGTTTGTCTAAACCAATTAAGGAAATTAATATGATCACTGATGTAGAATAAAAATGGTCAAAAAAATTACATATTAATGATCACTCTTCATTTGAAGACTGGGGCTGCACTAGACAAAACCACTTGTGACTATTTCAAATGGACTCTAAATCTCTGTTCTGCAATGTCACTGTGCGGTTAAGAGGCACTCAAGAATTATTTGTTGACTGAATTAATTCTATTCTTTACTTCTGACTTACGTTGAAAATAACTTAAGAACCAAACAAAACTGTCATAGTAATAAGATTCATAATTAAAAGCTATTAAAATTTTAAAGAGGTTACAGAGAGCTATATTTCTTTAAAGTCTTCCCCGGTTTTTTAAAATAAATTACTATATACTTATATTTAAGGATCTTTGAATAAGTCAATCAATCCGATATCTAGATATTAATAAAGACCTAGAAGGTCATAAATAAAAGGCGTAAGTTTATAAAAGTCCATAAGAACAGGGAACCTTGGCAGATCTCGACAACATGTTTGTGAATACATCCACCTGGGCGTCCCAGTGACCTTCCTAAGTAATAGTGCTCCAACCTCTAAAGTTTAAAAAACAGTCATCCTTTCACTATTGTTAGAGTTGCGACAACTTCAGCATGACGAAATTAAAGAGCATATGGAAATAAAGATTCCAGAATCACCAACCCACACGCCCCTTCAGTTTGTCAACATTGCCAATACTGCCCCAAGAAGGGAGAGGAAGGAAGTTATTAAGAACTCAAAGGCAGAAATACAGTTTTCCGTAGAACAAATTCTATTTTTTCAATGTAGCTGAAAAAACAACATTCCTCAACAAAATTATGTAAATGCCAAGATGCAGAACAACATCTTCAAGATGAATAAAGACATCATCACTATGACCTATAAACAGCATATGATCTGTCAACTTTCTGAACCCATTGCCTACAACTCTTCCCCTTCAAAGACCTCACTCCAGCCACAGTGGCCTCCTCACTGTTCCTTAAACAATCCAAGAATGCTAATATTCGGGGCCTTTGCAGTTAAAGTTGTCTCTGATGTACGTGCTCTTCCTCCACCTAACCATATGGTTTGTCTCCCTTCATACAGGTCTCTGTTTAAATGTCTTTTCAGAGTGGACTTCACTGACCACCTCCCAGCCCATATAAAAGGACATCTTCCCCCATGTCATCTATTCTCTTACCTGGTTTCCCTGCTTTATTTTTATACTGCTTATCCCATGACATTTTATATATTTTTAAGTTTGCTAACTGTCTCTATTCCTTGCCCAACCGGAACGTAATCTCCAAAAGAGCAGAGATTTTGTCTGATTGCTTCACCTTGTAATCTCAGGGCCTAGGACAGTGCCTGGCACACTGTAGTGGCTCAAAATATGTTGGATGAAAGAATAAATGTCTCTGCAATAAATGAATTAATCTTCAAAAAGTCAGGATATAGCTTTATGATACTCTAGTAATTACAAATATTTACTCATTTATAAAATGGGATGGTATTTGAATGTTTCTTTTTAATGACAGTGTAACTACATGATTTTATATATCACCCTGAAACCCTCTGACCAGCTTTATATTGAGTGAAAATGGCATGTACTGACTTTTATTTACAGAAATGTGCATAGTTTCTCAGTTGCCCCAACCTTAGTTTTCTCTTTTCTCGATGTGACCACATCCACTATCACTTCATTATCGATAGCTCCCATACTCTGTGTATCTGGCCCAGGACCCCTATATTTTAGTGTCACAGCTTCCAATACATGCAGTGACATCTCCACTTGGATAGCCTTTCACAATTTCAAACTAAAAATGCCTTCTAGTGAATTATTCAGCTTCTTTACAAACTGACGTCCTTCCCTAATAATCCCATTTCTGTTAGTAAAACGGCCATTCTTCCAGCATCTTTAAGAGGCAAGTTTGAGCTGTGTCTTTCCTTTGTCTCCCATACCAAATCTAGCATCACGTTCTGTCACTTCTTTCTCTAAAATGTCTCTTTGACACCCCCATTTTTGAGAATGTGGTTTATTTATTTCTCTTTCCATACCTTGCTCCTGTTTTTACCCTTCTTTTACATTTTTTCCCACCCTTTCCAAAAAATCCTACTGATTTTATGGATTTTTACTAATATTATCCCCTGATTTTTCCCCTTGATCTTCGGTACCAATTTCACATTCCGGCAATTACCTTTTTAACTGTTTCATTATGTCAATTTTATTTCCTCAGCTAGATTATATGGCTTGTAGAGGCAGGAACAAATATCATATTTTTATTAGTTTTCCTAGTACATAACATAATGGTTGACACATAGAAAACACAATTGAGAAAAATGCTTTTGTCTTCCTGAATACTTAATATATAAGGTTTTTTCCTTGAAGAAGAAAATGACAGAAAATACTATCATTAGACACTGTAGAATTAACTACATTTGATTGGACAAGATTTGTGAAGTTACTGCTCATTTGCATATTAGTATGTTGAAAAATGACACAAATGGAGAAGTCCTGAGCATGTAACCTTAAAATTCTCCGTTGAAAGGCTACCAAGACGACTGATTATTGATTATTGTTGAAGCTGGGTGATGGTTGATACAGGCTCATTATACTCTCCACTTGCACATGTTTGAAATTTTCTATCATAAAATGTTAAAGGGGAAGAGATGGGGAACACTACAAAGAGACCAGAAATACATGTATTAGCAAACCTATAATCACTATATGGACCAAAGAAGAAAATGGATCAACAATGCTAACTATTAGTATCAAAAATAAACTTTAACACAAACATACTACGCAGCATTCTCAATTATCTATATCTTGCCCTTTAATGGAGGTCTACTACTCTATGGATCAGGCACAAGTCTTATGACTTCTATAGTTATACAAAGTTTCCTACTGAAACTGACAGTGGATTTGAAAGTATCAGTAAATCTCCAATCTTCATAATTCCATCTGTTTATAAGGTAAGAAATAGAACATTTCAGAATCTAAATCCCCAAAGTCATAAAAATCACATTAAAAAATAGCGCAAATTCAAAACTTACAGTCTTAACATCATTTTCATGATGAAAGATATACTCGAACAAAGCCTGTGAAGAAAAAAAATGCAAAAAAATGCATTAGCTTTTATTTTGACAAAGGTACTTTATTGTCATATCAAAACTCAAAGGCCATGTTGACAGCAGCTAGATTGAACCAAAATAACAAAGTACTGTAAAGTGCCTGGGACTTATAAGTAAAGGGTCTATCCACCATTTGTTACAACCATTCATTTTAAAATAAGGCTACTTATAACTGATTCCTGTTTTCACAGAGTACGAACTGGAAAGCTCAAATAATTCAGCAATTTTTTTCATATTACACACACTATTTTATCAGAAAGAGACAAATGAAAAGACCAACTTTAGGACTGTCATAAAACTGCATGTATTATACAGTGATTATGATATTAATGATGACACTTTAGACATGGGAAAATCTGGAAGTTCTTTCCAAAACAAAGTAGAGTTTAACTGTAAAGTAGGGAGTTTTTCCTTAATATGCAGATGCCTCTATGTGCAGCCAGGGCTGAGAATCATTATTCTAATACTGCCCCCAACCTATCTGGATAAATGAGCATTTACCGGACTACCTCTTGGTGGTACTACATTTGTCCATAATACCATTATTTTATACTTGCAAAGAGGCTAGCACCCCTGAAAGATATCAAGATTATTAACAGAGATGACCTGAAGGCAAACAAAAAAAGAAAAAAGAAATTAGGATGAGGCCCTCTTTAGAAAACTATTCCTAATCCTCCATTTGTTCTCTTATTAAAAAAATTTTAAAAAGTTATGAGAGCAGTTGGTGTTACCACTCCCATGAAAAGGATGTTATAACACCCAAGACAGTGTCAAGGAGTCACCAGCCACCCCAAGCAATATGCCAATATTAGAAATGAGTCCTGATAAGTCAAGGCAAGTTGGGGACCAAAGACAGAGAAACCCGGCATTATTTCTACAACACACTAAATAAGTGCAAAATCTAGCTCGTCTAAATCTAGTAACATAGACCAGGTCTGTCCTGGAAGCATCCTAATTTGAGGGAAATGCCTCTACTGACTACACTCCCTGGTTAGAAAACAACAATGGTATTAAGTAGCCATTCAGCCACCTCAAATAAATGGCCTAAAAAGATAAGGAATCAGATATTCCTCATAAAGGAAAGGGAAATAAGTAAAAGTTTATGATTTTGCTAAATGAAGTTGACCGGGTTGCTATCAAATAAGAAATTAAGAAAAACATCACTGGGGGGCTTCCCTGGTGGCGCAGTGGTTGAGAATCTGCCTGCCAATGCAGGGGACACGGGTTCGAGCCCTGGTCTGGGAAGATCCCACATGCCGCGGAGCAACTGGGCCTGTGAGCCACAACTACTGAGCCTGCGCGTCTGGAGCCTGTGCTCCGCAACAAGAGAGGCCACGACAGTGAGAGGCCCGCACACTGCGATGAAGAGTGGCCCCCGCTCACCGCAACTAGAGAAAGCCCTCGCACAGAAACGAAGACCCAACACAGCCAAAAGTAAATAAATAAATTAATTTTTAAAAAAAAAAGAAAAACATCATTGGCATTATTATAGTCTGATTCCTTGTTTGCCAACTGGCATTCCTTTTCCTGATTTAAATTTCAAGTCTGTATGGCTAGTGTCCTTTTTCATTTTCCCTAGAGTGTTTAATATTTACTAAATATGTTAAACACCAGTAGAACTGATAATAGGAATGAGCTCAGCACTCATGCACAGAATTCATAGAGATTACAGCTAAAAACCTGAGCTAGGCTTACACCAATTTCCAGACGCTAACTGCTCCTGGCTCTGAATTATTCCATGCTCACCTCTAAACTTTTCTGTACTGGAAAGGTCACGAACATCCTCCTTTCTCTCCCTCTCCCTCTCCCTTCTCACTCTCATCACTTTTTCTCTTGCTCTCACTTTCTCTTTAATTTAGAGGAGCATTTAATGGTTAGAAGTACTAATGTAGTTGGCTTGCTGCTGTCTGGCTCAAGAAATCTTTATTGAGATGCCTGATTAATTACTAATTAGAAAGAGAACATTTTTTTATCTTCTTTTTGACAGTTCTAAAATCCTACAAGGATAGAAAATTATTTTTCTGAGAACAGTCCAAGCTGAAAAAGAAAAATACACACACATACAGATGATCTCCTAAACTTCATTACCCAAAGATGGTGGGTAATGGGTAACATCTGCTTTCTTTGTTATAAATTGCTGTTCTTTATTAGGAGAAAAAGAATTTCCTATTATAATGGTATATATGCTTTATTTCTGATTGACTTTCCTTAACTCAATACTAAGAGAAATTTTAGATATTAGAATAATTAAACATTTCCATTTCAATCAAGACAAGGTCTTTTCTTCACAAATTTTTATCCATTTCCTGTAATGTTATGATAACATTTTGAACATTACTTCATAACATAAAATAATTTTAAGTACATACCTTTGCCAATTTAGGTTTCTGGGCATATTTTGTTAAATTCAATCTAGATAAATTTATAAAAGGTCCATCAGGACTTGTAAGCATGGAAGCCTATGGGGAAAAATGATAGAACAAGAAATCTGAAACTTTCTCTTGAAACACAAATTGAGTTTAATGTGCATAAAATTATAAAGCCAACACAAGTAAAAAGAATCACCTTCAAAATTTTTCCATATAATTGTCTACTATAAAAATAGTGAAGGGCTTCTCTGGTGGTGCAGTGGTTGAGAATCCGCCTGCTAATACAGGGGACACGGGTTCGAGCCCTGGTCTGGGAAGATCCCACATGCCGCGGGGCAACTAGGCCCGTGAGCCACAACTACTGAGCCTGCGCGTCTGGAGCCTGTGCTCCGCAACAAGAGAGGCCGCGACAGTGAGAGGCCCGCGCACCGCGATGAAGAGTGGCCCCCGCTTGCCACAACTAGAGAAAGCCCTCGCACAGAAACGAAGACGCAACACAGCAAAAGTAAATAAATTAATTAATAAACTCCTACCCCCAACATCTTAAAAAAAAAAAAAAAAAAAAGATTCTGTGCTTCCACTGCAGGGGGGTGCAGGTTACATCCCTGGTCAGGGAATGGTGTGGCCAAAAAACACCACTAAAAAAAAAAAAAAAAAAAAAAAAAAAAAAAATAGTGAAAAATGATTAACATAACATAAATTACTTTGGTCATACAAGGCTATGGTAAAGCTGACAGAATTTACCGTTCCCAGCCTGACAAATCTTCCAGATGAGCTGGTAATAGGGCGAGCTGTGTAGGCAGTTCTGGGTGTTCTGATGGCCTGTTCCATAGTGCCTGGCCTTCCACTTTGTGTGCTGGGTCTAAGGAAACCTGTAATGGGTCTTCCAGCTTGAGTGATTGGCCTGTGAAGATTGTAAATTGTTAAAATACAAAGAAGATCAATAAAGGAAGATTCTCATGCAGCCTGGTCAATATTTAGTGGCAAAGGGAATGAAATAGGAGTATACTGAACATACCTGACAGCTGGACTAGGCCCTCCTGTCTGATTAGTTCCAGGGAGTTTCAGAGATGTTCCAGGACCTATAAGATGAGATGGCAAATTCAATTTGTATATTATTTATTGATCTGTAAAAACTGTCCACTAATGCAATTTTCACAAATGTGCTAGCCTGGTGAAAAAGACATTAGTAACAGGAAATGTATCTAGAGAAATGTGTTTGAGATTAATATTTATTGAGTACCTATCATGTTACTTTTGTTATTACATTTAATCTCCACACTAATTCTGCAAGGTAGGTAGTACTAACCCATTTAGCAAAGGCTTAGAGATTTAAATAAACAGGTCAACCTGTTAGTAGAGCCAGCATTCAAACTCAAGACAGGCAGGCTCCAAAGCTCCAACACATCAAAATGACAGTTCTATACGCATAGTTTATTTTTCATACAAACTTCTTCTCCCAATAAAAGATCAGTTATCCCCAATATTTGGAATTTAGATATTTTAACTCCAAAAGAGCAAAATGATAGGGAAAAAAGACATCTTAACATGAAACATATGTACTTTTTTTCTCAATTTCCACTGAAGCATTAAAACAGCTATTACCTTCCAAACATATATAAATGACTGATAACTGTCACAACTAACGAATTACCAGCAAGATACCGTATGTCATGGTAATCATCCAATACCATTCACAGCAGCACACCTGCAAGCTGGGACTAGGCCACTGTGACGATCCTGATGGACAGTCACTGCCTAGCAAATCACTCCATCACCTCACATCATGCATTAGAGCAAATCATCAATTATTACAATGAAGTGATGTTTTCAAATTATCATTTTTTTAGAACACTTCTGTTGTTTGGATGCTTCCTGTGTTTAGACTCTCAGATAAACAATCTTTGATATATTAGATAAGCAGCTCAGATAGAATGCCTTTTTTTTTTTTTTTTTTTTTTTTTGCGGTACGCGGGCCTCTCACTGTTGTGGCCTCTCCCGTTGCGGAGGACAGGCTCCGGACGCGCAGGCTCAGCGGCCATGGCTCACGGGCCCAGCCACTCCGCGGCATGTGGGATCTTCCCGGACCGGGGCACGAACCCGTGTCCCCTGCATCGGCAGGCGGACTCTCAACCACTGCGCCACCAGGGAAGCCCAGAATGCCTTTTTATAAAATATTTTAAAATGCATAATATAGCTTCTACTGAAAAATAGTTATACATCAATCTCACACCTTAAGTTTAAGAGAATATAATTGTGCCTTTGTACTATAAGGCAGAATAGAGGTAATATTTTTTCATGCATGTATGTGTCTTATTTTTATTATAAAAAAGTACACATAGAGAGTATTCCTCCTCCTAATGGCTTTTCATTTACTTAACTGAAAAACCAGTACTTACGTGGAACCTGAGCAAGAGCATTTTCATCCAGTATCATTTCTGCAATTCCTTCCTGATCTACATCAATTTCATCTATGTACACCATTTCAGTTAGTGCTCGTGCTTTTAAAATCCAGGCTGCCTAAAAAGCATAGATAAGATAAAGCATATCTTAAATTGCATTAGAAGTAGTGCATAGCCTATAGAAATCAGCCATCCTTTATTATTATCTAATTTTTTATCAAACATGTTTACCATACTTAATGCATGATACTAATTTAAAGGGCTATGTCCAGGAACTAATACAAGAAGGCAAGGTCATTATTAATCAAGAAACAATCAATAGATCAATTACCTAGTAAACAAAAGTGTGGTAATTACCTAGTAGTCTTCTAACATGCCTTTTTATAAGTGAAAGAAGATCTTTATAGAAAATTTTACTAGAATAATAATTTGAAAACAGATGAGTAAAGCTACAACCACGTGTTCTTTCTGCCTTTCTCCTTCAGGGCCAAGTCCTTCGTGAAGACTTCCCTGATAGTTTAACTCTGAACCTACTTCCCTCTTGTCTTTCTTAGAAAGCACTTTCTTTTATACTTCTATTATTATGTACTTACTATATTCAACCAACACTATAATTATTTGGGCATATGTTTGCCCTCCCTTCCCCCAGAACACAAGCTTTTTTACCTTGTTCACTTCTGAATTTTCCATCACACCTATGGTTTGTGTACACAATAGGTATTCCAAAAATTTTAACTTGAACTAGGATTAATTTTTCCCACTTCCCAATAACTAATCAACACAATCTTGGTTGCTTTGTGATCTAGCCAGTAGATCAGCTAGTAAACCTGCTAGAAAGTGGGGAAAAAAATGGAAAGGTAATTAAGGAACCCAGAAAATATCTCATCAGCTTTGCTTTACCCTGAGAAATTAGACGTAAAGGTGTGCACAATTAAATACCTTGTGAAATATTTAAAACTACTTTATCAGAAAAGTTTACCTTTCTGCTTCAATAGAAGCAGGGAGCAATAAAGCTTGGTGTCCTGTGGCAGATTTGGGGAGAAGGCAACACTTGAGGCAGCAGTATAGGACCGACTCTATACTACAGGGGGAGCAGCAGCAAGGGAAATCTGGAAAGGGGTTAGGCCTCATCATACTCGGAATCTGGCTGTGAAGCATGCTGCATGAAGGCAAGGGACCGAGGGAGGAAAAGATGGAGGCTACAAGAGGACCAGAGAGTCCTCACATAAGGATATCGAGATGCACTGAATCATCAGCGTGTATTTATTGAGCACCTCCTACTTATGTAGCACTGGGCTAGGTTCTGAGAAGGAAATGCGAGAAGATAAAGACATGGATCCTAATTTTCCTGAACGTATCACCTACTGGATTAAATAACAAGGCAAAGCAATGCACGATATGTGACAAATGAGCTACATGGAAAATGGTTTTACAAGAATTAGAAGGCAGAGATCCTTTTGTGGGCTAAAGTAATTGGAATGTATATTTTTAAAAATTTTTAAAGAAAAAGAATTTTTAAGTCTTCATGCTTTCCTTTTAATGGGAACAAAAGGAAATTACATTGTTGCCTTTGGTCCTCACCATGAGGTATTATCTCCCCTGTGTGAGTCCAGGTCCTCCCAGAAGCAGATGCCAAGAGGGGATTGAATGTGCAGGGCATAAATAGAGACACAAATGTAGAGAACAAACGTATGGACACCAAGGGGGGGAAAGTGGTGGGGGGAGCGGGGGAGGGGAAGGGTGGTGGTGGGACGAATTGGGAGACTGGGATTGACATATATACAACTAATGTGTATAAAATGGATAACTAATAAGAACCTGCTGTATTAAAAAATAAATTAAAAAAATAATGTTGAAATGAAAAAAAAGATATATATAATATCAGCTGTCCACAGAGCTTGTCATCACAAGAGACAGCCTACCACAGGGAAAAAAAAAAAAAAGAAGGCTGTCTTCACAATATATTTAGGTTCCTCAAGTGAAATTACATTTGATTAGATTATTGGGGTTTTGTCTTATACTTTTCTGGTTGAGGTTTACTGGATTCTTAACAGGTAACTTAGAATAAAATATTTCAAACATTATGTGTAAATTTAACCCAATTGAATGAGAAGAATATGGACCCAAAGAACTAATTCTTTTGTTTAAAAAGTCAGTTCCAATTGGAACTGCATCTAACTGTGGGAGCCACCAAAGATTAGGAAAGTTGCCAGATTGATACAGCTATTCTCAGGGGTCAAGGAAGTCGTCGCTCATCACTGGCTTGGACTAACGGTTTTATTTAACTTTAAAGATGGAAATAAGTAATCCTGATTTAAGTCCTCACAGTTCCTATTGCCCTGCAAGTATCTGATGGCTTTAATTTTCCAAAAGGGCATATTCTTTGCTGAGCACCTCCGGTGGACAGGAGGAAGGACGGCAGCATTCTCTGTTCACACAGTAAAGCAGGATGTGGGCTTCACTAGTTCATTCCCATATTCCCAGGGAGCACCTACTGCATGCCGGGTCCTGGGAACAGAGATGAGTAAGTCACAGCCCAAGTTCTAGCTCATAAGAATTTCAGTGTTATGGGGAAAGTGTAAAAACGAAAACCTGGAACATGCTATAGAAGGACAAAGAAAGGCACGCAGCTGCCTTGGGGTGGAAGAAAAGGTAAAGGAGGACAGTTTGCCCCACCACCAAGACAGGAGAGTGCGTGCCAGGTAGAGCGCATAGGGCAAAGGAAGGCCAGCTTGAGGGCTCATATGGAGAAACAAGAGTGTGGTAGAAGAATCAGGTTCAGCTGAGGAGAAGCTGCTTAAGAAGAAGCTGGAGAAAAAGGCAGGGGCCAGTGAGGGATCCTGTATGCCACCTGTATGCCATGATGAGGAGTTAATAAAGCTTCAGGAGTATGATTTGGAGTCCTAGTTAAATTGACTCTCTAAAAGTCAAGTTTTTATTATTACAGTATCATTTATACAGTTGGATATTAATTACCCATGCACATATTTTTAAAACTATTTTCATACCCATTCTGTTATCTCATAGTCCAATCCATCATGCTTCTTGACTTCTATCCTTCTACTAACCCCTCAAATATTAAGAAGGTGCAAATTATTTTACATCAGGCTAAGCAAAACATAGGAATGTAAATCCACTATTCCCTCCCAACCAAATGAATATATGCTTCAGAAGCCAAATAGGAAGATCTTTTTTTAAAAATTTTATTCCATAAGAATTCACTTTTTCAAAAAGGTAAATCTATATTTGTTTCAGTTTCTAAAACCTCATTATTAAGAAGTAGAAATAATGATGTGAATTTCTGATATTTAAAGATCTGCAATAAGATCTACTTGCACCATTACTTAATTTTAAATTTCATCAGTATTTGAGAATATTAATTTTCCTGACTTTCCTCCTTCTATCCTAACAAAAAATGACCTTGAAAATCATGTATCACTGCTTGATTAAACATCAGATTGTATTCAAAGAACTGCTCTGGGCAACAGGAACAATTCTCGGAATTTTAATGAAAACATTTTATTTTGGAGGCAAGCCAAGCATGTTTTACAGCCCTAAATTCCTCTGCCTGTTTAAATTTTTTTAAAGTTCAAAACTAATCAGTGATTAAAATAAAATGCATACAATATTGTAAATCAACTATACTCCAATAAAAATTTTAAAAAATAAAATGCATAACAAAGCAAACTGGTAACCCTACACTGCCACTTGAATCTGAATAAAACTATAAACTGGTTTTTATCAGAAATACCTAAGTTGTTAATAAATGACAGGGTCATGCAGTTTATGTAGATAAATTTGAATACCTACGTATTGGAAGTCCTGTAAAATCGATAAATATAATAGATGCTTAGGAATTTTTTTTTAAGGGAAAAGCATAGATCCTCCCAATCTAAATGAGTAATCATCACATCAATTATTTCCTTTTTTATCTGCGAAACACAATCCCATCTCATTTACCTGCTGAGTTAGTCTATATACAGGACATTACTCTTGAGGCAACTGTCTGCCAGCTAACATCAGGAAAATACTGACTTCCCTGTGCTACCTTCTGTGAGGTTAATCCAATTTCAGTGATAAAAATAGACAAATTAAAAGGTTAAAACTCTACTGACTGAGTAAAGCAGGTTTACACTGTTTTGTTCCTCTTAATACAGAATGCAAGGCTATGTAAAGCCTTTTAAGACAGGTAAGAAACAATTTTACTAAGTTATTCTTAGAATAAAGCTACCAAAAGAACAGTCTGTCTAACCTGATTTAGACATCATGAGAATCAGTAACATGTGACACTCTGCCTACTCTATGAAAATGAAAATTTAGGCACAAAATGTTGAATTGTTATTGTAAAGCCTTATTTATTTTGAAGTGATAAAAACCTGCAAAAGAGGAAAGGCAAAAAGTGTGAATAGTGAGCTCAAAAGAATCCAGTCAGCCTTGTTCCCTTCTGATTCTTTTAGATCACTATCCAATTAAGTCTATAGTAACAGAGCAGGAAACGTCAAATACAGGTCCTTCATGAAGTCCCTGTGCTGGTCTGAAACTTTCAAATACCACTGAAAGTTTTCAAACCATACCAACAATGCAAATTATTGATGTTTTAATTTAATTTTAACTTTAATCAAAATCTTCCAAAATTACTGAAAACAAAAGGCACATTACTTACTCTATTTATACCTTAGGTGATTCTTATGACTTGTACATGTATTATACAAAAAATAGTTTTCCACGCTCTATCAATTTGGAAATCATGATTATGAACATTCCAATGACAAATGTCATCCTTTTAAAGAACAGAGTACTACATTTTAACCTATTTACCATGTTTGTTTGAAACTACACAGGCCTCCATCAGAGTATTTTGTATACTACTTTCTTCTAAAAGGTTTGATAATTACACATGTAAACCCCATGAGGTTCAAATTGTTTATTTATCTAAAAAACACTTAAAATTCACTCTTGTTTGGCAGGGCAAACCCCTGACAATATTTAAGTTCTCTGATTTACATCTCTCTCGTCCCTTCTCCTTATTCCCAGACTTACTGGAAACACTCTTGGGCTAAAAGCTTCACTGGCCAGGAGGCCCCCTAACCAGACCTCCTCTTCCTGGGTTCCCTTTCCACTCATCTACTGTCTCATCCAGTTAGCAGGTCTCTCTGGCAACCTCTCATGTCTAACAAAGTTCATTTGGTAGATGTGGCTGTCTGACCAAGTCTTTTCTTCCTCACAGTGGCAGGCACCTCTCTCTAAAAACAAGACCTTCCCAAGCAGAGTCGGCCTACTCTTTACTCAAGACCTATGATCCAATCCATCACAGTCCTTTCAGACACTCCTGACATCTTGGCTCCCTTTCTAAGCCTCTGACTCCCCTTGCCTCCGCCTTTATTTTTCTCATCCTCTAGGTCAATATTGGTCATTTCTATTTAAGCTACAAGTCTTAATGAGTAGAGTGCCCTAGTTTTACATCCACCGACACAAAGTATTAGAAATATAATAGTTTATATCTACAGAATGATTGGTAGATATAGCTAATTTTATAACAGCACAAGTAGATAGGCAGCAAATTTTCTAATCTATAGCAACAACTAAGCAATAGTAATTAAACTATTCTCTAAACTAAAGGTTGCAGCTAAACCTTTACCTGAGACACTGGCAATTCTGGATCTCGTTCCTGGAAAGCATTAAGAAGGTTGTAAACATTTTTAGGATGATACAGTATCTAAAATTAAAAGTCTTAATGACCAACCAAGTATTTGTAGGTGGATTCAAACTCATTCAATAAAAACCCAAACATGAACTTTAATCTTTCCCCAAAAGTGCCCTCACAAATTCTGTACAAGTAACACCCTATCCACTGAAGAGTGCTAAATTTTCTATGATCAGAAAATTCTAATTACTGTTACCTCATTTAGAGCACAGAGAAGAGATCTTTACATATTTAATGAATTCACAGTATCTCAGGAATTAAAAATACTTTTACAACTATACCAAGGAAGCTATTTTTATATTCAAAAACAAGTTCATAAAAAAAAAAAAAAAACAAGTTCATGGTGGTTAAAGCATTCAGACATTAATCCCTTGAGGAGGAGGAGGAAAATCCACATACTATAAACCCTTCTATTCCCCATAAACATAATGGGATCAGTGGCTAAAGATAAGAAATTAATTCTGACTGCAATGTCTGCCGAGAAATTTTTGTAAATAGACTATGTAATATATATCAGGGTCAGGTGCTGATAAACTCAGGGTTTTTTTCTGTCCAAAATTAAATAGAAATGCATTGGTTAAAAACACAGATTTATAACAAATTTATTTATAAAAGATCTACACTTTCACATCTACAGTCAGCAGCCTCTGAACACTCAATCTGCAGCATGTTTTACTGGGAAAGCTACTAAGAAACAGAAAAAGGAAAGAAAAAAAATCCTTGCTTTCCTTGCTTTCTACAGCTCTAAAATCCAAAAAGAATACCCGAAATATTTTTTAAAGGATATATTATGTGTGCAAGCAATGTGTAAACCATCTGGTCACCAAGCAAGGATAAGCAATTTCACATGACACAGAGTAGCAACAAGAGAGGAAAAGGCTAAACTAAGCTAGAAAGTGAGAGCCCTAGGGGGTGGGAGTTAGAGAATACTTGGCAATCAGAACAGAACACAAAACAGCAACTAAGAAGACACAGCAATTGGAGGTTTTCAATGCCAGCGTGCAGAAGAAAGAGCTGGAAAAAGAATAGATCCCACAATCCATATTTAGAGAAATACACTGATACAGGCAAAGAGATGACAGAAGAAATAACCCCTTCTATTCTTTCTTCTGTTTATTTGTATACGTGTCTAAATGACCCCCCATTATCTCATTTGAGTCCCACAACAACCATTTCAGGGAGGCAGGTAAGTGTTATTATCCATTTTACAGATCAGTAAACAAATTCAGGGATGTCATGTAATTTGCTCAAGGTCACACAAAGAAGCCAGAGCTCTTTCTTGCCAGCCCACCTTGGAGATTAAAAAAAACGAGTTGGATACATAAGGCAAGATTGAAGGGTAAAGTGTAGGAGAGATACAAGATAAGTTTCATATAGAAACAGGTAAAAAAGTTTACCAGAGGTGATTGCAGACAGTGTTTGAAAAGGAAAACAGTGAAAGGAGACAGAGCCACGGAGAGTAAGTAAATGCTGGACGCTTGTTAGTCTGCAGGGAGATTCCTCCAGTGGCCCAAACTGACCCCGGCAGCTCAGCCTCAGAGCGCTCTGTTCACCAATGAACGCCTTCATGCTCTCTGTGTCTCGTCCTGCCCCGCAGGATCGCACTTACGACTTACCAGGCAGGTAAAGAACATTAGGGACCTGATGTGAAATGAGAAGAAAACGAGAAGCGAGAGGATGGAAAGGTGTAGAGACCGGTGAGGTGGTATGGATGGAAGATGGAGGCAAGGCTTAACCACGAGTAAGCAGAGAATACGTTAATTCCACAACATTCTCCTGGCATCCCTGGAACCCCGAGAGGCACTGAAAACATTCTATGTGGGAAGGCACATAATTAAATAAATTACAATACAATGTGTTAAATGCCATACTCAAGCATGGACCAATCACAGATGACTTAGATGGAGGACAGAAAAGCAGAACATAAGAGGTAAGGAAGTCAGGGTAAAAAGAGAGATTATTCTGGAAATGATTGTGTACCAATGATCTATGAACTATATTCAACATCATTTTATCACCAATTTCACTGGACACTTTCCTCACAGATGCTCTCCAGATTACCAACAATCCTTTCAGAAAAATATGACAGAATCCCACCTGCAAATATCTCTAGCTAAGTAGAGATAATAGCAGCTCACTTTTTTGATCACTTAGCATGTGTTAATGAACTTAACCCTCACAACAACCCTTTGAGGTAGGTATGTTATCATGGCCATTTTACGGATAATTCTGAGGTCAAAGTGTGCAGGCAGTATTTGAACCTAGACTCTCTCAGTCAAGAGCATGCACTTTGCTTTACATATGAGACCATAGCAAGGCCGGAACGCAGACTACTGTAGAGTGTGGGAAGACCAAGGCCAGGTATGGCTGGTCTGGAGATCCACCAGGAGCAGCAGAACGATGGAGGAAAGAGTCAGGATATTTTAATTTAGAGACAGGGCAAATTTAGTGATTTTGTTTTGTTTTGTTTTGTTTTGCGGTACGCGGGCCTCTCACTGTTGTGGCCTCTCCCGTTGTGGAGCACAGGCTCTGGACGTGCCGGCTCAGTGGACATGGCTCACGGGCCCAGCCGCTCCGTGGCATGTGGGATCTTCCCGGACCGGGGCACGAACCTGCGTCCCCTGCATCGGCAGTGGACTCCCAACCACTGCGCCACCAGGGAAGCCCAAATTTAGTGATTTAATTTTTAAATCACTAAGACCTTCATCTGGGTCTCTCTCAATTATAGTTTTTATGATTTAAATTAATCCACATATACAGGAAACCACAAGTTAGGTTCACTTGGTCTAGCAAATTATTTCCATGGGTATTATCAGCATAGTTTGAGTAGAAAGCATCAGGCCCAGGCCTAGAGTCAGAAAACCTGGGCTTGATCCACAGGGAGCCACTTAGCTGCATGACCTTGAACAACCTCCATTACCCAGTCCTCCTCTCAAATTAGAGCAATAGTGCCTACTTTATAGGATAGCTTTAAAAATAAAACCTTGAAGATTATTTCATAATTTTCAGAGTTCTTATACCACAGTAGTTCATGAAGTCTAAGGTGGTAGTACTTTCAACAAGAAGTATTAACCACACAGAATTTCTTTATAAATACATGTACATAATGAACAGAAAAGCACCCAACTCCCTATTACTTCCTTTTTCAGAACTCAGAACTGACTCCCAGTTATGGCACATCAAATTAAAACTTCCCTTTGAATCTCCGTGAAAGTACGAAGACAGGGAAAGTAGAGTGGCACTGCCTAGAACCAGCAAAAACTCACCAGCATAAACTTCAATTCACAGTAGTTTGCTTCCTTCCTTCCTCCCTAGGGTATAGCTTTTTCTCTTAGGTTGTTGCTATTACTTTAGGGAATCAAATCTCCAGATGATTCTGAATGCAACTTCCAAATTGCCACCAATGCTTACTCTGGCTAATGAGTCTGCCCAACTCTGCTCTTAAACTACAGAGTCATTATTCAGAATTTAGCAAAAACAGGAAGGAAAAGAATGTAAGAGAACAGAGAAATGAATGCATTTCAGAGGGTTTAGGGAAATCTAGTGACCAAGGAGCCAAGTGGGAATGCAATCTGTAAAATTCAGCAACGTGAACTGCTCTGCAGAGTACAGAATCAAAAGAATGCCTGGTTATAAGTCTCCATGCCCCAATGAGGAAATAAATTAGATAATCATACAGAAAGATGTTTATTTGGCTTGGATCACCAGATCATTGTCTCAACCAGCTACTAACGTACAGCTCACTGGGGACCCCTGCTTCTCGACCTTTCATCTAAGCCAGTGGCTTTCAGCCTTTTCTCCACCTTCAAACCATTGACAGTAATAACCCCCTCCTCTCTCATTATAAGCAGAGATTGCGGGTGGCAAGAAAAATGTGAATTACCCCCATTCGGATAAACAGCTAACCCTCCCACTCCCAGAATCACAGATTTTAACAATTTAAAAATCTATCAGAAATCTACCTCATTAAGTATATTTTAAAAAAAATCAACGACTACCTCTATGTTTTATGAACTGTTGAATTATACTGGAGCTAAAATCAGGGCTGCTTTTAAAGCCATGAATCTGACATATGGAACACAAAGAACAGTAATCAGATTAAGCAACTAATCAGGATGACCGACATGAGCCGTAAAAGCAAGCATTCCCTCTAGGTCATGTTGCTGCATGGAAGGCCATTTTGCATTTCTCTCTTTTATGCCTTATAACTTTTAACCACTTTTCTAGTCACGATTTAGAGAAAACTTTGACAAAAGATAGCACTTCTCTATGAATTGATTGTTCCTACTGTCTTTTGTCAAATGGGGAAACTACGATGATGAATTAACCAGTTATCCTTCTTTATTCTTAACTGATCAGAGCTTTAATGTCCTTCATGCTTACAGACCCTGCCCTCTGTTTCACACCATTCTGCATCTGGGAAAAGCAGTTCAGAATCCATCTTTTTCAGGAACCCTTCCCAAACATCATGTTATTACCTTCAACCTACCCTTCAGTCCTCCTGTATCCAAATAAAATTGTGTAACTCTAAGGAAACAAGCTGGTCCACAGTATATCATACCTCTCCAGCCAACCTGACTACTCTGACTTTGGCAAGAATCAAAACTAAATAAAATCCACATGTCCTAATAGAAAATACAAGGCACTAATTAAATATTTTTGATGATACTATACCAAAATGGTATCTCTTAAAGGAGAACTAAATGTAGAAGAAATAGTCTTAGAGGTGGGCTTCATTCCAAAAGGTTAATGTATCACCACCAAAACGTCTTTTTGAAGCTCCCTGGACCAGGTTATAAAAAGATTAGCAAATAGCAAATCACTTTAGAGAGGTTCTCCTCATCTGGGAGAAAAATAAGCAAAACCCAAAGTGAATATTAACATAAAAAACAAAAGCTATTTTTGTTCTAGAAAAAAAAAAAGCAAGAGCAAAAATGAATCCATTTGGCACTCAGGAGAAATATTTTAATTTCCTTTCTCTTCCATGTGTCCAGGCACTGCTTCAAAGTCACTCATTTGTAATCAGATCAGTTGTGTGGCACAGCAATGGTAATTCAAGAAGCTGCAGAGGAAAAATATTCTACTTTAAAATGTAGAAGCCTCAAAGAAAAGCCCATGAGGCTAAAGGGGTACATGAAGATAAACCAGGGAAACCGCAGGGGCTGAGAGTCATCTGCCTCTGCTCTGATCACATTACCGTTAGCTTTTCATAGATTGCTAGTCTCTCCATTTAACTTCCTCCACTGAAACAAGAGCGTTGTGAAGAAATACCAATGATGATAATGACTATCAGAAACACTCTCCTGGAGGGATCCAGGAAGAATTTGCTCAACTGATTAAAAAAAAAAAAAAAACTGACCCTCGAGATAAGAAATGAATTAAGAATGTCCATAATGCGATTACATGTGTATGAAAAGGTGAATACATATAAGAACCTATGGTGCTGAGAATTAGGATGGGGGGCAGGGAGAAGCAAAGACCACCAGGCAATTAGGGTGATCTCCATAAACAGAGTGGAAGCTGGCACACATAAATAACACCATCCAGATGCATATATGAATACGATCAAGGCACTCATTCAGCAAAATACATAATGACGGCACCTGTGTGCCAGATTCTGTGCCATTCCATACAGATCTGCCATCCTGGACTCATATTCTAAGAGAAAGAATGAGAATTTTCAAGCTTTTAATCAAAGGAACCTCCTAAAGCTTCCTGAAGCTCTTCATTAAATGCATCAGCACTCTAACATAAATATTGAAATTCTTTTTAATTAATTAAGAAAAAAGCAGGATTGCTTTAAGCTTGGGGAAATCATAATGGAAAATATTTCCAAAATGAAATAACAATTGGATACAAAATGCACAAATTGGTGCTAAGAGAAGCATACAGAGAAAAAGCGCAGTGTTTAAAGGCTGGATCAAAGAATAACTAATAGGAGTGAGCCATGTAAACTTTTCAGAGGCCCTAACCAGGAAACCAAAGGCCGGTTTGGCAAGGTAACATCAAGTTAAACTTCTGTTCCGGGCTTCCCTGGTGGCACAGTGGTTGAGAGTCCGCCTGCCAATACAGGGGACACGGGTTCGTGCCCCGGTCCGGGAAGATCCCACATGCCACGGAGCGGCTGGGCCCGTGAGCCATGGCCGCTGAGCCTGCGCATCGGGAGCCTGTGCTCCGCAACGGGAGAGGCCACAAAAGTGAGAGGCCCGCGTACCACAAAAAACAAAACAAAACAAAAACAAAACTTATGTTCCTGGTGAAGTGCTACTCGTCATTCTGAGAATATATATAGTTCCTTCTTAAATAAACTATCTCAGCATAACAAATAAAAAGGATTAGAAAGGGGAAAAATGTCATAAATTTCTTCTAGATCTGGTAGATTCTCCTCGGCAGCCTTTGATACTTGTAGGAGCTAAACATATCAACCCCTGCTTGTAACAATAAAACAGTAACAAAGAATTACATTAAAAAAAAACATTTCTAGGATATTAAAATTATGTATCACATTACGAAGTATTATTTCAAATCCACAATAAATAGGACAGTGGAAGAGGCCAGGACTTAACAAGATCTGTTGCCATAATGATCTTAACCATGTCAGATGGTTAACCAATGACAACAGCAGTATTTCCCAGTATGATCCTGTATCTTTTATTCTTCACTACCATTATCAAAATAAGATCCACTAACCATTCCTTGTAACAAGTCTTAATTTTCCAAGAGGGCCAGCAAGGCCTAAAGGGAACGATATAAGAGGCCAAATAAAAAGATCCAAGTTACTGCCTTGTTTAGCTGTTAATTTTGGAGACTTTAAATGAAGTTCTTAATTTGTTCACCCTGTTCTCCCTAGGTACAAGGAAAGGGGTCAAGATCTCCGCTACAGCTCCTTCTTAACCATTAATAGAAACGCTGATGCTTTGCCTATGCAGTTCCCAAAGTGACAACATCTCCCCAGGATAAATTTGTACCTCTCCCCCAAAAAAGGAATCAGTCAGTGGTCGAGTAAGTTTCAGAATACTGTCTTAATCAAAATTAGGCAGGTTACCTTTTCTCAGGACTTCTCAGAGCCTTTAATCCAAGTACACAGATATGTCAAATTCCCATTTAGCTAAAAATCTTGAAAAAGGAACAGCACATGGGAAAATGTACTGGAAAAAGTTCAGAAACACAGAGTTTTGAAAAATTAGGCTACATAAGCACCAAAGAAGCAGCACAGGATAGACAAAGGGAATGGGCTTACCAGCTTTGTACCTTTGGACAAATTACTTCACCATGTGCCTCAGTGTGCTCTATCTGTAAAATGGGGGAAATAGTACCAACTTCCTAAAATAGCTGAGGATTAAATGAGATAACACATAAAACCCTCTGAATCAAGCCTGACACAGAGTAAATACTCAATAAATGTTACCTATTATCTTTGTTACATACTTTGCAAGGTTATTCTAAGCAAAGAAATACACATAATTTATAGAATATATCCCTGGCAAGTAGCAAGCACTCAATAAAAGGTCATTGAACACTGTAAAGTCCTGATCACAGTGTCTAGCACAAACTAAACCTGAATTGCAGTACTGAATGTCACTATGATTACATCATTAAGATTAGAGACATGGAAAACAAACTATGGTTACCAAAGGGGATAGCAGGGTGCGGGGGGTGGTGGCGGTGGATAGATTAGCAGTTTGGGATTAACATATACACACTACTATATATAAAATAGATAACCAACAAGGACCTACTGTATAGCACAGGGAACTATATTCAATATCTTGTAATAACCTATAATAGAAAACCTGAAAAAGAATATATGTATGTATAGCTGAATTGCTTTGCTGTACACCTGAAACTAATACAACATTGTAAATTAACTATACTTCAATGGTTTAAAATGGTTTAAAAAAGATTATAAGGTCTTAACCATTAATAAAAACACTGCTGCTTTGCCTATAACACATTTCCTAATGTGACAACATCTCCCTAGGATGATAACAACAAAGATATCTGAGCCTCGCCCACTGCCAAAAAAGGAATCAGTGATCAAATAAGTTTCAGAACTATTGCATTCATCAAAATTAGGCAAAGTTTCTTTCTGCAGAACTCCTCAGAACCTTTAGTACGAATCTCTAAGTAGGGAATATACATTTCCCAAATGCATTTAATGAGGAAACTTTCTTTCACTGAGCACTCTTGGGACTGTTGTTCTTTGGAACACAGAATGGAAACTATCCTAACTCAATGGAAAAATAGAACAATGTCTGGTACATCACTAGCTTGTAACAAACTTTGGTTGTACAAATGTAAAGGGGTCCATATTTTGTCGTGGTTCCCAAACATATTTGAGGGTGAAATCCTTTTTTTTTTTTTTAAGCAGCATTTGTGGGACTACAATGCCAGGAAACATATCTGGAAGCGTGCTTGTCTATGGAAATGCAGTCCTATTAACCAATGTGACCTAACACAAGCACAACCTAGTTTAGCATTCCTACTAACACAGATTGCTCTGTGGGAGATGTGCTATCTATCCGAAGGCCAAAAGATTCACTTTCATAGGTTATCCTCAATCCATTTGCTGGGCACTAAGGCAGAGCCTAGTGACAGTTTTCACGCCTCAGTTTACGGAACTCCCCCTCAATTTTCCTTTTTTTTCTAACATCTCCAAGGCAACACCACTAGAGGAAAAGCTGGGAAACTATAACTACATGGGTACGTTCTGCATTTAATAGACGTACTCACAAGCTACCAGAGTTCTGCTCTCCCTTTTTCTCCTTTTTTGTCTCTTCCAGGAACTACCTGACCCCCAGAGTTGTACCTCTCTTATACCTAGCATAAAAGCCTTTTCACTCACTTTACTTAATATTATACTTTATTTAAGAAACCCTAAATAAACTACTATAATCAATGCCATCTTTCCTTCTTTTACAGGAACTTTTTTCCCATCCCTCCCTCCTAATAATGAATGTATCTTATCCTCTCCTAGATTCTCATTCCTCTAATTTGCATTATTTGCCTCAAGTTGCACTCAAGCCCCAGCATCGAAGGTTCCCCACTCTTGGACAACAGTCTTAAGATGAAGCAGAAGGATTACATGTTTGATCAAAAGAAAAAAAGGCAGCTATTTCAACAGGGAGTGGGAAGTTACAGATCTTTATGTTTATACATAATGGTTTTAGAAATCAATATCGTACGTGCAGCGAGCTTAAGAGCCCATCCACATGCAAGTATAAAGGAACTAACAAAGTTCGTCACCAAATTGTTCCTTTAAGCGACGTCTGAAGGAAAGGGGCTGCTGAAGTTTGAGGAGGGGGCGGTCGTGGCACAGCACTCGTGGGTCCCGCGAGCAAGGACCCACCGGCCAAGGCTCCAGGGGGTTTCACTCCAGGTGCCTGTGCTGACCACAAGGTCAACCTCGCCCTGCGCCTTCTTCCCTGGAGACCCCTCCCGGGGACCTGGGAATCCCCCAGAGCCCTCAGCCTTATTGCCGGGATCCACAGGGCTGACGGGGTCCGGCCTGTACCTGGTCATAAGGGGACTTCTCCAGCATCTGCGTGCACAGGTCGGCGCAGAGCTGGAACTTCCTGCGCCTAAAATAGCTCCAGGCCAGGAGCAGCGGATCCATCTCCGAGCCCATGGCGGCTCCGAGAAAGACCAGGGCCCAGCTCAGGGAGGGCTGGGGGCGAGGAGCAGGCGGCGTCCAGCCCTGCCCGGCAACGCGCGGGGGCAGGGGCCTTGCCAGAGAGGCGCCCCGCGTCGCGCCTGAGAATAGGAAAACGAAAACCCACCTAGAGTAGAACTCAGCTATAGCACTGCCAAACCTTGGCTTTAAAAATCATATACTTTTAAAGACTACATATTTCATTAATTTTCTAGAAGAAGGAACCGTGGCTAAAGTAAGAGGCAGTGACTTAGACACCTGCAACTGGGGTCCTCCACCCACCCAGAGGAGGACCGGTTGCCTGGCAACCGAACTCTCCGCGTACTCTGCCAGTCCCAGAGAAATCCCGAGAGTTGAACGTACGCCCGGTCGTTGTCATACTCTTACTCTTCAGGCATTCTTACCCCTATCACTTATCCCTCCGACTTTAAAAACACAAACATGAGAACAGTTTCTCCAATACCATCTCGCCCACCAGAACCCAAAGACCTAAATCCTAAAACTCCCAGTCTGTTTTTCTAAATCCCTCTCACCCAATCTCGGTGTCCGAATGAAAAGGTACATTGAGGCTTGCTTAGTCCAAACCGTTCGTTTTACAGATAAGAAACTGAGATGAGCTCAGAGAAATTATTAAGCTAGTGTGGCGTGGAGTTAGGGAGCTGGATTGTAATCCAGATGACTACAAACTGTTAATACCATTTGTTAATTCCACGATGCCTAGGGGTTCTGGATTATAAATCGGTGACATTTTTGCCAAACAAAATAATGTACGAAAAAAAAATCTTTAAGGAGGTTTTGAAACACCATCTCCACGTACTTGTTGTTTGTCAAATGTTTACTTGTGCAGAGTGATTTCTTCAGGTACAATTCTGACTTTCCTCTAGAGATTTACACAGATGACAAATATCTTTTATGGTTAGGAAAAGAGAAGTGTGACCAAGCTAAGTCCAGGTTGACTTCATTATGGAGGACTAGGGGATATTTTTTCCTTGCCTTCTTCCTACCACAGTGAGAGAGGCAGGAGAGGAAAAGTTAACTCGATATTGAAGAACTTTCTGATCAGTTCTAAATCTCCTTTACAGATAAGAAGCGAACTAACAGCTCTTAGTAAAGATAAATCACTCGTAATTTTCTCAAACCACTAAGGTACCATAATGAAGACATTATATTGAATCCAGATATATATACATCTCATATATATCAAAATGAAAGCTTTCTAAAATAAAAAATGGGTTGTGAGTAGTTTTTTCTCCTTTACTAAGCAGTCATTCTTGAATTTTTGTATCTTGGAAGCAATTAATTATCAGGATTGTGATTATTCCAGTTACGTTTATTACAATTAGTCCATTTGTGCTTCCCTGGAGGTGCCTCTAGAAATGTAACCGGTTCTAATGCAGCAGCCCACTGTTTCTAGGGGTCAGGACTTTAGGACCATACATGTTGGAACTGGCACTTGGGCTTGATATTTCACAGGGTCCTTTTGTTTTCTGGTAAAATGTAAGTGGAATCTATGTAAGTGATTCTCAACCCTGGTTCCATATTAGATAGATTTTTTTAAGTAAACTATTTTAGAATATATTTAGATTTATGGAAAAGTTACAAAGATAGTACAGAGAGTTCCCATCTACTCTCCACCCAGTTTCCCATTGTTAACAACATTACTACAGTACATATGTCACAACAAAGGAACCTACATTGGTATATTACTATTAACTCCACAATCTATTCAGATTTCCGTAGTTTTCCCCTAATACCCTCTTTCTATTCCAGGATCCCACTTTGGATACCATATTACGTTTAGTCATCAATGTCTCCTTTGCCTCCTCTGGTCTGTGACAGTTTCTCAGACTTTTCTTGTTTATGATGACTTGACAGTTTTGAAGAGGGCTGGTCAAGTATTTAGTAGAATGTCTGTGGAGCTTTTAAAAATACAGCTGCTCACATTCCATTCCTAGAGAGTCTGACTTCAATGGTTTGATATAGGGCTGGAGCATTGGTTTTTTTGTTTTGTTTTGTTTTTGTTTCCCATGTAATTCTAATGGGCAGCCAGGGTTAAACAACCTCTGTGATAAGTTCTAAATGGTTTTGTATACATTGTGATTATCGTCAACTTCCTAGAGAAAAAAATGTGTGTGTGTGTGTATATATATATATATATATATATATATAATTTTAAGAACATGTAATTCATCTTAGCTTCTTCCAGAAGGCTGTTAATTTTTTTTCTTTCAGAAAAGTCAAGTGGACGAGAAAAACTGTAGAATCTTAGCACATTGCAGATTGTTAAGCATGTCCAAATGTGGCATAAAATGTTACTTTAAAAGGTTATAAACACTTGTTTTTTTAATCTTATTAATATGTGTATAGTTAATTTTATGAATATATAGATAGATTTTGTTACATATTTTATAATTACTAATCCATAATGCAGAAACCTTTTTGGTTTTTTTGGCCATGCCACGTGGCTTGTGGTATCTTAGTTCCCTGACCAGGGATTGAACCTGAGACCTCAGCAGTGAGAGCGTGGAGTCCTAACCACTGGACCTCCAGGGAATTCCCAACCATTATTTTTTTTAATGACATTCTAGTGATAGGAAAAATAGTAGATGTAACAGTTCCTGGTGAAGGGGGTGGATAAGAATTACTAGGGCTATTTTCCTACTGGAGAAAATGAAGCATAGAGAAACAACTTAACCTCTTTGAACGGGTCAATTTCACAATCAGAGCTAGATCTCAGTTCATGGATCCTTATCTTTTGCTTTCTAGCAACTGGATCTCTTTAGGTTAATTCCGTTTAAAATCAGATACGGAAGACAGTGTAACTTTAAATGCAAAAGGTTAAATTTTCTTGAATGTTAAATTGGAATCACTCAGGCCATTTAAACTTAAAAATAGAAATGTAACATGAGGTATTCTCTTGATCAACAGCTCCTATGCTTGGTGATAAGAATGCAGAGAAGAAAAAGACAGATCTGCCCCAAGGGTACTTATACATGAAGAGTAGTTACAGGAAAGAGCATTGGGCTTGTGATTAGACTTGCTAGCTGTGTTTTCTCAGGCAAATTAGGAATCAAGATAGGATGGTGATTAAAAAGTGGGCTCTAGAGCTAGATTTCCTATGTTTGAAACCCTGTTTCTGCCATGCACTAAATGTGAGGATCTTAGGCAAGTGGTTTAATGGCCCTGTACCTCAGAAATGTGCTTCATTCATAACAGAATAAGTGTTTTCTGTATGCTTTAAGAATTTTAGATTCTGCTTTAAGAATTTTAGACTCTGCTTTAAAGAACAATGGGATGGATGAAATTCATAAGAAATGTTAAGAATACATAGTAAGTACATCTTTAACCTATAAGACACGTTAAACATAGATAGAATAAATAGACACTAATGGCTTTTTCGCAACGGGTTTGCCGCCAGGATACAGGTGTCGTGAAAACCACCGCTAAACCTAAGCAAAAATGGGAAAGGAGAAGACGCACATCAACATCGTTGTCATCGGACACGTAGATTCCGGGAAGTCCACCACTACTGGCCATCTGATCTACAAATGTTGTGGGATCGACAAGAGAACCATTGAAAAGTTCGAGAAGGAGGCTGCCGAGATGGGGAAGCGCTCCTTCAAGTATGCCTGGGTCTTGGACAAACTGAAAGCTGAACGCGAGCGTGGTATCACCATTGATATATCCCTATGGAAATTCGAGACCAGCAAGTACTATGTGACAATCATTGATGCCCCAGGACACAGAGACTTCATCAAAAACATGATTACAGGTACATCCCAGGCTGACTGTGCTGTCCTGATTGTTGCTGCTGGTGTTGGTGAATTTGAAGCAGGTATTTCCAAGAATGGGCAGACCTGTGAGCATGCCCTTCTGGCCTACACTCTGAGTGTGAAACAACTAATTGTTGGAGTTAACAAAATGGATTCCACCGAGCCACCATACAGCCAGAAGAGATACGAGGAAATTGTAAAGGAAGTCAGCACCTACATTAAGAAAATTGGCTACAATCCCGACACAGCAGCATTTGTGCCAGTTTCTGGCTGGAATGATGAAAACATGCTGGAGCCAAGTGCTAACATGCTGTGGTTCAAGGGATAGAAAGTCACCCATAAGGATGGCAGTGCCAGTGGAACCACACTGCTTGAAGCTCTAGATTGCGTCCTGCCACCAACTCGCCCAACTGACAAACCCTTGTGTTTGCCCCTCCAGGACATCTACAAAATTGGTGGTATTGGCACTGTCCCTGTGGGTCGAGTGGAGACTGGTGTTCTCAAACCTGGCCTGGTGGTCACCTTTGCTCCAGTCAATGTGACAACTGAAGTGAAATCTGTTGAAATGCACCATGAAGCTTTGAGTGAAGCCCTTCCTGGGGACAATGTGGGCTTCAATGTCAAGAACATGTCTGTCAAAGATGTTCGTCGTGGCAATGTGGCTGGTGAGAGCAAAAATGACCCACAAATGGAAGCAGCTGGCTTCACAGCTCAGGTGATTATCTTGAACCATCCAGGCCAAACCAGTGTTGGCTGTGCAGCTGTGCTGGATTGTCACCTAGCTCACATTGCCTGCAAGTTTGCTGAGCTGAAGGAGAAGATTGATCGTCGTTCTGGGAAAAAGCTGGAAGATGGCCCCAAATTCTTGAAATCTGGTGATGCTGCCATCGTTGATATGGTTCCTGGCAAACCCATGTGTGTTGAGAGCTTCTCTGACTATCCTCCTCTGGGCCGCTTTGCTGTTCGTGACATGAGACAGACGGTTGCTGTGAGTGTCATCAAAGCAGTGGACAAGAAGGCAGCTGGAGCTGGCAAGGTCACCAAGTCTGCACAGAAAGCTCAGAGGGCTAAATGAATGTTATCCCCAATACCTGCCACCCCAGTCTTAATCAGTGGTGGAAGAACGGCCCCAGAACTTTGTCCAATTGGCCATTTAAGTTTAATAGCAAAAGACTGGTTAATGATAACAATGCATCGTAAAACCTTCAGAAGGAAAGGAGAATGTGCTGTGGACCATTTGTTTTGTGTGTGGCAGTTTTAAGTTATTAGTTTTTAAACTCAGTACTTTTTAATGGAAAAAACTTGACCAAAAATCTGTCACAGAATTTGAGACCCATTAAAAAAGTTTAATGAGAAAAAAAAGAAAAAATAATAGACACTTATGTGTTAAATGTAGATTAAACTGATGAAACAAATGAGAGTGTTAATTTGTAGATAGTGATGGAAAGCAAAACCTTAAATGTTCACAAAGCATGGTTCAGCTTTACCTAACTCAAATTGGCCACCCACTAGTATCTACCCATTCTAGCCCACTTATCCTGTGGTTAAAGCATGCACTGCTGCCCACCAAGTCATCACCGAGCTATAGCTGTGGCCATGCATACTTGCCTTTTCATCTCTCCGGTAGAACAAGCATTTTGGGACCATGAACCTTCCACCTCTGAACTTGCTTGTTTGCCCTCAACTCTGGTTCTTATAACCACACGATCTGTGGTGTAGGCAGTTGAGGCAAAGAGTCAGGATATAGGAGCCTTAAGTGACCCACAAGTAGTGTGGTCATTCTACCTGCTTTCACTAAATGTCTTAACCTACCTATTCTCTTTCCTCTTGCTTCTCACTGTATGTTTTAAGTAGATTTAACAAACTAAATGATTTGAGCATCTTAATTTGGTTTATGAGCATTTCAGTTCCAGGACCTCTGGGATAGCCTGCTAGGTTGTATACTTAGAGGCCACCATAGCATTTCCCTACTACGTATAATATGGGGGTGATGATGCTGCTGAGGAGCAGGGTTATGATGACAATGATGATGATAATAGTAAATATTTTATGGGAAGGTTGTAAAGATCAAGTCAATTTAATTCAAGTAAGGCATAACTACATTGTCTTTTCAAAGACCATACAGACTCATTGGAGTGGAAACCAACAATATATGCAACCAGGGATCACATCAATTTTCAGTCAGAAAAGATTTATTACATGCTAGAGATAGAGCACTTTGAGACAATGTCAAAGACATTGAAGGTAGTTCTCATTTTCCCATTTGAGGAAGTGCTTGATAAATATCTGTTGATATTGATGTTGATGCAAAAAAAATGGTTTTAAATACAAACTATGAGATGCCAGAGATACAGAATAAATAATGCATGTAAACAAATAAGTTCAATAAAACCTATCTGGGTAATGGATACAAGTGAAGACACAGGACTGGGCAATTCTACTTCTGCACGCATGGTTGGTGAAGGGCTTTGCAGTCAGCAGCTCAGGAAAAGGTTTACAACAGCATGGAGCCATGTGACCAGGAAAGAAAGTGTGGAAGGAAAGAAGAGGCAAAGGTGGGCTGAATGTGACACATGATACAGTGGAGTTTGCATGAAAAGCCCCCAGAGAAGTTTTATAGGGGAATAAAAGCAACTTGACTAATTAAGAGTGAAGGACAGGAGATTGCTTAGGATATATGGCAGGAGTCAAGGTGTGAGAAGCTGGGAGTAAGGAGAATGGACAGAAGAGGCCGAAAAATGTTAAAGTAGAATCCATAGGACTTGGACACTTGATTGGATATGTGGAGGGCATTTGGCTAAGGAAAAAGAGAAATCTAAGCTAGCTCCCAGGTTTCCAGGTTGTGAGGGGGCGCCAGTCACCAAGATCAGAATGAAGGAGAAAGAATAAGTTGAGAAAAAAAGGGATTAACTTCAAATGGGACATAATGATTTTAAGTGTCTCTGGGACAGCCAGATGGAGATGTTCTGTTGATAACTGGAGACAGATACATGTCAGAAGCCATAGAAAGAGGTCAGGGAGAGAGAGAAAATTTGAGACTCATCTAATCATACGTCTGCTCACTGAAGGCAATGGAGAGGATGAGATACACCATGGAGAGTGTGTGGAATGAGAAGAGAGCCAAAGAAAGTACCCTGCAGACCCCCAGCATTCAGGGACAGCTAATGAAAAGAGGAAAGATGAACCATACCAAGAAGAAACAGTCAGAGATGTAAGAAAGCAGATGTAAGAAAACCAGGTGAGTGTGGCTTCATGAAGCCAAAGCACAGAGAGAATTTCAAAAAAGCAGAGGCATTTCAACCATGTTAAATTCTGAAAAGAGATGATGGAAACTAAAAGCTAAAAAAAAAAAAAAATCACTGGATTTTGTCATTAGACATCAATTTACAATATTTGTCAGAGAAGTCAAAAGAGAATAGGCACAGAAATCTGAGTGCAACAGGCTGAGGCAAGAAATAGACATATAAATACAGCTTACACTTCCAAGGGACAGACACTAGTGCAAATGATTTTAAAATACTTGCAGGGGCTTCCCTGGTGGCGCAGTGGTTGAGAGTCTGCCTGCCGATGCAGGGGACTCGGGTTCGTGCCCTGGTCCCGGAGGATCCCACATGCCGTGGAGCGGCTGGGCCCGTGAGCCATGGCTGCTGAGCCTGCGCGTCCGGAGCCTGCGCTCCGCAACGGAAGAGGCCACAACAGTCAGAGGTCCGCGTACCGGAAAAAAAAAAAAAAAAAAAAAAAAAAAATACTTGCAAAGCCACATGCCTATGTGTGAATTAATAGAAGTGTTACGCTTTTTGGCTATTTACCACGTAGTAGATGTTCTTTCAGAATTTTAAAGCTATAGAGTTCTATTACTGGCAGTTGCATAAACCACTGATTCTGGGGTGGAATTTTTCTCTAAAGTGGATAGGAGCCGAGGTAACCTGTTTACAGTCTTTTTGCTCCGGAAGAAGTGATACTTCCTCTTGGGTTCTTTACGGAAAAGTGAGCTCATTATTAGCACTAACATAAGAATTATTCTGCTTTTTAAGTTAAAAAGAAACATGAGGTAAATAATTCTCAGCACTACATAAGCAAATCACTACTTGATACTACTTAAAGGAGTCACTAACAGATTTATCTATATACCAATGTAAAGATGACTAACATTCATTGAGTCTTACTCTAGTTAGTAGTCTTCCTACTAGCCCTTGGTACTATTACTATCTCCATCTTACAGAGGAAGGAACTGAGACTTAGTTATCTGCTCAAAGTCATCCAGCTAGCGAGTGGCAGAATCAGAATTTGAACTCATTGACTCAAGATCCTACACCCTCAACCAAATGTGCAACTTGAACTTTTGAAAGTACAAATACTCTAGTCACACTGCATTTCTCCCTATTCTCTGTACACTTCATGTACTTTCAGGATTTTGTGCCTTTGCATATGCTGTCCCATACCTGCAGTGTCCTTATCTCCTTCCCCCATGCCTTGTGTCTGGTTGGTATAGATCCAAGCCAAATTTCAACTCTACTTTGAGCTCCAATTCTTCAAAGACCTGTCTGCAAGATACTCTCATTACTACAAACAATAAATGCTGGAGAGGGTGTGGAGAAAAGGGAACCCTATTACACTATTGGTGGGAATGTAAATTGATACAGTCACTATGGAGAACAGTATGGAGGTTCCTTAAAAAACTAAAAATAGAACTACCATGTGACCCAGCTATCCCACTACTGGACATACACCCAGAGAAAACCATAATTCAAAAGGGCACATGCACCCCAATATTCACTGCAGCACTATTTACAATAGCCAGGACATGGAAACAACCTAAATGTCCATCAACAGAGGAATGGATAAAGATGTGGTACATATATACAATGGCATATTACTCAGCCATAAAAAGGAATGAAACTGGGGCATTTGTAGAGACATGGATGGACCTAGAGGCTGTCATACAGACTGAAGTAAGTCAGAAAGAGAAAAATAAATATTGTATATTAATGTGGAATCTGAAAAGATTGGCATAGACGATCTTATTTACAAAGCAGAAATAGAGCCACAGACATACAGAACAAACATATGTATACTAATGGGGAAAGGGGGGCTGGGTGAATTGGGAGATTGGGATTGACATATATACACTATTGATACTATGTATAAAGTAGATAACTAAATGAGAACCCATTGTATAGCTCAGGAAACTCTACTCAGTGCTCTGTGGTGACCTAAATGGGAAGGAAATCCAAAAAAGAGGGGATATATGTATATGTATAGCTGATTTGCTTTGCTGTACTAACAACTAACACGACATTGTAAAGCAACTATACTCCAATAAAAATTTAAAAAAAAAACAAAACAATACTCTCAGTACTCCTCTTATAAAACTTATTGTGCTACATTGTAATGTCGTCTCCCTAGCAAACTTTAATGTTATTTAGCCCTCTTCCAAAAGCCCAGCACATGGTGCATAGTAGTAGGCATTTCGTAGATGTTTGTTGAATGACTAGCTGAATAAACTTCAATAAATACTATACTTTTCTACTAAATGCAAAACTAACAGTTATATATATATATATTTGTGTGTGTGTGTGTGTGTGTGTGTGTGGTACGCGGGCCTCTCACTGTTGTGGCCTCTCCCGTTGCGGAGCACAGGCTCCGGACGCGCAGGTTCAGCGGCCATGGCTCACGGGCCCAGCCGCTCCGCGGCATGTGGGATCTTACCGGACCTGGGCACGAACCCATGTCCCCTGCATTGGCAGGCGGACTCTCAAGCACTGCGCCACTGGGGAAGCCCTAACAGTTATATTTTTAAATAAATAATTTAATGTTTGAATATACACTTTGCCATCTATTTAAATGTTTAGGGGACTAATTTTAACCATTTCAAAACTTAGTGCTATATAACGTTTTTCTTTAAAATGCCAAAGCCTCTGAAGATTAGTCCATGTAAGTAGAGTTTACCTAAAGCAATTTGAAAATTATTTTTCACCTGAAGGAGGTAAAAGTCAGTCAAACTGGGTTTTGTTCTTTATTTTTTTAAATGACCAGTTTAAAGATCTTTATGCATTTTAAGGTACTTTAATTATTGTACAAACTATCAAAAATTTTACTTATTTTAAGATAATGGATATATTTTTCTAATGCAACTTTTCTCTTTTTTTTAGTTTTTTAAAATTTTTATTGGAGTAGAGTTGATTTACAATGTTGTATTAGTTTCTTCTGCACAGCAAAGTGAATCAGTTATACATATACACATATCCACTCTTTTTTAGATTCTTTTTCCATATAGGTCATTACAGAGTATTGAGAAGAGTTCCCTGTGCTATACAGTAGGTTCTTATTAGTTATCTATTTTATATATAGTAGTGTGTCTATGTCAATCCCAGTAATACAACTTTTCTATATGTATAATTCCAATATTGTTAGATAAATTATTAAGATCTCAAATTTTTTCAGAAAATTTTATTGACACTTCATATGTTTTCTTGATACAATCCTCTTAATTTCTTATTCATTTGCCAAGCATTTATTGAGTGCTCACCTGTGCCAGGCACTTTCTAAACTATGGGGATACAGTACAGACTAGAGCAAAATCTCTCTCCTCTTATGAATGGGAGAGAAAGTTATAAATATTGGTAAACTAGGAATATAAGGACATTTCCTCATGTCCTTGTTAAAGTATAGCTATAGCATGTTAAAGTATAGCTATCTTAAACCACATTCAACAGTACGACCTTAGAAGCATCCCCAGTAAAATGTGGGATAAGACATGCTAGCACTACTATTATTTAATATTGTTCAGAAAATTATAGTCAATGCAATGAACAGAATAAGACATTTGGCTATTGGAAGGCAAAGCCAAAGTAATTATTATTTGCCAATTGCTGATAATTGTCTTTGTAGGAAATTTTGTTATACAGGAAAGCTCTTGGGCTTTTAAAAATATTTATTTAGTATTCCATAATTTATTAGACACTTTGATTCAGTGATTTTGAATGCTACCTTAATTATGTGCTAAATTATAGTATAGAATGAATGCTGTTTCTGGATTGTCTATTCAAGGCCATCGATATGAAGGTCAATATTTATGAAAGTATAACACAACTTTAATTACTACAGCTTATTTACAAATCTTCACATTTTCTCGTCTTCAAACTTATGTAAAACTTTATTCATAGAAAAGCTACTTTATGCAATGAAGTTAGTCACAATCTAATATTCCTGGCATTTCAAATATTTGAACAATAATTTTTCCTAGCCTGGTGGGAAATATTCTCTGAATACTCTGCTACTACCATTGTAATTTCCAAATTGAAAAGCACTGTAAAAGTAGTGATTTCCCTAAAAATAAATAAAATGCTTCTCAATTTCTGTACATGAGCTGCGTTTCATTAACCTCAAATTGCTGACCATCTGCCAAGATCCATTTTCTTCTTGTGGCTCTCCAATGAAGTCATCACCTGTTATTTTGGCAAATGTCTTAGAAACGTGAAAGTACAATTATTAAACATTCCGTTTTATTCTAAATTTGCTTGTTTCAGTCTGAATTTCACAGGCAATTACACATCCACTAAGGTGAGCATCTAGGTGTTCTAACGAATATTTATCAAGTCTCTCTGATTCATATCACATACGACAGCCTAAACAGTTTTAAACCAAACACATAAGGAGAGGCTGATTGCATTCAGTTTCTTTTTCCATCAAGCTTCTTGTACTCTGAAAATCGGATGCTGAAGTCTGGAAATGAATTAATTTTCAATAATTGAAGTAAGCTTAGAACTCTGCTGATATAAATTCTATTTATGTGACGATCACTTCTGGCTCCACGTCATACTCTTTCGATTGAACATGATATGAAAGAGTGCCTTATTTCTATTCATTGGTAAGTGGTCGTGCAGGTCCTTTTCAAATTATTTTTAAAAAGAAAAATAGACCTAGATTTTTTTTTTAGCTAAAATAATGACATTTTGATCAAACCAAAATCTACTTATCATATAGCATTTATAAACAGGGATTCCTGGTATAAATATTTAAAATGCAAACTAAAAGTACTGGTTTTTAAAATGCAATATACATTATATTCTTACATCCCTGCCTGCTATAATACTTTGATCTACCACAAGGACACTTATATACACCTATGACAGGAGGGCAATGTGTAATTAAATGTCTTTGATTTGGCGAGAGTACTGCTCTTTAAAAAAAATTAAGTTCTGTAATGCTCTAACACCACCATCCAAACTCCCTACCAAGGTCTAAAGGTCCTAGCTCCTGCCTACTTCTCTGGCCATATCTTACCCGTTCTGATTTGCTCACTCCACTGAAGTGACAATGGCCTCCTTATTGGTCCTTGACTGAGCTTAGCAGAATAGTGTTTGCTGACAGCCTCACTCTTCCCCCAGGTAGCCACTTGCTTCACTCTGTCACTTCATAAAGTTCCCCACTGAAATGTCACCTTATTAAAGAGGTTCTCCCTGCAAATCATTCCCAACTCATTTCCCTGCCACATTTTTCTCCACAGCACCTACGGCCACCTGATATATTTCATTTGTATGCATATATATATTTACTGTCTCTCTCTACCCTTACCCACTCTTTCCCAGGATGCAAGCACCGAGAGTAGAAAGTCTGCTGCATCCTCAGTGCCTAGAATAGTGTTTGGCACATAATATGTACTCAAAAAATACTTGCTGAAAATGGCTTTCTTTCCAATAATATTATACTTAATAATACAAGTTCTGGATCACTATTTGAGTTTAAAGATCCAACTATTAATTAGCATCTTGATAAATATTAAGACTTGGTAGTGTAGATTATTTAACTGAACATAAAACCTACACCTCTTCATCAAACCAAACAGAAAACTGTCATCTCAAGAAACTCTGCACCTTTATTCTATTCTCTTCACAATGCCTGGCCTTGGCCCTCCCTGCATTGTTAGATGCAATAACAGAGTGCTACCCTACAGTATTCTTACTAGATGGGTTTAGGAGAGAAACACAATGAAGAGGGAATCCAGAAGAGTCATCTGCCTAGCAGTCCTACCTCATTCACATCCTGACCACCCATCCCTGAACCCCCGCTTGCGCCTGAGAAGAGGAGGAATGGCTAGAGTTAACATCTCACTGCAAGGTGGAACATATTTTTGTCTTCTTGTGAAAGTCTCATATTTATACTTACTGGCATTCCCCTTTCCTTCCCTCATATTCTGAGAAATTTTCCATTTTACTCTGGGAGTTCCAAATTTTTAAGTGTTTATAGGGCTTTGAATTCCATGACATAATTCCTTTTCCTTAAGATACTGTGGCAAACTGTATTATTGTCCCCAGTTATTCATTCATCCCTTCTCTACAGGAAGATTAAACATCCACCCCCTACTGCCCTGTGACTTCCCTGCCCCCACTGACATTGGAGTCAGCCATGTGACTTGCTGTGGTCAATGGGTTATGAGCAGAAAATATATACTCCATGTTTTACCAGAATCTTTAAGAGCCTTTGTGTGGTTGGCTTTTGCTCTTTTCCCTCTGCTTCTTCAGCCTGAGTTCTAGAATGAGATGACAGGGGGAGCAAAGGACAGCCAAGCGACAGCACTGCAGCTGACCCTCAAATGCCAACATGCAATGTGAACAGGAAAGAAATGTGATTGTTGTAAGTTCCTGAGAAGTTTGGGTCATTTGTTATTGCAGCAAAACTGACAAATGCTAATACGTTCACACTCGTTTTTTTTCTCCCACGATTAGATTTTGGACATCCACTGATAGAAAGTTAGCAAGATGCAGCTAACTTCCACAGGAAGAACACTGCTACATTTTCCTGAAGGGCACATGAAAAGAAACACAAATATATACCGTGTTCCTAGATAGGAAGATCAGATAGTGATAAGTTTCAGTTCTCTTCAAATTACCCTATAAATTCTGTGTGTTTTTAATAACTAGAATTATTGAGTCTGACAATCATCAGGAAGAACAGTCCCCTCCAAAATTGAGAAAGAATAATAATAAGGGGGGATTTGCCTTACAAGATATCAAAAACTTACATTAAAGCTATAGTAATCAAAACAAGGAGGTACTAGAACAGGTTCCCAAAGAGACCAATGGACTAGAATAGAGAAGCCAGAAGTGGCTGCAGATATATGACAACTTAACATACGACAAACATGGTATTTCAAAATGGTAAGGAAAAGATAGCCTTTCCAACAGATTGTGTAGGGGATAGTTAGCTTTCCTTCTGGGGAAAAAAAAATGAGTCAACTCACCAGTGTACAAAAATAAAGACCTCCTGGTTAAAACAAATTCCAAAAGTAAAAGAAGAAAAGTTAGAAAGCTTTTTTTTAATCTTCAGCAGGAGAAATTTTTACCAAACAGGCACAAAAACCCAAAAGTTGTCATTGAAAGACTGGCTTATTTGACTATGTAACACATTTTACTCCTATAAAGCAAAAGAAACCAAGAATAAAGTTTTAAAAAATTGTAAAACACATGACAGATAAAGTATAAACATATGCGGAGTTGATCCACCTCCCTGTTAATCAGAGAAATAAAAATTAGAGCAGCACTTATTTTTCACTCAGCAGGTTAGGAAAAGTTAGAAAGATAAAAATTGTGTTGGCAAGAATACGAAGAAAGAAACCCTTTCATCCATTGTAGGATTACTGGGAATTTTGACAACCTTTTTAGAAAATAACCTAAAGTTTAAAATAGAAAAAACCTTTGATCTCACTTTTGGAAATTTAGCTTTCAGGGGAAAAAAAGCATGCTTTTAATATATCTTCAATTTTTATAATGAAAATCAATGTATTAGTTTTATAATATAAATTTTAAAATTTAATATCACACTTCCAACCTCCACCCCACGTGCACCCCTATTCTTTTCAATAGCTTTACACATTCCAGGAATGTCCTCCTTCTCCTTTACAAGTTATCTACCTACCAAATTTTAGGCCCAGCTTAAATTGCTTCTACTCTCTAAATTTTTACTTATTCCTGCAGAGTATACTTGTGATCCTACCTTACACAGCAGTTTTTATGTCCCCAATTGAACATGGTTTTATAATTAAACTTTTAAAAAAATATAGTAGCATTGTCCCCCTATTAGTAGTCACTGCTGAATACACCTAGACCTGAGATTCTCAACCCTGGCTACCCACTAGAATCATCTGGTAGCTTTCACAAAATCTCAAATCTCACTCAAATCCAATTAAGTCTGAGTCTCTAAAACTGCGTCCTTGGTATTAGTAAATTTTGAATGTTCCCTAAGTGATTCTAAGGTGTAGCCAGTGTTGACCACCATGACACTAGATGCTCCATAAAAAATTACTTGTTAGTTGACTGCACTCTTCCACTTTGCCAAATCCAGTGGCCAATCATAATTGATCTTTCAGCAGAATTTGACCCTGCTGACCATGCCTTCAGTCCTGAAGCTCTCTCCTTCTGGAACTCTACTTCCTCACTGGCTCTTTCTGTGTCCTTCATCAGTTTGCCTTTATCGCTCAGACCTAAAAGTTAAGAGTACCCCAGCGTTCAGTTCTTGGGTCTTATCTCTCTATCAGTATTTATCTGCTAGGTGGTATGATCCAGCCTCAGGGCTCTAAATATCATCCACCCGTTGTTTATATTTTCCCCCCAGACGTTTCTCCTATACCCCAGACTCATAAGAATCACTGGACATCTACACTTGAGACAAACAGGCATCTCAAGTTGATACATCCAGAATGAACACTTGATTTCCTCTCTGTACTGCTAAACCTGTTCCTTCTGAAGTCCTTCCAATCTCAGAAAATGGCCCATCCATCCTTCTAGTTGTCCAGGCCAAAAGCCTTACATATATATTTGTCTCCTCTTTAACACACCCATCCAAATTCATCAGCAAATCCTGTTGGTTCTACTTCCAAAATAGATCTAGAATCCACCTCTACCTAAACCATGTTGTCCCAGGCAATGTTGGCTATCTCACTCAGATTAGAAGCCAGAGTTCTTACACTAACTCATAAGACCCTACATGATCTACCCACTCACTGTACCCAGCTCTCTGACCTTATCGAATGCCATTTTATACTGGCTTATTGTACCCAAGTCACACAGGCTTCTATGCTATTCCTTGAACTGATCAAACATGGTCCCATCTCAAGTCACGTGCACTTACTCTTTCTTCTACCAGGAATGCTCTTTCCCCAGAGGTCCATGTGAATATCTTCCTCCATCCCTCATGTCCCATATCAAATGTTACCTTATTAGAGTGGTCATCCCTGACCACCAGGACTAGCTACCTAACTTACAGGGCTCAGTGCAAAATGAAAATTCAGAACCCCTTGTTATCAAGACTTTCAAGACAGCAACCCAACATCAAACCAAGCACGGGACTCTGCTAAGCACGGGACCCTGCTAAGCACGGGGCCCTTTGCCACCACACGAGTCACACACCCATGAAGCCAGCCTCACTGACAATGTCACATAAAAAAGCAACTTCACTCCCACATTCCTTATCTCCTTATTCTCCTTTATTTTTCTTTGTAGAGACATGCATTTATGTGCTTATTATCTGTTTTTCCCCACTAGGATATAAGCTCTGTGAAGTCAGGGACTTTGTGTTTTATACGCTGTCATGTCCGCAGGATTTAGGACAGAGCCTGATACATGATAAACACTCAATACGTATTTGTTGAATGAATGAATATCCAATCACAATACATGTTTATAGGTTTTGAAAGAAAAGCACATGACTATATTTAGAAAGAAAAATAAAATTAGAGGTGTGAGCTCCTGTCGTTAAGAATGCAAGTAAGTGCCTAGTCAGTAAATTGCTTGCTTTCTAGGAAAAAGTTCAAAGCTAATACATATTTTTCTGTCACTTTATTAATTGCATATTAAGCCACTGACACAAAAGGAAGACAACAAATTTTACTAGCGTTTATATCATTTTATGTTTCTGTTACGTACATTAAGACAATCTCAATGATAAAGTTTCAACCTCTTCTATGATATAGCTAAATAATATTTCACAAGAAGCAGTAACTCTTAGAAAAATTAATCACTGTTCAAAAATTGCGTCAGGGCTTCCCTGGTGGCACAGTGGTTAAGAATCCACCTGCCAATGCACGGGACACGGGTTCGAGCCTTGGTCCGGGAAGATCCCACATGCCGTGGAGCAACTAAGCTCCTGTGCCACAACTACTGACCCTGCGCTCTAGAGCCCGCGAGCCACAACTACTGAAGCCCACATGCCTAGAGCCTGTGCTCTGCAACAGGAGAAGCCACCACAATGAGAAGCCCAAGCACTACAACAAAGAGTAGTCCCTGCTCACCACAACTAAAAGAAAGCCCACGCACAGCAACAAGGACACAACGTAGCCAAAAATAAATAAATAAATTTATTTTTTTTTAATTGCATCAGATAAGGTCAATAATTCAACAGTATACTTCCTAAGCTTTTCTTAAAGGTGCCTTGTGTTCAAAGGCTACAAACCCCTCAATATATGATTATGTAATGGAAAGCTGTCCCATGTTCTCTTCCTACTAAGGTAGATTATTTTTTTAAGTGATTTTTGACACTTTTTCTGAAATCCAAACTTAATACATCACATTTTATGTTTGTTATTTCTATTCCAGCAGGTGCATTCTGTGCTTATATGTAACCAATCCAGACTTTCATTCTATGGCACAGATTTTCATCTAGGTGTATTCCCGGTCCCTGTGTGTAATATTGCTTGAAAAAAATCTTTACTCTTCATCTCTGATAACAACAACAACATAATTACAATAAGTATTGTATAATTCCTTATGTGATTCTGGCCTCCTCTGTGATCTGCCAGTTCACTGGAACCTGAGTCAAGTTCACTTAATGTCTAACAAAATAGGAGCAATCAATGCTATTGAATTACTTTACTTCAATACTTTGTTCTGTTTAATTCCTGTTTTGATAAGGCTTATCTTTAAATTTTTTTATTGAGATATAATTGACATATAACATTATATTGGTTTCAGACATAGAACATAATGATTTGATATTTGTATATGTTGTGAAATGATCACCACAATAAGTCTAGTTACCATCTGTCACCATACAAAGTCAACCTTTAGGATTTACTCTCTTGGTGACTTTCAAGTACGTTCTAGAATATTATTGTCTGCAGTCACCATGCTGTACATTACATCACCATGCTTTATTTATTTTATAACAGGAAATTTGTGCCTCTTGATCCCCTTCCCCGTTTCGCCTGCTCCCCAGTCCCCTGTCTGGCAATCACCGTTCTCTTCTCTGTATCAGTTACTTTTGTTTTGTTTTGTTTTATTTGTTTGTTTGTTTTGTTTTTAAAATTCTACATATAAGTGAAATCATACAGTATTTGTCTTTCTCTGACTTATTTCACTTAGCATAATTCCCTCAAGATTCAACCATGTTGCTGCAAATGGCAAGATTTCATTCTTTTTTACACCTGAGAAGTAGTCCATGTTATTTATATATCACATCTTCTTTATCCCTTCATCCATCGGTGGACATTTAGGTTGTTTCCATATCTTGGCTATTGTGAACAATGCTTCAGTGATCATGGGGGTGCATATATCTTTTCAAATTAATTTTTTGCTTTGTTTTGTTTTCTTCAGATAAATACCCAAAAGTGGAATTGCTGGATATAGGGTAGTTCTATTTTTAAATTTTTTGAGGAAACTCCTTAATGTTTTCCAGTTTTCATTCCCAGCAGCAGTGCTTGAGGGTCCCCCTTTCTCCCCATGCTCACCAACACTTGTTATTTCGTGTCTTTTTGATAATAGCCATTCTAACGGATGTAAGGTGTGGTATTGACTTGCATTTCTCTGATGGTTAGAGATGTTGAGCATCTTTCCATTTGCCTGTTAGCTATCTGTATATCTTCTTGGGGAAAATACCTATTCAAATCCTCTGCCCATTTTTTAATCTGACTTTTATTTTTGCTATTGAGTTTTATGAGTTCTTGATAAATTTGAATATTAACCCCCCATCAGATACACAATTTGCAAATATTTTCTCCCATTCAGTAGATTGTCTTTTCATTTTGTTGATGGTTTCCTCTGCTGTGAAGAAGCTTTCTAGTTTAATCTAGTCCCACTTGTTTATTTTTGCTTTTGTTGCCTTTGCTTTTCAAGTCAGATCCAAACATTCATCAAGTCTGATGTCGTACGTTTTCTTCTAGAAGTTTTATGGGTTCAGGTCTTACATTCAAGTCATTTATCCATTTTGAGTTAATTTTTGTATATGGTGTGAGACAGTGATCTAGTTTCATTCTTTTGCATGTGGCTGTCCAGTTTTTTTCCAACATCACTTATTGAAGAGACTGTCCTTTCACTACTGTATATTCTTGTCCCCTTTGTCATAAATTAATGGACCATAAATGCATGGGTTTATTTCTGCGTTCTCTGTTTTGTTCCCTTTTTCTATGTGTCTGTTTTTATGCCAATAGTGTATAGTTTTGATCACTATAGTTTTGTATTATAGTTTGAAATCAGGGAGGATAGGATTAATAGTTAAGCAAATCATTGCTTCCTTTTGGAAAACTCCACAGTTCCTTTTTGAAATGATTATATTGCATAAGTGCCTTCTTTAATTTACTACCTAATTTCTATAGCAATGTTATAATTTTAAAACTGCTTTTCTTGTATATACATTTTATAATCTAATTTCAACATTGAGTTTTCACCCTTCACTCTAGTCATTGACTCCAACCTCTGCCCATTTCTCTGCTTTTGGCTAATGCTCTGAATAACTGTTCAAAATTGTTCGAGTTATAATTAAAATTTTTTTCACAGTCTTGCTCAGGAAAGAAGCAGAGAAAAATCAAAGAACTCATTGAATAATGAGTTAAATGGACCTATTTATCCTGTAGTCTTCCAAGAATCCTGCGGCTCTACCACTGTCACTGTGTGAACCCTGTTGGAATATTGGTCAACAGAAATGATCAGATATTCATAGTGGTTACTTTCTATAAGCAAATTTTTATTTACAGTCCTGTGTATTATCTGATCTTTAAAAATTAACAGAAAAGGATTAAAAAAACCTCAGCAACAAAAATTAATTTTCAAGAAAGAATGTGTTTTAAGATGTGCCAATATTCAGAATGCTACATTGTGACCTTTTAAAAAAAATTTCAACCTGTAATAGACTAGCTGATTGTCCTTTGAACAAATTTAATTACTATAAGAGTGAGATTTTTATTCTGAGCATTCATAGAAAATGCTCTACAGAATTTAACAAACATCATTTAACAAACTGACTAAAGATGTTGTCACATGCAATTGTCAATCAGAGATTAAAATAATTATATTCTAAATCAGTAGTTTATAATCTTTTTATTACCCCTCAAATACCTCTCATGAATAGCATGGCTTGAAAGGGTATGTGTACCAAACTGTAGTTATTGTCAATTTATTTTCCAGTGCTTATGAATCAAAATTTCATATAAAAACTTTTAAATTAAGATACTAATTTAAACTTTTAAAACAAGATACTAATTAATTAACTGTAACTTTATAGAGGAGAAACCCATCAGGCACCACCTTAACCAAGTGGTCAAAGTTAGTATAACCAGTAAGAGAACAAATAGATATCATTTGCCTCTGGATATGATGTACTGAGATGGATAGAATATTGTTTTTTGTATTACTGCCAAAAATGTATAACCTGAATCTAGTAAGAAGGAAACATCAGATAAAACCAATTGAGAAACATCCTGCAGAATAACTTACCTGTGTTCCTCAAAAATGTCAAGATAATGGAAAAGTAAAGACTTAGAAACTTTTTCCAGATTAAAAGAGACAGGAAAATTAAATGCAACAAATGAATAGAATCCTGGATCAGATTTTTTAAATTCTCCTGTAAAGGCCGTTAATTGGACAATAGGCAAAATTTAAATGACTTGTAGATTAAACGATAGTAGTGTATCAATGTTTATTTGATTATTTTGATAATTATCTTATAATTAAGAGAATGTCATTTTTAAAACAAAATACACACTAAAAAAGGGGAATTCTGTCAACAAATTACTCTGAAAGGATTTACACACACATATACATATATATGTGCATATATATACACATATGTATGTACATACCTATATGTATATACATATTTCCATAAACACATATGGAGAGAGAGAGACAGAATGGTAACGAGAATATGATAAATGCTAATTAATATTCAGGGTATCAGGAATATGGATAAATATTAAAATATACAGGAATTCTTTTATCATTTTTATCTGTCTGAAATTATTTCAAAGTTAAAGTTAAAAATTAGAACACAAAAACTTCTTATTGAAATTAAGTAACCATTGTATCCAAGGTGAGATCCAGTCCAAAACAAGTTGATATTTTAGCTTGTGCTGGAAAGTATACAATTACCTTTTTATAGTTGAAAGATTATTACTTTCACAGACTTCTCATGATCTGAAGGCCCCAGAATGAGAAATTCTGCTTTAAATCATTTGTTATTGTTATCCAAATTACAGTACCTAAAATTTTTATAGAGCCTTAGAGGAATTATGCCTCTGCAAAGCTGACTATTTGCTTGCACACTGCTTTTAATGAATGTTTCATCAAAGACCTTCATCAAAAAAGTTTAACAAACTGTTTTTGAATTACAGTAACCATTAGTAAAAAGATTTTTTTTAATATACTAACCTTGTTTATGTGACCCTTCTAAACTCACTTATTAGCTCTGGTAGCTTTTTTGGGTAGACTCTTTAAGATCTTTGTTCTTCTGAATGTAATCTTTTTTCTTCAGAAATTTTCTCTTTAGATTTGATTTTCAGTGGTTTGACTGTGATATGTCCAGGAGTACGTGTTTTAATATCCTTCTTGAGATGCTCTGAGCTTCTTGGATCTGTGGTTTGTAATTTTTCATTAATTTGAAAATTATTTCTTCAAATGTGTCTTCATCTCTGTTTTCTCTCCTTGTGAGACTCCGATTACCTGTGTTTGACGATTTGATATTGTCTCACAGCTCTTACATGCTCCATTTTCCTTTTGCCACTCTTTTTTTCTCTTTATGCTTCATTTTAGACACTTTCTAATGCTTTAACTTCAAGGTCACTAATCCCTGAAATGGAGGTGGAGAGATAGGACCCTGCTGGGGTCCTTGGCCTTGCTAAGGATTTGGGTATTTATTTTAAGCAGTGGGAAACCTTTAGAGAATTTCAAGTTAGGGTTGGTGATGGTAGGGGGAGTAATTGTAGTTAATGCAACATACAGTTCAGATCCTACAATGTTTGTATTTTACATATTAAAACCTCCAAGTTCTTGAAGATAAACCAGGATGTGCTAGAAGGCATCACAAATAAGAGAGTAAACAACATTTGAACTACTCAGTGATATGCCAGTATTTTGTACTTGGTTATAGAATGGGCATAGGCAGCTGACCTCTCCACACCATACTGCATGGATATAAGTTGTTTAAAAGAGTTACAAAATATGTAAACCAAGTATTTATTGAATACTCATAGGGTGCAGGGATTAAAATAAAAACAAATATTACAAAATGTAAAGATATTACTTAGAGACGGTATTTCATTTGTTGACCAAAATACTTTCCCAGTGTAGTAAAGGCTGTAACTTTGAAATATATATGGCATTTTATTACTGTCCTGTCCTTTATACGTCCCAGTTTTATCTACTTTTAGCTCCAATTATCATATCTCCTTTTTCTAGAACAGTCCTATCTGCAACTAAACTGTATTTGCCTCTCTAGGAAAGGTCCTCGTACATCAAAATTAGCTTAAGGGGCTTCCCTGGTGGTGCAGTGGTTGAGAGTCCGCCTGCCGGTGCAGGGGACGCGGGTTCGTGCCCCGGTCCGTGAGGATCCCGCGTGCCGCGGAGCAGCTGGGCCCGTGAGCCATGGCCGCTGAGCCTGCGCGTCCGGAGCCTGTGCTCCTGAACGGGAGAGGCCACAACAGTGAGAGGCCCGCGTACCGCAAAAAAAAAAAAAAAAAAAATTAGCGTAAGACTTATTTTTTCATAGGAACTTTGCACCTAAGTTTACTTTTTTGCACAAACTATGATACATTTACTTTTCTTTCTTATCGTCCCTACATCCATCTTTTGAATGTAGTAGGTGTTAATGATGAGTAGAATTCAATAAAGTCTCTTTTGATAAGAGCATGTTTATTCTATAATCCTTTTGTAATTTTTTAGATATGCCATTTAACTGTATTAAAAATTTGTATATATGATTCACTTGTTTATATATTTTTCACTTGTCTTTAAAGGTCTGTATGGCTTCACCTTGTTTTCTTCACTCAAACGTAAATTCTTCAAAGCACAGACTGTGAGTTCATTCTCCTTGATTACTCCTTCATAGTACCAAGCCCGGTGATTCACACGTTGGTGTTCAATTTATGTTTAGGGAAGATTATGGTGGTGGTTCTTAACCTTTTTCTTTCTGTGGCATGCTTTCAAATAATAGAATTTTTGGTGATGTATTTGAGGGCATTAGAAACATGAAGCAACTTGAAACAAGTCAACAGTTATTACAGAATAGTTGCTACAGTATATAAAAATGTCTTCAGTATTTGTGCGAGCATTTACAGTTACTTCACTGTTTGAATAGAGTTATTTATGGTCCTGAAAGTGTTCTGTTAAAAGTTCATTGAACAAAAAATTCTCATGCTTTCTGTTATTACACTGATGTCAAGATATGCTTCTTATTTCTTACTGGTAGCTAGTTATACAACTGCTATACTGAAAACTGCAGAACTCTTGGCATATAGCAATTCCATCCAAACCTATGCATTAAGAGACTTGACAGACTCTAGGGGGATTTCCCTGGTGGTCCAGTGGTTAAGACTCGGCACTTCCACTGCAGGGGGCACACTGGGGAACTAAGATCCTGCATGCCGCGCAGTGCGGCCAAAAAAAAAAGAGAGAGACAACAAACTCTAGCTTGGCTCTAGCAGCTTGAGGCCATGTCCCTAGAAGGACCCCAGACCCCTGAGAAAGATCAATGCTCCCAGGAGAATTTACTGTTTGTTCAAGCCAAAACCTGGTGATAGAGCCCTGAACTCCCACTTAGAGCAGTTACTTGAGAATGCTTGCAATTATAAATCCTTTCTTTGCCCTCTAAGATGTAAATCTACCACCCAAAACTGTTTCTTCAAAGACTTGAGAGCTGTCTCTTTGAAATGCAAACATCCAGGGAGATAACTCTCTCTCTCATCCTCAGTCCCTGCATCTGCATAAATAAACAATTTCCTAAAATTAAATACGATAAGTGCTATCATATTGGGGATAGCCGCCTAACTTCAGCGGCTGTCTGGCTTCAACTTGCACCAATGCCTCCTGCCATAAAGGTAGATGTTTATTTCTCCTCTGGATAAACTCCAGTGAACAACTCCAGGTGTCCTAGTCACATAAACTAACCCCCCTTAATACCCCTGCAGTGCCTTTCCCTGAACACACCCAGCCTTTTAAGTCTCCAGCCCTTTGTTTCAGGAAAGATAAGTTCAATTCACATTGGACCCTCTCTCCTATTGCAATAGTATTACTGAATAAAATCTGCCCTCACAGCTTTCACTACTGTCCAGTTTTGTTTCTGACGATATTATATTGCATTACCTGCAGTTGCTGCAGAAATGTATTTTATATGTTGATCACAATTTAGTAGCATTTCCACTCAGGAAATAAGCACTGGGCAGCCACGTATTGGATCTGTGTTAGGGGACAATGCTCTATGGGTTTCCTGTGTTTCTGCACGACTTGTTTACAGAGGCACTGACTGCCTTTGTTCCAGACAACCTTCTCAAGGATGTTTGTGTAGTGAAAAACCTTGGAAGATAAAGTTAGTGTCTCCCTTTGGAGCAAAGGGTAAGTCTGTTTATTGTCCAGTATAATAAAGATGATACCTCCCTTCAGGGCAAACAGGCTTACTGCCCATTATGAAAGATTTAGGTTCCCTGACTTTGGCAGAGATTCCTCTCCTGTGATGCAACTCACTGTGTGTGTAGTTACTGTGCAGCCCTCTTTCTATTACCCTGTGGGAAATGGGGCTCAGGGAGCCAGTGGCCCAGAGATCACAGAATAAACTGGATGATGCCCCCTGGAAGTGTGGGCATTAACTCCAACTCCCCATGGGTGAACTTTAACCAGTGGGAAAGACGAGACAAGAGGGAGCTGGACAAATAAATTCCCCCTCCTTCCCCTTCCTTCTTCCCATAGACTACTCCAGGCCACACTTTGCCCTTGCAGCCCATTAAGGGAAATCCTGTGTGCCTGGTGGATGCACCTGCATAGTGGTCTGCTCTGTCTCTTGAAGGCATCTTTTAAGGTGGTAGCCAGGCAGTAATGTACTACACATTGTTTCAAGTTTTCTTACCTCACTTTCTTTTCCTCAACCTCACTGCCCTGGGTTTGCCCTTCCCAACCAAAAGAGCCATTCCTTAATCATTGTCTCAGTTTTCTTGAGAATCCAGGCTGAGGTAGTGGCTAAGTAAAGAAGGAGGACTATAGATTGTAAAAGGATAAACAGGTAAAAATATGCTCTCAGGAACACACATTTTAGAAGCATAAATAAACAATTTCCAAAAGTTCAGTATGGTAAGTGCTACTATAGAAATATGTATGATTGGCTTCAAGGAGGCAGCCCTGAGAGAGCACTATGGTGTTGAGAACATCTGGACAAAGTACACGTGACTCAAGGCAGAAATGACTTAAAGCAGAATGGACTGATTAAGAAGCAGTTAGGAGACCTTCAAGATGGTGGAGGAGTAAGACATGGAGATCATCTTCCTCCCCACAAATACATCAGAAATACATCTACATGTGGAGCAACTCCTACAGAACACCTACTGAACGCTGGCAGAAGACCTCAGACTTCCCAAAAGGCAAGAAAATCCCCACGTACCTGGGTAGGGAAAAGAAAAAACAAAGACAAAAGAATAGGGATGGGACCTGCACCAGTGGGAGGGAGCTGTAAAGGAGGAAAGGTTTCCACACACGAGGAAGCCCCTTCACTGGTAGATATGAGGGGTGGATGGCAGGGAAACTTCAGAGCCACGGAGGAGAGCACAGCAACAGGGGTGCAGAGGGCAAAGTGGAGAGATTCCCGCACAGAGGATCGGTGCCGACCAGCACTCACCAGCCCGAGAAGCTTGTCTGCTCACCCGCCGGGGTGGGTGGGGCTGGGAGCTGAGGCACGGGATTCGGAAGTCAGACCCCAGGGAGAGGACTGGGGTTGGCTGCGTGAAGACAGCCTGAAGGGGGCTAGTGTGCTACGGCTAGCCGGGAGGGAGTCCAGGAAAAAGTCTGGACCTGCCTAAGAGGCAAGAGACCATTGTTTCGGGGTGCGGGAGGAGAGGGGATTCAGAGCACCGCCTAAGTGCGCTCCAGAGACAGGCACAAGCTGTGGCTATCAGTGTGGACACCTGAGGCGAGCATGAGACGCTAAGGCTGCTGCTGCAGCCACCAAGAAGCCTGTGTGCAAGCACAGGTAGCTATACACATGCCCCCCCACCCCCTCCCCCACTGGGAGCTTTGCAACCTGCCACCACCAGGGTCCCATGATCCAGGGACAACTTCCCCGGGAGAACACACGGTGCGCCTCATGATGTTGCAAAGTCTGGCCGCCAGCAGGCTCGCCCTGCATTCCAGTTATAACTACCTTACCCCTCCCTCCCCCTGGCCTGAGTGAGCCAGAGCCCCCTAATCAGTCGCTGCTTTAACCCCGTCCTGTCTGGGCAAGAACAGATGCCTGAGGGCAACCTAAACACAGAGGCGGGGCCAAATCCAAAGCTGAACCCCAGGAGCTGTGCAAACAAAGAAGAGAAAGGGAAATTTCTCCATGCAGCCCCAGGAGCAGCAGATTAAAGCCCCACAAGCAACTTGAGGCACGCTGCATCTGTGGAATACCTGAATAGACAACGAATCAACCTGAAATTGAGGCAGTGGACTTTGAGAGCAACTGTAGACTTGAGGTTTGCTGTCTACAACTGATATTTTTCTGATTTTTACGTTTATCTTAGTACAGTTTTTAGCACTTGTTATCACTGGTGGATTTGTTTATTGATTTGGTTGACCTCTTCTTTTTTATTACTTTTTTATGTTAGTAATTTTTAAATTTTTAATTATTTTTATTTATTTATTTATTTATCTTTCTTTTTTTCTCCCTTTTCTTCTAAGCCATGTGGCTGACAGAATCTTGGTGCTCCAGCCTGATGTTAGGCCTGAGCCTCTGAGGTGGGAGAGCCAAGTTCAGTACATTGGACCACCAGAGACCTCCTGGCCCCATGTAATATCAATCAGCAAGAGCTCTCCCAGAGATCTCCGTCTCAACGCTAAGACTCAGCTCAACCCATCAGCCAGCAAGCTCCAGTGCTGGATGCCCCAGGCCAAACAACTAGCAAGACAAGAACGCAACTCCACCCATTAGAACAGAGGCTACCTAAAGTCATAATAAGTTCACAAACACCCCAAAACACACCACCAGACACAGCCCCGCCCACCAGAAAGACAAGATCCGGCCCCACCTACCAGAACACAGGCACCATTCCCCTCGACCAGGAAGCCTACACAAGCCACTGAACCAACAATACCCACTGGGAGCAGACACCAAAAACAACAGAAACTACGAACCTGAGGCCTGCAAAAGGAGGCACCAAACACAGTAGGTTAAGCAAAATAAGAAGACAGAGAAATATGCAACAGATGAGGGAGCAAGGTAAAAACCCACCAGACCAAACAAATGAGGAGGAAATAGGCAGTCTACCTGAAAAAGAATTCAGATTAATGATAGTAAACATGAGCCAAAAACTAGGAAATAGAATGGAAAAAATACAAAAAGTGTTTAGCAAGGACCTAGAGAAACTAAAGAGCAAACAAACAATGATGAACAAACAATAAATGAAATTTGAAATTCTCTGGAAGGAATCAATAGCAGAATAACTGATGCAGAAGAATAGATAAGTGACCTGGAAGATAAAATAGTGGAAATAACTACCACAGAGCAGAATAAAGAAAAAAGAATGAAAAGAATTGAAGACAGTCTCAGAGACATCTGGGACAACATTAAACGCACCACCATTCAAATTATAGGGGTCCCAGAGGAGGAAGAGAGAAAAAAGGGACTGAGAAAATATTTGAAGAGATTATAGTTGAAAACTTCCCTAACATGGGAAAGGAAATAGTCAATCAAGTCCAGGAAGCACACAGAATCCCATACAGGAGAAACACATGAAGACACATATTAATCAAACTATCAAAAATAAAATACAAAGAAGAAATATTAAAAGCAGCAAGGGAAAAGCAACAAATAACATACAAGGGAATCCCCATAAGGTTAACAGCTAATCTTTCAGCAGAAACTCTGCAAGCCAGAAAGGAGTGACAGGACATATTTAAAGTGATGAAAGGGAAAAACCTAAAATCAAGATTACTCTACCCAGCAAGGATCTCATTCAGGCTCGACAGAAAAATTAAAACCTTTACAGACAAGCAAAAGCTAAGAGAATTCAGCACCACAAAACCCGCTCTACAGCAAATGCTAAAGGAATTTCTCTAGGCAGGAAACACAAGAGAAGGAAAAGACTTAGAATAAGAAACCGAAAACAATTAAGTAAATGGTAATAGGAACATACATATCGATAATTACCTTAAACATGAATGGATTAAATGCTCCAATCAAAAGACATGGACTGGCTGAATGGATACAAAAACCAGACCCGTATATGTGCTGCCTACAAAAGACCCACTTCAGACCTAGGGACACATACAGACTGAAAGTGAGGGGATGGAAAAAGATAATCCATGCAAATGGAAATCAAAAGAAAACTGTAGTAGCAATTCTCATATCAGACAAAATAGACTTTAAACTAAAGACTATTACAAGAGACAAAGAAGGACATTACATAATGATCAAAGGATCAATCAAGAAGAAGATATAACAATTGTAAATATTTATGCACCCAACATAGGAGCACCTCAATACATAAGGCAAATGCTAACAGTCATAACAGGGGAAATCAACAGTAACACAATCATTGTAGGGGACTTTAGTACCTCACTTTCACCAATGGACAGATTGTCCAAAATGAAAATAAATAAGGAAACACAAGCTTTAAATGATACTTTAAACAAGATGGACTTCATTTATATATATAGGACATTCCATTCAAACATGACAGAATATACTTTCTTCTCAAGTATTCATGGAACATTCTCCTGGATAGATCATACCTTGGGTCACAAATCAGGCCTTGGTAAATTTAAGAAAACTGAATCATATCAAGTATCTTCTCCAATCACAATGCTATGAGACTAGATATCAATTACAGGAAAAAATCTGTAAAAAAATACAAACACATGGACGTTAAACAATACACTACTAAATAACCAAGAGATCACTGAAGAAATCAAAGAGGAAATCAAAAAATACGTAGAAACAAATGACTATGAAAACACGATGACCCCAAACCTATGGGATGCACCAAAAGCAGTTCTAAGAGGGAAGTTTATAGCAATACAATCTTACCTCAAGAAACAAGAAACAACTCAAATAAACAACCTAAACTTACACCTAAAGCAATTAGAGAAGAATAAAAAAACCCCAAAGTTAGCAGAAGGAAAGAAATCATAAAGATCAGATCAGATATCAAGGAAAAAGAAATGAAGGAAAAAATAGCAAATATCAATAAAACTAAAAGCTTGTTCTTTGAAAAGATAAACAAAATTGGTAAACCATTAGCCAGACTCATCAGGAAGAAAAGGGAGAAGACTCAAATCAACAGAATTAGAAATGAAAAGAGAAGTAACAACGGACACTGCAGAAATACAAAGGATCATGAGAGATTACTACAAGCAACTATAGACCAATAAAATGGACAACCTGGAAGAAATGGACAAATTCTTAGAAATGCACAACCTTCCAAGACTGAACCAGAAAGAAATAGAAACTATAAACAGACCAATCACAAGCACTGAAATGGAGACGGTGATTAAAAATCTTCCAACAAACAAAAGCCCAGGACCAGATGGCTTCACAGGAGAATTCTATCAAACATTTAGAGAAGAGCTAACACTATCCTTCTCAAACTCTTCCAAAATATAACAGAGGGAGGAACCCTCCCAAACTCATTCTACAAGGCCCCCATCACCCTGATACCAAAACCTGAAAATGATCTCACAAAAGAAGAAAGCTACAGACCAATATCACTGATGAACATAGATGCAAAAATCCTCAACAAAATACTAGCAAACAGAATCCAACAGCACATTAAAAGGATCATACACCATGATCAAGTGAGGTTTACTCCAGGAATGCAAGGATTCTTCAGTTTATGCAAATCAATCAATGTGATACACTATATTAACAAATTGAAGGAGAAACACCATATAATCATCTCAATAGGTGCAGAAAAAGCTTTTGACAAAATTCAACACCAATTTATGATAAAAACCTTGCAGAAAGTAGGCATAGAGGGAACTTACCTCAACATAATAAAGGCCATATATGACAAACCCAAAGCCAACATCATTCTTAATGGTGAAAAACTGAAACCATTTCCACTAAGATCAGGAACAATTCAAGGTTGTCCACTCTCACCACTCTTATTCAACATAGTTTTGGAAGTTTTAGCCACAGCAATCAGAGAAGAAAAAGAAATAAAAAGAATCCAAATAGGAAAAGGAGAAGTAAAGCTGTCACTGTTTGCAGATGACATGGTACTATACATAGAGAATCCTAAAGATGCTACCAGAAAACTACTAGAGCTAATCAATGAATCTGGTAAAGTAGCAGGATACAAAATTAATGCACAGAAATCTCTGCATTCCTATACACTAATGATGAAAAATCTGAAAGAGAAATTAAGGAAACACTCCCATTTACCATTGCAACAAAAAGAATAAAATACTTAGGAATAAACCTACCTAAGGAGACAAAGACCTGTATGCAGAAAACAATAAGACAATGATGAAAGAAATTAAAGATGATACAAACAGATGGAGAGATGTATCATGTTCTCGGATTGCAAGAATCAACACTGTGAAAATGATTATACTACCCAAAGCAATCTACAGATACAATGCAATCCCTATCAAACTACCAATATCATTTTTCACAGAACTAGAACAAAAAATTTCACAATTTGTATGGAAACACAGAAGACCCCAAATAGCCAAAGCGATCTTGAGATAGAAAAACAGAGCAGAAGGAATCAGGCTCCCTGACTTCAGACTAACTACAAAGCTACAGTAATCAAGACGGTATGGTACTGGCACAAAAACATAAATATAGATCAATGGAAGAGGAGAGAAAGCCCAGATATAAACCCACACACATATGGTCACCTTATTTTTGATAAAGGAGGCAAGCATTTACAATGGAGAAAAGACAGCCTCTTCAATAAGTGGTGCTGGGAAAACTGGACAGCTACATGTAAAAGAATGAATGAAATTAGAACACTCCCTAACACCATACACAAAAATAAACTCAAAATGGATTAAAGACCTAAATGTAAGGCCAGACACTATCAAACTCTTAGAGGAAAACATAGGCAGAACACTCTATGACATAAATCACAACAAGATTCTTTTTGGCCCACCTCCTTGAGAAATGGAAATAAAAACAAAAGTAAACAAATGGGACCTAATGAAACTTAAAAGCTTTTGCACAGCAAAGGAAACCATAAACAATACAAAAAGACAACCCTCAGAATGGGGGAAAATATTTGCAAATGAAGCAACTGACAAAGGATTAATCTCCAAACTTTACAAGCAGCTCATGCATTTCAGTATCCAAAAAACAAGCAACCCAATCAAAAAATGGGCAGAAGATCTAAACAGCATTTCTCCGAAGAAGATACACAGATTGCCAGCAAACACCTAAAAGGGTGCTCAACATCACTAAACATTAGAGAAATGTAAATCAAAACTACAATGAGATATCACCTCACACCAGTAAGAATGGCCATCATCAAAAAATCTACAAACAATAAATGCTGGAGAGGGTGTGCAGAAAAGGGAACCCTCCTGCACTGTTGGTAGGAATGTAAATTGCTACATCCACTATGGAGAACAGTATGGAGGCTCCTCTAAAAACTAAAAATAGAACTACCATATGACCCAGTAATCCCACTACTGGGCATATACCCTGAGAAAACCATAATTCAAAAAGAGGCATGTACCACGATGTTCACTGACGCACTATTTACAGTAGCCAGGTCATGGAAACAACCCAAGTGTCCGTCAACAGATGAATGGATAAAGAAGATGTAGTGCATATATACAATGAGATATTACTCAGCCACAAAAAGAAACAATATTGAGTTATTTGTAGTGAGGTGGATGGACCTAGAGTCTGTCATACAGAGTGCAGTAAGTCAGAAAGAGAAAAACAAATACTGTGTGCTAACACATATATATGGAATGTAAAAAAAAAAAAAAGGTTCTGATGAACCAAGGGGCAGGACAGGAATAAAGACACAGTCTTAGAGAATGGACTTGAGGACATGGGGAAGGGAAAGAGTAAGCTGGGACGAAGTGAGAGGGTAGCATTGACATATATACACTACTAAGTGTAAAATTGATAGCTTGGGAAGCAGGTGCATCGCATGAGAAGATCAGCTCAGTGCTTTGTGACTATCTAGAGGGGTGGGATGTGGAAGGTGGTAGGGAGATGCAAGACGGAGGGGATATGGGCATATAAGTATACATATAATTGATTCACTTTTTTATATAGCTGAAACTAACACAACATTGTAAAGCAATTATACTCCAATAAAGATGTTAAAAAATATGTATGATTTTATATAATGTACTAGGGACTTAAATGAAAGCTGATTAATTCTGGAGAGTGGATGGGGATGTCACAGCAAACCACAGAGAAGAGGTGTGTATTAGTTTGTTTGGTTTGCTGTAACAAACTACCACAAACTGAGTGGCACAAACAATAGAATCTTACTGTCACACAGTTCTGGAGGCAAGAAGTTTGAGATGAAAGTGTTGGTCGCATTAGTTCCTTCCGAGGGCTCTGAGGGATATATCTGTTATATACCTTTCTCCTAGCTTCTGGTGGTTGTGGCATTTCTTGGCATATAGATCTCTGCTTTCATCTTTATGTGACATTTTCCCTGTGTTGGTGCCTGTGTCCAAATTCCTCCACTAACCATTTTTTAAAATTTTTTATTGGAGTAGAGTTGACTTACAATGTTCTGTTAGTTTTAGGTGAACAGCAAAGTGAATCCCCTTTGGTAACCATAAGTTTGATTTTGAGATCTGGGAGTTGGTTTCTGTTTTGTAAATAAGTTCATATGTATCATTTTTATCAGATTCCGCATATAAGTGATATCATATAATATTTGTCTTTCTCTAAATTTCCCCTTTTTATAAAGACACCAGTCATTTTGGATTAGGGGCCCACCCTGTTCCAGTATGACCTCATCTTACTAATTACATCTGCAATGGCTCTATTTCCAAATAGGGTCACATTCTAAGGTACTGGGGATTAGGACTTCAACATATAATTTTGGGAGGACACAGTTCAATCCATAAGAAGATGGTACATTTGAGCTGGACCTCAAATCTTCAGTAGGAATTTGCCAGGCTGACAGTGGAGAGCTGAGATTATACACATCATGAATGACACAGGGGTGCATGGAGCTTTGGAAATGTCTGGTTAATTTTAGGGAAGACCAGAATATAGCTAGTAGGGTTAGTTCAAGGTAGGGAGGAACTGACTGGAGATGATTGTGGCAAACAGGTTGGAGGCTTCATGTGTCTCAATGAGGAGATGGTCCTTTATTCCATAGTCTGTTGGAAGCTACCCAATGTTTGTTAAAGATTACTTCTGTTACTTCTTCTTAATTATAGAAGCAACTGGTATGTGTAACTGACATGTCAGCTGGGACTTCCCTGCCACTTGGAGTGTTTAACATGGCTTGATCCCCCAAGTTTACCACCTCTTAGAATCCTGGGCTTCCCCTACTGCCTCCCCAGCAACTTTATAATTCTCTTCATGGGGTGTTGCTTCCTACTACATCAATCTAGATTAGAAGCCTTGTTCCTCTAGTTTCCAATAAAAACAACAACAACTAACATTTCTGTGTTTAGAAACTTTGAGAGGCTTTGGAGAGGGTTGCATGGCAAAACTTGCAGCTTTGCCATCTCTCTGATTTCATTCCTTCCTCATCTGCCTGGAGCAACAAATCATTTCTCATTCCTCACGAGGAACAGTTCTGCCTACATTCAACTCATTTGGGATCTCATTTTCTGTGCCAAGCATGCATTCGAGTATTTTTTCCCAAACAAATATAATTCTCTTCCCATCTCAGAAATAAAATTCTCTCATCTCATGTATGTTTTAAAGAGCTTAGAAAACACACCAATAAAAGTGTAAAAATTACCCATCATATTATAAAACGGTTAATATTTGGTATCTTTTGTTTTAGCTGTTAATATATTCTATAACTGGGCTCATTCTGTATATATTAATGCATTTTTGTAACTGGATTTAAAAAAATTTTTATATTACATTATGCGAAATTTCCAATGTTGCCAAAATATATTTGAAAACCTAATTTTCAATGGTTTTATAGTATTTTTTCATATGGGTTGAATCAATTTACTTAGAGTTTTCCCTATGGTTGGACAGTTAGGTTTCCTGATTTTTTAAAATTTATTTATGTATTTATTTATTTTTGTCTGCTTTGGGTCTTTGTTGCTGTGCTTGGGCTTTCTCTAGTTGTGGTGAGTGGGGGCTACTCTTCATTGTGGTGCGCAAGCTTCTCACTGCGGTGGCTTCTCTTGTTGCGGAGCATGGGCTCCAGGCACGCGGGCTTCAGTAGTTGTGGCTTGTGGGCTCAGTAGTTGTGGCTTGCGGGCTCTAGAGCACAGATTGGGTAGTTGTGGCACACGTGGGATCTTCCCAGACCAGGGCTCAAACACGTGTCCCCTGCATTGTCAGGTGGGCTCTTAAGCACTGCGCCACCAGGGAAGTCCCATGTTTCCTGATTTTTATTGTTGTAAATTATGCCATGGTAAATGTTTTGATACATGAATCTTGATCTGCATTTTTAATTATTACATTATGACAGATAACTAGATGAGACATTATTGAGTCAAAGGATAGGAATATTTCAAGGCTCAAGATGCCTTCATTGCTTCTAGAAAAGTTTCTTGAAACAGGGGAGTGGCATGATCAGATACATGATCTTTATAGATAACTCGGGTTTCAGAATCTTGGGAAAAGATAATTAGAAGTTAAATGGCAAATGGAGATTGGGAGGGTGTAGACATAGAGATTGGGATGCAGTTTAGGGATATTTGTAAAATAGAGTCAAAAGGGCTTGCTGATTATGGAGGTGAGAAACCAAAGAAAACTGCTTTGCTTTCCAACCTGCCTAACTGGGGGAATACTGAAGTTGCTAATACAGAAAGAGAAGATGGCAAGGTGTGTAGATGTGTAGAAGAGGATAATTTGGTTTGAGACTTTTTTTTTACTTCAATTATACACCTATTTTGAATGGTTTTAAGTGGAATCAAATAGGCATTTGGAAATATGTTCACTGGTGGGGAATATCTGTAATTTTTGCCTCCCCTAAATATGGGACTAACTTCAGAATTTTTTTAAAAGGAGGGCATTGGGGTGACAAGCTGGTTAGAAGAAGTCTTGTCTTAAAGCTGCATTTTTTTTTTTTTTTAGCAAACTCCTGTTTTTGTTTTAATTTAGATAGCATGTGTATTTAGTTATGTAAACGGAGATTGGAGAACACTAAAGGTTCTAAGTCAGCCCTGGATGGCCACTGCTGGCATCCATTGCTTCTCATTCTGGTAATACCACTTCAGTTTTCCTTGGGAGAATCACCCCTCTCCCACTCCCGCTTCCTGTGGTTTTAGCGCACCTGACACTACTCTATGGATCCAAGGATGGGCATGTATCTCAAGTCAGCCAATCAGAGTCCATGGTGTTGAAGTCAAGGAGTTTCCAGGGGAACTGCTGAAATACTCTTTCCACAGGGATTGCTGAGAGAATAAGATGGTAGAACTGGAGTTGTTAGCAGCTATTTTGCTGATCTGGCAATGGAGTCAACCCGAAGGAAAACAGAACTGAGTTAATTCTGATGACCTGGTTCTGATGTTATCTCTTGAGCCCTAGGATCCAAGTGCGTAGATACCAGTTCTAGTTGCAGTCCTTTTCAACATTAAAATTCCATTTTTATCTTAAGCCATTTTGAGTGGGTTTCTGTAACATACAACTAAAAAAGTCCTGACTAATACAGTATTGAAGATCAGAAAAATGTTCAAGTTTTCAAAAGTTTCAACTATTCAAAATAAAACTAAGAGGAAACCTATTATGACTACACATGTATTCTCTTTTGTATTTAATGGTTGACAAATATGTATGGAATATCTACTGTAGGGTCAGGCACTATGTTATGCTCTGTACATAAAACAGGTTAATTAAAGGTATGGTTACAGAAACATTTTTATGGACGGCATATTAAAAATCATTATAATTCATAAGTTGGCTGAATTAGCTAGCTAGAATTAATAGCATGAATTTTGGCTTTTATGCTTTATATATTTTGCTTTTTGTTTCTTTTGTAAAGACCTGAGGGTAGCTAAAAGTAGTAGCCAGCAAAAAATTTATTTGCTTGAACTTTAATATTTCAAATATTCGGAATATAAAGCTCCATATTAGGAACTCAAGTTTCTAGATATAGATTACCAATGGGTATTGTAGCTTATATTTAAAATGCCTAAGGGAATTCCCTAGCGGTCCAGTGGTTAGTACTCCGTGCTTCCACTTCCGGGTCCAGGGGTTCGGTCCCTGGTGGGGGAACTAATATCCCACAAGCCACGTCGTATGGCAATAAAATAAAATAAAACAAAATAAAATAAAATAAAATGACTAAAAAATGCCCACCTGTTGATATGTAGAATTTGGGGGTCTTTCTCCTGCATCCTTATTTGCATTACTTTCAAAAGGTACAGATGGTGAAATCACATCTAGCAATAAAGGCTTGATTAAGCTTTTTGATGTGACATTAGTAATAACAGATTATATATAAAGTTGTAGGGGTAAGAACTAATCAGGGTTTTTTTTTTCTCCTCTCTAATATTCATGAATGTTTTACTTTTTAGCCACCCTTGTGCCTCAGCTGTCTCTTTTGGTCTTGAGTTGTCAGTTGAGGATGGTTTAATTAAGAATGATTTTCCTTCACACTCCACCCTTGGGTCATTAAAAACTGCAATGGGGGCTTCCCAGGTGGCGCAGTGGTTGAGAGTCCGCCTGCCAATGCAGGGGGCACGGGTTCGTGCCCCGGTCCGGGAAGATCCCACGTGCCGCAAAGCGGATGCGCCGGTGAGCCATGGCCGCTGAGCCTGTGAGTCTGGAGCCTGTGCCCCGCAACGGGAGAGGCCACAACAGTGAGAGGCCCGTGTACCGCAAAAGAAAAAAAAAATTGCAATGGAAAATATGATAATGGAAAAATAAATTATTTCAATCTGTTATTAATATGCGTACTACTTAAATATATATCGTGGGATCCATAAGACATTGTACTGAAAAAGTCCGAAACATAGAGAAAAGTATGTCTTATCCCTCATTATCCTACAACTCATAAAATTTACATGTAACCAGTAATTAATGTACCACAGTTGTACAGCAACAAAATATTTCATCTTTTCTAAGTTCACTGCTTAAATTTAAATAAGCCACAACTTTTTCTTTTTCTCACCAGGGGTTTTCAAGGAACTCAGTAGTGAGTTAGAAAACATATTCTTATTATAAAACAAATACATGTGACAAAGAGAAATTGTATGTGCCTTTGTCCAGGGAACCCCACACAGGCCTTTTTATGGCTTCGGAGCCACTTCTCAAGCCTGAGTTCTTTCTTGCTTCCCAGCAAGTGCCAGAAGCCTAATCTGCATTCCTCTTTGCTTTCTGCTAAGATTCTTGTTATCAGAAGCCAAAGACAAGCTGTTGAGTGTGGCACATTTCCCCCAGTCTTGCTCTCCACCCCCTTCTAATTTTTGGCTGCCCTCATTACAAGAGTTTTGATGGAAGAAATTTTCACATACTGAGGTATGTGGAAGTCATTCTGGCTCATACATGATTTAACTTAAACCTTATGCTAACTAGAACAGTCTGTTTTGTGGCCTATTAAACATGCATTGTACATCTGCTTCAACCATTAAAGAAAAGAATGCATTTAAAAATCAAAATGGAAAAACTGTGGTTCAGGCATCCAAAATGGAGCTGGGTGGCCATTGTGGATGTGGTTTCAGATATGTTGTGCATCACTTAGAACTTCTTAGAACTTGAATTTTCTGAACAGTATCAGTCTCAAGGACACCACCAGCCGTTCTCAAAATAATCATCTGCTAGCGGCTGCCAGCCACAGTCTAATGGTCCCACGGTCTCCCCTTGTAATTCTGCAATCATTTCGGACCCCAACAAATTCTTGCTTAACAAGCACCCTTACTTCTTGCCAGCTCCCATCCTAATTCTTGACAAACAACTTATGTAATTTTATGGTTTTTGCCTTTATACGCCACCCCCTTTTTGTAGTCCAGTGGAACACAATTCAGGTGCTTCTTGAATCTCTGTATCCCAGGCTATTGCCCTCAGTTTAGCTCAAATAAAACTCTTTTCTATCATAGATTGGTTTATTGATTATTTCTATTGACAGTTTTATAGCTAATCACTCTGGGAATAGCAAAAATAATAAACTTTTAAAAATGTCTGAAAGCTTGGTAATCGTATAAATCTCTTACAGTCAGTTCTTCCTGCATCATAGCTCCTCACTACCCTGTTAGATGATTATTCTGAACTACACCAGATTGGATTTCTACTTTCAGCCTTCCTGGTAGAGCTCACCAAATCTACTCACTCCTTCAGAGTTTACTTTTCATGACATTTATGCAAATTCCTTCCTCTGAAATGGCCCTTCTTTCCTGCATGTAGACTAGAAGTCATAACCAAAACTGAAAAGGTATCCTCTTGTCTCAAACTGGTAATTTGCATCTTTGAGGAAGCATAGATTGGGTAACATCCATTGCAAGGTATGGGTACCATCTAGGAATCATCACCTCTGTGCAGTCACACTTCTTAAAAGGATGTTAGTTTATTCTAGCTTTTCTCAGGTTTCCAAGTTTTGGTATTTCCCAGGGAAATCAAAACGGATTTTTTTTAGACACGAAAGATTCATATTTGTATTTTATAAGTTATTATTTCTCATTGTAAACCTTACGGTTATCATTCTGCATTTAAAACCTTTTAAAATATGGATTTCAAATTATTTTACAAGTATTGGTAAATCCTGTGAGAGAGGGGGCACTTAGAAAACTGAGGAGGAGGGGAACTGACAGAGGAAGTCATTGCTCCCAGTACTTGTGTTTACAGGCTCATTCTCCAGAATTATGACTCAAGATATTTTCAACATCACTGCAATGCAAAAAGTATCGAGTTCATTGGTGTTCAAAACAGTAATTTAAAAAATTCAGGTACCACTGCTATTTCTTAAGAAATTGGATCTGGCGTGTCATTTTACGATTTAAATTCTACTTTAAGCTTTGAGGTCACGTATACAAATAAGAAAATGTGCGCTTAGGAAGTCAGGTTTTATTCCCACTCAATGTTTGGTATAGTGAGCACTACGAAGCAGCTAGAAAACACACGCACACAAGGTATCAGGAAAAAAAAAAATGAGGTTAACATCCTAGTGTTGATTCTTCCACGCATAAACGTAGCCCTGGCCGGGTTCAGGGGCCTTGTGAGACAGGCGCTTCCCGGGCGAGACCTCCCAGAAGCAGGGAATGAGGGTGGCCCAGAGTCCCGCCGGGGCCTAAGCGGGACGCGGTCAGGGCGCCTGGGGTCGCTGGTCCTGGCCGAGGATAGCGGGACTAGACGTTGGGTGAGAGCGAGAGGACGGGAACCGCGACCCGGCAAAGGTACCCAAGGAGCACCCAGCGCCTTCGCGCTCCCCCGCTGGGAGGGGCGGGGCGGGGTTGGGCAGGGCGAGCGCGGGCGGGCTGCGACGGCGGCGAGGGGGCGGAGCCGCGCGAGGCTGCGCGCTCGCCGTTTTCCTGCGCTGGGGGGCGCGCGGCGCGGGTCCGCCGGGCTGTGGGACGAGGCCGCGGCGGGACGTGAACGCCGCAGGTGACCCGGGCGAGGAGCTGGGTGACAGGGCGGCGGCGGAGGCGTGGAGGCGGGAGGCGGGCCCTCGCTCGGCTCGGCTCGGCTCGGCTCAAGGCTTGGGCGCTGCGGCCTGAGGAGACAAGGCGACCGAGGTGGGCGAAGAGAGGGCGCGCGGCACCCTCTTGACGGCCGGCGGCGCCCGCGGCCCTCAGCATGTTCCGCGAGGCGAGGGTTTTCCTCCCGCCCGTGGGCTGAGGCGGCGCCGGCGGCGGCAGGAGAAGCGACATGCACCTGCCAGGCGCGGCTTAGAGGACGCGGCAGGCGGCGAGTCCCGGCCGCCCGCGGGAGGGCTTGTTTCGCCCGGACGCCGCCGCCTCCCGTCTCCCGCCGCCGCGGGCCCGAGCGGAACGGCGGGGTGGGCGCCCCGACATGGCGGCCCGGAGCGCCCCGAGCTGCCACCTGCGGCTCGAGTGGGTGTACGGCTACCGGGGCCACCAGTGCCGCAACAACCTCTACTACACGGCGGCCAAGGAGATCGTGTACTTCGTGGCGGGCGTCGGCGTGGTGTACAGCCCGCGGGAGCACCGGCAGAAGTTCTACCGGGGCCACAGCGACGACATCATCAGGTACGGAGGGGCGGGGGCGGCCGCCGTCCCCTTGACACCCGCGCGCCGAGTTTGCACTTGCCGGTCCTTCTGGGTGCCCGTGACCCGCTCCTTCAGGGCGCATCGCCCGGGAGAGAAACCCGCAGCCATCTGGTCCCGAATCTGCCCTTTTAACACCGGAGAAATGCCTTTCCCCATCTTCGCGTTCTAGAGTCTCTCCCTCTCGGTCGGTGCGGTGACACCAAGTCCGCTTATCCACTGGGCGCTCGGTTTTCTGGCTGTGTACCCTTCTTCTATCATCAAATTTGTGAAATGTACGAAAGGTTATTTTGGTAGCATTATACTCCTTTAAATCCCTTCGTTGATTTCTTATTCAACGAATTCTTAAAGCGCCCGAGGAAAGTCCTTTACCTAGTAGAGGACTGATAAAAGTCCCCTAAGCTCTAGGCTGGTCCTGGGGAGCGCGCCCAGGATGGCATCCTGGAGGGCTCTCATCTCCTGGCCATAATGATTAGTTGAGGTTTCACTCCCTGCTGTTATCAGCAGATAGAAGAGAAACCCTGGCAACCTTCAGACAATTCATTGGACTTTAAAATGTGCACACCTATAGGCAGTTTGGGGATAGGTTTGATCCGAAGAAGGTGCTAAAAATAATTCTGATTTCCAATTCTGTTTCCTTTTCAATAAAGCAATGCTAAATAAATATACTTTTGTATTTTTAACTTAAATCACAGTTTTGTCTTCATTTTAATTCTTTTGTGGGCAGCATCTTAAAGTTGGTCCCAGTGCTTGTTTACATTTCTTTAGTGAGCGGTGTATTTGAAATGTAATTATCAATCAGTGTCTCAGCAGAACTTTTGTGGCAAATAAAGTTAAAAGCTGCAGAAATTATTCTTGTCCATTGATTATTGTCTCAACCACAGTATATTTGTCGTTGATGATGGAGAATGTGTTTTAAAACATTTTGAGACTATGTGTGTGTTTGTGTGTGTGTGGGCGCGCACTCGCGCTTGCTTCTTCTGGGTTTTTTAAAAGAGATTCTATGATTGGATATGGTTACTCAGTTTTATCCACATGTCTATTTTCCACAGGATTTAAATTGTGCATTTCAAATCCAGTATCATGGTTTGATGTCCTGTAGGCAAAAAACTCTGGCACTTAAATTCTGTAAATAAAGAAGATCTTCTATTTTGCATGTCTGTACGTCTATGCTCTGTAAGAGGGAAAAGGAGGCCTAGGACAAACAATAGGTAGGGCAAGATGGAGTAAAGATAAGGAGACCAGAAGCCGAGATTGTGGAGTAGGAAATGAGATAGTTTTTTGGGTTCGGTTGTTTGTTGTTATTCACCCCAAGAGTAGAATTTACCCCAGTTCTTTGTCTTTTTCCCTGATCCTTTCCAGTTTCTCTCTTCTTTTCCATGTGTTAGTTCTCTGACAGTTCAGGGGATAGTAACCTTACATAGTTGAAGAAGCCTTGACTGAAGCCCTCCTCCAGATAGTCAGTCTCTTAGGTTCGATTCAGTAGGTGGGGTAGGTAGGTGTGAAGGATTTTGAGGTGCATGTCTGTTGTTTTTACTACTTGGTAGTTGAGAGCAATATGGTATGAAGATCTTCTGAAACTAGATATGATTTATTTGATGGGGTAAATGAGGTTTTGTTTATTCTTCCAGCAGTAATTTGAAGCTATATTATGTCACACTGCTTGAATTTTTATAATTGTGTTTCAGTAAATTGTAAGGAGGTGATGCTTTGCCTTCCTTTGGTATATAATATATACATAGTTGCACAACCATATATGTAGTATCTCAACGTGTTTCAAAAGTGAGATTACTCTAATTTTTGTCCTAATTGGATACTTGCTTATGATTTTATGCAAAGGATTCACCCTTAAAATAATTTATAAGAATAAAAAGTTTTCTTGAAAATTTCAATGGGGTAGTAAAATCTGAATATATAGCATCCTGAAATTGTGGCACGAATTTAGTACAGTACTAAGACTATAACTTAGAAATCGCTCAAACTGTTTTGGAAATTTTGTTTCATACAATAATGGTAGAGATCATTCTTGTTTGTGAAATAGATCAGGAAAATGTTCAAAGCTTTCAAATTTGTTTCAATTCAGTGTTTGAAATACAAATATTGTTACTACTCCAGTAATTTTTCAATTCTGTCACAGCAGAAAATGTAATATTCATAAATGTGATGGCATGGTGGAAAACTGTTGCTGTAATGTTAGCCTTATTAGTAAAAAGTATAGTTTTTATCATCTGTTTTGTTTTCATACTTGCTTGAAACTTAGGTAAAACATATTAATTGAATATAACTTAGTCTGAAGCTGACTATACCAGAATGAGCAAGTCGTTGTCTTTAGGTTTTGAAAGTGTAGGTGCCATATTGGTTGTAGACTAAATAATGATCAGTTGCTTACCAGTTCTATTATCTTACTACATCTAGCATTGCCAATGGTGGTGCCACATGACTATCATTTTGTCTGTGTTGCATGTAGTTGTCTTACTTCTTTTTATTAGGTATGTGTATATATATATAGTAATTTGTCCTTTAGTTATATTTATTTCAGTATTACTGACTTATGTAGAAATTAGTTTCACTGTCAGAAATAACACAGGAATTTTAGTCACTTTTTCTTTCTTAATGTTTTTTTTTCCTGTGTCCCAAGTTATATTGATAAAATTCTCTAGTTATTAAGTGTTTATTACAGGCTTAAGACTAAGTTATAAAATAGACTACTAGTAGTTTTAATATACGATGAACATCTGTAGCTTGGTCTGTATTTTGAAACTTTTGCCAGCTGTCTTCCCAAAGGATACAATAGCTTTTAAAATTAATTTTTCTAGATACTACCCATCAACACATTTTTGACAAGTTTGTGCTTGAAGTAGTGAACGTTATTGATAGTTTTCAAGTCATATATCACCAGTGAAGACCATTGATGGAATGTAGTTAGCTTGGTGCATTTTGTTACTACTTTTTTTTCCTTTAGACAAAATGAAAGGTGTAGTAGCTCTTCAATTGTGGTAGGTGGTGTTTTGAAGAAAGAAAACTGATCAAGCTTCATCATAATCTAGTAAAAGTGGTTTTTAACAGCTCTGTATTTATAGTATGGACATTTCATTTATTCAACACAAATCAAAATTGTCTTGAAAAAGCATTTCAGAATGTATGATGTCTCCATGGTGGATTGGTACTTTTTGTGTTTATGGGTTGAGGGTAGCAACTTTTTAAGGTCTGGCAGGAATTGCTGCAAACCTACTTGTTGTCTACTTAATGTTTCCAGATATATGGTCAATATTTCCCAAACTTGACTGATAACAAAATCAGGAGTTTTTTGCCAGTTTAAGGAGCTTTTTGCCAGTTTCTAGCCTTTTCATCAAATGCGCTAAGCTAGAATCCTCTAGAGCTGGATCCCAGAAATTTGTTTTTCAAACAGTGCCCCAGATGATTCTGTTTAGGAAACACGTTGCCAATCTGTATCCCAAAACATGCATGCATAGAATTCTTAAATAAGCAGTTTGAGAAGTGGGTAGAAACCCTCCCCTCAAACCTGATACCAGAATTTTCTTAAGCATTGTATAATATCTAGAAGCAATACTTCAGAAAGTATTAGATTACATACAGATTTAGTCAAATGTCCCTGTGTTTAAGTAACTAGAATTGGTGACCTGAACTTTCACAGACTATTTAATAATTCTGTTCTGTAAGATTTCACTTTATGTACTTGGATATCAAAATATTTATGGTTGTTTTTCAAATACTGCAGTTTAAGAGATAAAATTAAGATGTTTTCAGTCAAAGGTTTGAATTATCCAGAATAATAGTTCAAATTGTCATAAATGTACATTAAATGTATCTTTATTATTTACTTGGGGAAAAGACAAATTTTACATTTGTGTTATAATAACTTTTCCTTTAGTATTTTATAGTGTCTAATATATAGATAACTAGTAAAATATATTTGAATATAAATTAAGGAAAACATGGTAAATAAATTCTTTGAAGCTATTAAGAAGTAATAGTTTCTTAGAAACTATTAAGAAATAAGAATAGTTTCTTAGAAACTATTAACTTACTGTTCTTTCAAGTTCTTTTCACTCATCAAAGAAATATTTATTGAACATCTTTGTGGAAGGATCCCAGCTTTAAGGTATTAGGAGTTTAAGACACTATCAGTCAAGTAAAGAATCACTTAGAATACTATGTGTACTGTGGATAGTGGTATGTACATGGGCACATAACAGTTACAGTGATGTTACCTAGTGAATAGAATACCTAAGCTGCCTGGATCTTTAAGGAAAACAGAGAAGTCGTCATCAGAAGAAACGAGTGAAGGCATAGCATTTTGAGATGAGGTAACATCATATGCAATCGTCTTATGTTAAGAGAAAATATCTGAAAAAGTTGTTTGTACTCACTATCTTCAGTTCTTTTTCTCCCATTCAGTCTTAGCTCTATTCTATTTCACCCTAGCAACTCTTGTCAAGGTCACCAGTGACCTCCACAGTGCTATATCCAGTGGTCAATTCTCTGTTCTAATCTTATTTGATTTATCATCATCATTTGCCACAATTGGTTATACCCACCTTCTTAAGACACCTTCTTTTTTTTTAAAGATTTTTTTTAATGTGGACCATTTAAAAAATCTTTATTGAATTTGTTACAATATCGCTTCTGTTTTATGTTTTGGTTTTTTGGCCCCGAGGCATGTGGGATCTTAGCTCCCTGACCAGGCATCGAACCTGCACCCCCTGCATTGGAAAGCGAAGACTTAACCACTGGACTGCCAGGGAAGTCCCTTAAGACACTTTCTTAATTGGTGTCTGGGACACATCTTAGTGTAAAAATAGGTATTTCTTGCTTTACTTATTCTTTCAGCAAATATTTATTGAGCACCTATTAGTATTTACCAGGGACTATTTTTAGCACTAGAGTTATAGTGGTGAACCAAGCAGGTGAAATTCCCAGCCCTCATGGAACCTGTATCTACTGGGGGGAGATAATAAACAAGGTAAATTTCATATTTATATACATAATAAATATGTATATAGTGTGTACATATACATGTTATCTATTATTTTTGTATATATAGTGTGTATATCTATCTATATCTATATAGTATGTAAGGGCTAAGAAAAAAACAGGAAAGTGAGATAGAGACTACTGGGAAGAGTTTAGATAGGTGTTTGGATAGGGTAGCCAGGAACGCCTCACTGTAAAGTATACATTTAACACTTGAGTAGAGACTTGGAGGTGAGGGAATGTGCTGTGTGGCTATGAGGGAAGGACATTTCAGTCAAAGGGACTATCAAGTTCAAAAGGCCTGAAATGGAATGCCTCATGTGCTTGAGGAACAATATGAAAGCGTGGCTGGAGTGCAGTGAATTCACGTGAAAGTAGTAAAGAAATGAGGTCTGATGAAGTAATGGTGGTGGGAACAGATTGTGTACGACCTTACAGGCTTTTGAGAGGATTTTAGCCTTCTCATCTGAGGGAGATTAGAAGCCATTGGAGCAATTTAATCAAATTAGTGACATAATTTGAGTTAATGGTTTAACAAGGTCACTCTGGCTCCTATTTTGATGACAGACTGAGGGAGAGGGATAGGATGGAAGCAGAGAGACCACTTAGGGGACTGTTCTAAGACATATTGGTGGCTTGGACCAGAGTGGTTACAGTGGAAGCAGTGAGAAAGGATTAGATATATTTTGAAGATAGAGGCAACATGATTTACTGATGGACCAGGTATAAATTGTGACAGAAAAGAAAGGTCAATGGTAATTGCAGTTTTTGGCCAGAACACCTGAAAGAATAGAGTTGCCAATTACTGAATTAGCAAAGACTGGCAGGAGCAAATTTTCTGTTTTGGGAGAAAGGGAAGATCATGAGCTGTTTTAGAAGTGTTCTGTTTTAGATGCTAATAGACAACCAAGTGGGGTTGTACATTAGGCAGTTAAACATGCATGTCTATAATCCAGGGAAGCATTCTGGGCTTTGAGTGTTATCAGCATCTAGATAGTATTTAAAGCCATGAGCCTGGATGAGACTACTGAAGGAGTGAGTATGGACAAAGAATCTGAAAAATGGATTCCCGCAGCCCTCCAACATTTAAATATAGGGGAGGTGGAAAAGAACTGACAAAAAAGTGGCTAGAGAGGCAGGAGGAAGACCAAGAGAGTGTGGGGTCATGGAAGTCAAGTAAAGAGAGTTTTTCAGGGAGAAGGAAGTGATCAGCTGTATCAAGTAAGGTGAGTAGAGCTTCGCGTTAGTGGAGATGTTGGTTGTTTTGCAATAATTACATTGTAATCACGAGACTGTCCAGGAGACTGTGTATGTTCAGGTGATCAGGGAACAAAGAAAGAAGTCATCAAAATGAGTCATGTCATTAGTAGTATGCAAAACTGGCCTCCTTGAAGATTTGCTCCAGCAGCTTCTAGTTTGCTTGGTTATTTAAAAAATGGCAGCTCTAGATCCCTGCTGTTCAAAGATGTGGTCCTTAGACCAGCAAGAAATGCAGGTCTCAAACCCTACCCCAGGCCTACTGGATTAGACTCTGAATTTTAACAACGTTCTCAGGTAATGTTTTCGGTTTAAAATATTAAAGTTGTGGGTTTTAATATCAAAGTTTGAAAAGCACACTCTCGATCAGTGGTTTTCAGTGTGGTCCTTTAACCAGCAGCATTAGCATCACCTGCTAATGCTAGCATTAGCGCTTAACTAGGTGTTAGAAATGCAAATTCTTGAGCTTCACCCCAGACCAAATCAGAAAATCTAGATGGGGGGCCCAGCAATCTACTTTAATCACCTACATGTGATATTGATGTATTCTGAAGTTTGAAAACCATTGCTCTAGATTCTTGATTTTCAAACCTGGCTGCATATTAGAATCACTTGGAGAGTTAAAGCAACCATAATAAAACCACCAACGGCTGAGTCTCATCCCTAGAAACTTCAATTTAATTTATTTAGGGTGGGTCTCAGGTATAGTTTCTTTGTTGCTGTTTGCTTCTGTTTTTAAGCTTCCTAGATGATTCCAATAAGCAGCCAGGGTGGAAAACCACTGCTGTAGATATAGAAGTAATCCATGGTAGTGGGCTGGGAAGTCAAACTCAAAAAACTCAGGGCCTACCCAAATTTATTCATTTATGCATTATATCACATTATATATGCATTATATCACATATATGCATTATATGACAATATTTATCATTTACCAAGTATTGAGACCCCTTTAAAAATTTGGGCCTATTACCTAAGGTCCATTTGGAGATTTTTTATCAAAAGAAGCAACCCTTTGTATTGTTTTCCATTAATGGATCTGCCCAGTGTTATCAGTGACTGAAAACATGAAAAGACAGATACCTTGCATCATCAGTCCAGAAAAATGCTTACTCACTGGGGACCTGGAAGGTTCACTTAATGGGCAAAATTATGTGCATCCTGGATGGTGCCAACTGAGGTGTAACTCCATGCCCCAGGTGTTGATTTCAGCAGACTCCTAGATCAGTTGTAGTGGGTTTGGGCCAATGATTTGGACCATGGAAAGCCCAAGATTGTCCATTAATAAATTTCCATTTTGGAGCCAGGATCTGCAGTCAGAAATAGACCAAATATCCAGTATGTTAATATTTGAAGAAGCATCTAAACGCCCCTCAGAAGGACAGATCATCCCCCCTCTATGAAATTCTAAAGTGGACATATTCACAAGGACAGTTGAAATAGCACCCTAGATTCATGTCCGGTGAGGGCAAGGTAGCTGAGACTGCATGTTGCCACTGACAGCTGACTGGCTTCTCTTTAGGCCAGCAAGTGTCCTCCATTGTGTCTTCAGTATGAATCAATATTCTGAAACAGTATAAGGACTGGCAAGGGGTTACACCTAGCCAGTGTAAACAAGCTGCCTTGGCTGCAGTGGTATCTATTCTAATTATAAGGTGGCACATGGTATCACCATATTGGCCAAAGACAGCAAGAACTTGTATGAAAGGCTTAATAGATCCTGGATTTCCTGTCTACAATATCACCCTCTGTGTATTGGATTATTAAAAGATCAAGGGAAATATAGTGCCCACCTTACAACACTGGCATGCATATCCATCTGTATTAGTAAGCATGGCAGAAAAATACTAAAAAATTCTTGGAATGAGGGGATAGGCAATGGGACTGAAGATGGACATTGGACCCTGGATCTAGCGGTTTTTGAGGCCACAGGCAGGCTCAATGCATCATAACACCACTAAATTCTAAAAAAAATTTTGTTTTGGGTTGGGTGGCTCATAATGCTGGATTGGCTAATAAGAGGTTGTGATTGTAGGAGGTGTTAACTCATTTCACTCTAAAAGTTACCTTGTTCTTCACAATCAGGGAGAGATACCTGATTTTACTTTAATACAGGGGCTGGGGATATAGAAACAAAGCAAAGAGGTTGGATGTGAGGTCAGAATTCTGGATTGTATCATTGCCAAGGTATAGATGGGTGTTCAACCTCTCAATGGAGCCCAAGAAAGGGAGAGGTCATAGTCATGGGTGCTGGAAACATGGAATGTGTGGCAGAACAGGAGCACCTAATTGAACTTAAAGGCCCAGAAATAATTTTTTGTTAAGAGAAGTGTATATAACCTGTTCCTCAAATCAGTTAGAAGAACTGAGATGCACGGTTGCCATAGGTCTCTTTGTTGATGAAATCCTGCTGCTCTTTCTGTTCCTGGGAATCACGTACCTATTTCACCTCCCAACCAAAGAGGACATTCATTCTTTATCTTTTTTTCATTACTATGAGAGGACTTTCTTTCCTGGTCAGGAATACAGTACTAGACACTACTGCCTCTGGTGTGGAAGCTCACATTACATACTCATTTCAGTCTATGGAGAGTAATGACAATTGCCACAGGCAGTTACTCCTAAGAATTTTGCAATTTTTACTCAGTATGATGTTGATTGTGATAATATTAAATTAGCCACAAGATGATGGTGTAACCAGGTCTAACCACCTCAGTGTCCATATTTTTACAGATATTAAGGTTGATCAGGAAGCAGGGTATAATTCCCAATTAGGAGTAGAAAGTGGAAGGCTATTTTAAGTCTTAGAACATAGGTGACAACTAATTACAGAGTCCACAGACTGGTCATCATTACCTGGTTGCAGTGTGACTTTTCTAATTATTAGTTAACCCGTGGACAATGTATATAACACACAAAGCACCAAAGAGGGTGGCACTCCTAACATGGTAAGAAGTTTTACCGGAGTCTGGATATTAGATTTAGATTGCAAGTTGACATGCACCTGCAAAAGACAATTTTTGCAGCATACAAAGAGACCATGTAGGAGTCTGAAATTGACATAATAGGGAATATGAGAGGTTTGGTAGGTCCCCTCTTAGAGGGTGGTTATTATATTTTAAAAATTATTGATACATATTTATAATAGAAAAATATAGAAAAAGAAAAAATTTACCCACAGTCTTGTAACCTAGAGATATTACTATTGTGTTTTAGATTATTTTTTTTGAAGTCTTTATGATACATGTATCATAAGACTTTAAGACTTTACTTTTTTAGAGCAGTTTTAGGTTTACAGCAAAAGTGAGAGGAAGGTACAGATTTCCTATATTCTGCTGCCCCCACACATGCATTGCCTCCCCATTATCAACATCAGTCACCAGAATGGTACATTTTATCCAAAGATGAACCTATATTGACACATCATAATCACTCAAAGTTTATAGTTTACCTTAGGGTTCACTCTTGGTGTTGTACATTCTATGGGATTGAACAAATGTTTAATGACATATATCCATCATTATCGTATCATACAGAGTATTTTCACTGCCCTAAAAATCCTCTGCTCTGCCTGTTCACATACTGCCCCTCCCTGCAACAACTGATTTTTTTTTCCTTTTTTTAAATGGGAGTGTAATTGCTTTACAATGTTGTATTAGTTTCTGCTCTACAGTGAAGTGAAGCAGCTATATGTATACATATATCCCCTGCCTCTTGGACCTCCTTCCCACCCCCACATTCCCCCTATCTAGGTCATCACAGAGCACCGAGCAGAGCTTCCTGTGCTTTATAGCAGGTTCCCACTAGCTATCTATCTTATGCATGGTAGTGTATGTAATTACTGACTCTGTAGTTTTGCCTCTTCCAGAATGTCATATGGTTGGAGTCATATAGTATGTAGCCTTTTCAGATGGCCTTCTCTCACTTAGTAATATGTATTTATGGTTCCTCCATGCCTTTTCTTGGCTTGATAGCTCATTTCTTTAGTGCTGAATAATATTGTATTGTCTGGATTGACAGTTGTCTTTGACATTGTCTTTCACAGAGCAGAAGTTTTTTATTTTAATGAAGTCCAGCGTATCAGTTATTTCTTTCATGGATCCTGTGTTTGATGTTATAACTAAAAAGGCATCACCAAAACCAAGGTCATCTAGGTTTTCTCCTATGTTTTCCAGGAATTTTACAGTTTAACATTTAGGTCTCTGATTCATTTTGAGTTAATATTTGTGAAAGGTATAAGGTCTCTGTCTAGATTCACTTTTTATATGTAGATGTCCAGTTGTTCCAGCACTATTCGTTGAAGGAGACTATCTTTGCTGCATTGTATTGCCTTTGCTCCTTTGTCAAAGATCAGTTGATTATATTTATATGGGTCTATTTCTGGGCTCTGTATTCTGTTCCATTGATATATTTTGTCTACTCTTTTGCAAATACCATATTGTCTTTTTTTCCTTCTAATTTTATTAAGTTTTATTTATCTTATAAGTGGAAGTTTGTGTCTTTTGATCATCTTCATCCAATTCCCCCCCACCTCCCCGCCTCTGGTAACCAGAAATTTGATCTCTTTTTCTGTGAGTTTGTTTGTTTTTGAAGTATAATTGACCTGCAATACTATGTTAGTTTCTATTACACAACATAGTGATTTGATATTTCTATACATTTCAAAATGATCACCATGATAAGTCTAGTTAATATGTGTCACCACACAAAGATACTACATAGTTATTGACTATATTCCCCACACTGTACATAGCATTCTGTGCATGTGTGTGTGTGCGCGCATGTGTATGTATAATTACTTGAAGTTACTGATCTCTTAAGTTCAAACTCATTTTAACAACCCTGCATTTTTACCCTCCCTCCGCATGTTTACTGTTTTTGACATCATATTTTACATCTTTTGTTTTATATCTTTTGTGTATCCCTTAACTACTTATTGCAGATATAGAAGATTTTATGACTTCTGTCTTTTAATCTTCTTACTATGGCTGATTTACTACCTTTACTGTATATTTGTCTTTACCAGTGAGATTTTTTCCTTTCACAATTTTCATCTTTCTAGTTGTAGCCTTTTCTTTTTCACTTAGAGTTGTCCCTTTAACATTTCTTGTAAAGCTGGTTTAGTGGCGCTGAACTCTTTTAGCTTTTGCTTGTCCATAAAACTTTTGGTCTCTCCATAAAATCTGAACACAAGCTTTACCAGGTCGAGTATACTTGGTTGTAGATTTATCCCTTTCATCACTTTAAATGTATCATGCCCCTCCCTCCTGGCCTACAGAGTTTCTGCTGAAAGGTCAGCTGATAGCCTTATGGGAGTTCCCTTGTACTTAAATTGCTACTTTTCCCATGCTTCTTTTAACATTCTCTATCTTTAATTTTTATGTCTTGGTGTGGTCCTCTTTGGATTGATTCTCTGTGGGACTCTCTGTGCTTCCTGGACCTGGATGTCTGTTTCCTTCTCCAGGTTAGGGAAGTTTTCAGCTATTATATCTTCAAATATGTTCCCTGCCACTTTCTCTCTTTCTTCTTCTGGGACCCCTATAATTCAAACGTTAGTATGCTTGATGTCTCAGAGGTCTCTTAAGCTGTCCTCATTTCTTTTTATTCTTTCTTCTGTTCAGCTTAAGTGATTTCCACTACTTTGTCTGCCAGCTCACAGATCCATTCCACTGTATCATTTAATCTGTTGATTCCTTCTAGTGTATTTCTCCATTTCAGTTATTGTATTCTTCAGCTCTGCTTGGTTTTTCTTTATATTTTTAAACTCTTTGTTAGAAACTATTTTTTTTTTAAACATTTTTATTGGGGTATAACTGCTTTACAATGGTGTGTTAGTTTCTGCTTTATAACAAAGTGAATCAGCTATACATATACATATGTTCCCATATATCTTCCCTCTTGTGTCTCCCTCCCTCCCACTCTCCTCATCCCACCCCTCCAGGCTGTCACAAAGCCCAGAGCTAATATCCCTGTGCCTTGCAGCTGCTTCCCCCTAACTATCTACCTTACTACGTTTGTTAGTGTGTATATGTCCATGACTCTCTCTCGCCCTGTCAAAACTCACCCTTCCCCCTCCCCATATCCTCAAGTCCGTTCTCCAGTAGGTCTGCGTCTTTATTCCTGTCTTACCCCTAGGTTCTTCATGACATTTTTTTCCCCCTTAAATTCCATATATATGTGTTAGCATATGGTATTTGTCTTTTTCTTTCTGACTTACTTCACTCTGAATGACAGACTCTAGGTCTATCCATCTCATTACAAATAGCTCAATTTCATTTCTTTTTAAGGCTGAGTAATATTCCATTGTAAATATGTGCCACATCTTCTTTATCCATTCATCCGATGATGGGCGCTTAGATTGTTTCCATCTCCGGGCTATTGTAAATAGAGCTGCAATGAACATTTTGGTATATGACTCTTTTTGAATTTTGGTTTTCTCAGGGTATATGCCCAGTAGTGGGATTGCTGGGTCATATGGTAATTCTATTTGTAGTTTTTTAAGGAACCTCCATACTGTTCTCCATAGTGGCTGAACCAATTCACATTCCCACCAGCAGTGCAAGAGTGTTCCCTTTTCTCCACACCCTCTCCAGCATTTATTGTTTGTAGATTTTTTGATGATGGCCATTCTGACTGGTGTGAGATGATATCTCATTGTAATTTTGATTTGCATTTCTCTAATGATTAATGATGTTGAAGATTCTTTCATGTGTTTGTTGGCATTCTGTGTATCTTCTTTGGAGAAATGTTTGTTTAGGTCTTCTGCCCATTTTTGGATTGGGTTGCTTATTTTTTTGTTATTGAGCTGCATGAGCTGCTTGTAAATTTTGTAGATTAATCCTTTGTCAGTTGCTTCATCTGCAAATATTTTCTCCCATTCTGAGGGTTGTCTTTGGGTCTTGATTATGGTTTCCTTTGCTGTGCAAAAGCTTTGAAGTTTCATTAGGTCCCATTTGTTTATTTTTGTTTTTATTTCCATTACTCTAGGAGGTGGGTCAGAAAGGATCTTGCTGTGATTTATGTCATAAGAGTGTTCTGCCTATGTTTTCCTCTAAGAGTTTGATAGTTTCTGGCCTTACATTTAGGTCTTTAATCCATTTTGAGCTTATTTTTGTGTATGGTGTTAGGGAGTGATCTAATCTCATACTTTTACAGGTACCTGTCCAGTTTTCCCAGCACCATTTATTGAAGAGGCTGTCCTTTCTCCACTGTACATTCCTGCCACCTTTATCAAAGATAAGGTGTCCATATGTGCGTGGGTTTATCTCTGGGCTTTCTATCCTGTTCCATTGATCTATCTTTCTGTTTTTGTGCCATTCCATACTGTCTTGATTACTGTAGCTTTGTAGTATAGTCTGAAGTCAGGGAGCCTGATTCCTCCAGCTCCTTTTTTCGTTCTCAAGATTGCTTTGGCTATTCGGGGTCTTTTGTGTTTCCATACAAATTGCGAAATTTTTTGTTCTAGTTCTGTGAAAAATGCCAGTGGTAGTTTGATAGGGATTGCATTGAATCTGTAGATTGCTTTGGGTAGTAGAGTCATTTTCACAATGTTGATTCTTCCCATCCAAGAACATGGTATATCTCTCCATCTATTTGTATCATCTTTAATTTCTTTCATCAGTGTCTTATAATTTTCTGCATACAGGTCTTTTTTCTCCTTAGGTAGGTTTATTCCTAGATATTTTATTCTTTTTGTTGCAATGGTAAATGGGAGTGTTTTCTTGATTTCACTTTCAGATTTTTCATCATTAGTATATAGGAATGCCAGAGATTTCTGTGCATTAATTTTGTATCCTGCTACTTTACCAAATTCATTGATTAGCTCTAGTAGTTTTCTAGTAGCATCTTTAGGATTCTCTATGTATAGTATCATGTCATCTGCAAAGAGTGACAGCTTTACTTCTTCTTTTCCGATTTGGATTCCTTTTATTTCCTTTTCTTCTCTGATTGCTGTGGCTAAAACTTCCAAAACTATGTTGAATAAGAGTGGTGAGAGTGGGCAACCTTGTCTTGTTCCTGATCTTAGTGGAAATGCTTTCAGTTTTTCACCGTTGAGGATGATGTTTGCTGTGGGCTTGTCATATATGGCCTTTATTATGTTGAGGAAAGTTCCCTCTATGCCTACTTTCTGCAGGGTTTTTATCATAAGTGGGTGTTGAATTTTGTCGAAAGCTTTCTCTGCATCTATTGAGATGATCATATGGTTTTTCTCCTTCAATTTGTTAATATGGTTTATCACATTGATAGATTTGCGTATATTGAAGAATCCTTGCATTCCTGGGATAAACCCCACTTGATCATGGTGTATGATCCTTTTAATGTGCTGTTGGATTCTGTTTGCTAGTATTTTGTTGAGGATTTTTGCATCTATGTTCATCAGTGATATTGGCCTGTAGTTTTCTTTCTTTGTGACATCCTTGTCTGGTTTTGGTATCAAGGTGATGGTGGCCTCGTAGAAGGAATTTGGGAGTGTTCCTCCCTCTGCTATACTTTGGAAGAGTTCGAGAAGGATAGGTGTTAGCTCTTCTCTAAACGTTTGATAGAATTCACCTGTGAAGCCATCTGGTCCTGGGCTTTTGTTTGTTGGAAGATTTTTAATCACAGTTTCAATTTCAGTGCTTGTGATTGGTCTGTTCATATTTTCTATTTCTTCCTGATTCAGTCTTGGCAGGTTGTGCATTTCTAAGAATTTGTCCATTTCTTCCAGATTGTCCATTTTATTGGCATAGAGTTGCTTGTGGTAATCTCTCATGATTTTTTTTATTTCTGCAGTGTCAGTTGTTACTTCTCCTTTCTCATTTCTAATTCTATTGATTTGAGTCTTCTCCCTTTTTTTCTTGATGAGTCTGGCTAGTGGTTTATCTATTTTGTTTATCTTCTCCAAGAACCAGCTTTTAGTTTTATTGATCTTTGCTACCGTTTCCTTCATTTCTTTTTCATTTATTTCTGATCTGATTTTTATGATTTCTTTCTTTCTTCTAGCTTTGGGGTTTTTTGTTCTTCTTTCTCTAATTGCTTGAGGTGCAAGGTTAGGTTGTTTATTCGAGATGTTTCCTGCTTCTTAAGGTGGGCTTGTATTGCTATAAACTTCCCCCTTAGAACTGCTTTTGCTGCATCCCATAGGTTTTGGGTCATTGTGTCTCCATTGTCATTTGTTTCTAGGTATTTTTTTATTTCCTCTTTGATTTCTTCAGTGATCACTTCATTATTAAGTAGTGTATTGTTTAGCCCTCATGTGTTTGTATTTTTTACAGATCTTTTCCTGTAATTGATATCTTCTAGTCTCATGGTGTTGTGGTCAGAAAAGATACTTGATACAATTTCAATTTTCTTAAATTTACCAAGGCTTGATTTGTGACCCAAGATATGATCTATCCTGGAGAATGTCCCATGAGCACTTGAGAAAAATGTGTATTCTGTTGTTTTTGGATGGAGTGTCCTATAAATATCAATTAAGTCCATCTTGTTTAATGTATAATTTAAAGCTTGTGTTTCCTTATTTATTTTCATTTTGGATGATCTGTTCATGGGTGAAAGTGGGGTGTTAAAGTCCCCTACTATGAATGTGTTACTGTCGATCTCCCCTTTTATGGCTGTTAGTATTTACCTTATATATTGAGGTGCTCCTATGTTGGGTGCATAAATATTTACAATTGTTATATCTTCTTCTTGGATCGATCCCTTGATCATTATGTAGTGTCCTTCTTTGTCCCTTTTAATAGTCCTTATTTTAAAGTCTATTTTGTCTGATATGAGAATTGCTACTCCAGCTTTCTTTTGGTTTCCATTTGCATGGAATATCTTTTTCCATCCCCTTACTTTCAGTCTGTATGTGTCTCTAGGTCTGAAGTGGGTCTCTTGTAGACAGCATATATAAGGGTCTTGTTTTTGTATCCATTCAGCCAATCTCTGTCTTTTGGTGGGAGCATTTAGTCCATTTACATTTAAGGTAATTATCGATATGTATGTTCCTATTCCCATTTTCTATATTGTTTTGGGTTCGTTATTATAGGTTGTTTCCTTCTCTTGTGTTTCTTGTCTAGAGAAGTTCCTTTAGCATTTGTTGTAAAGCTGGTTTGGTGGTGCTGAACTCTCTCAGCTTTTGCTTGTCTGTAAAGGTTTTAATTTCTCCATCAAATCTGAATGAGATCCTTGCTGGGTAGAGTAGTCTTGGTTGCAGGTTTTTCTCCTTCATCACTTTCAGTATGTCCTGCCACTCCCTTCTGGCTTGTAGGGTTTCTGCTGAGAGATCAGCTGTTAACCTTATGGGGATTCCCTTGTGTGTTATTTGTTGTTTTTCCCTTGCTGCTTTTAATATGCTTTCTTTGTATTTAATTTTTGACAGTTTGATTAATATGTGTCTTGGTGTATTTCTCCTTGTATTTATCCTGTATGGGACTCTCTGTGCTTCCTGGACTTGATTAACTATTTCCTTTCCCATATTAGGGAAGTTTTCAACTATAATCTCTTCAAATATTTTCTCAGTCCCTTTCTTTTTCTCTTCTTCTTCTGGAACCCCTATAATTCGAATGTTGGTGCGTTTAATGTTGTCCCAGAGGTCTCTGAGACTGTCCTCAGTTCTTTTCATTCTTTTTTCTTCTATTCTGCTCTGCAGTAGTTATTTCCACTACTTTATCTTCCAGGTCACTTATCTGTTCTTCTGCCTCAGTTATTCTGCTATTGATCCTATCTAGAGTAGGATTTCATTTATTGCATTGTTCATCGTTGCTTGTTTCATCTTTATTTCTTCTAGGTCCTTGTTAACTGTTTCTTACATTTTGTCCATTCTACTTCCAAGATTTCGGATCATCCTTACTATCATTATTCTGAATTCTTTTTCAGGTAGACTGCCTATTTCCTCTTCATTTGTTAGGTCTGGTGCATTTTTATCTTGCTCCTTCATCTGATGTGTGTTTTTCTGTCTTCTCATTTTGCTTATCTTACTGTGTTTGGGGTCTCCTTTTTGCAGGCTGCACGTTCGTAGTTCCCGTTGTTTTTGATGTCTGTCTCCAGTGGCTAAGGTTGTTTCAGTGGGTTGTGTAGGCTTCCTGGTGGAGGGGACTAGTGCCTGTGTTGTGGTGGATGAGGCTGGATCTTGTCTCTCTAGTGGGCAGGTTCACGTCTGGTGGTGTGTTTTGGGGTGTCTGTGGCCTTATTCTGATTTTAGGCAGCCTCTCCGCTAATGGGTGGGGTTGTGTTCCTGTTTTGCTAGTTGTTTGGCATAGGTTGTCCAGCACTGTGGCTTGCTGGTCGTTGAGTGAAGCTGGGTGCTGGTGTTAAGATGGAGGTCTCTGGGAGATTTCTGCCGTTTAATACTATGTGGAGCTGGGAGGTCTCTTGTTGACCAGTGTCCTGAAGTTGGCTCTCCTACCTCAGAGGCAGAGCCCTGACTCCTGGCTGGAGCACCAGGAGCCTTTCATCCACACAGCTCAGAATAAAAGGGAGAAAAAGTAGAGAGAATTAGTAGAAGTATGAGTAAAGAAAGAAGGAAAGGAGGAAAGGAAGGAAGGAAGGAAGAAGCAAAGAAGGAAAGAAAGGGAGGGAGTGAGGGAGGGAGGAAGGAAGGAGGGAAGGAATGAGGGAAAGAAGGAAAAAAGACAGAAAGAAAGAAGATACAGTAAAAATAAAATATAGTATAGTTATTGAATTAAAAAATATTTAGAAAAAAAAAAGGGACGGATAGAACCTTAGGACAAATGTTGGAAGCAAAGCTATACAGAGAAAATCGTACACAGAAGCATACACATACACCTTCACAAAAAGAGGTAAAGGGGGAAAAATCATAAATCTTGCTCTCAGAGACCACCTCCTCAATTTGGGTTGATTCATTGTCTAAAGGAGGGAAGGAAGGAAGGAAAGAAAGAAAGAATGAAGGTAAAGTATAATAAAGTTATTACAATTAAAATTAATTATTAAGAAAAAAATTTAAAAAAACCATGGACGGATAGAGCCCTAGGACAAATGGTGGAAGCAAGAGTATACAGACAAGATCTCACACAGAAGCATACACGTACACATTCACAAAAAGAGGAAATGGGAAAAAAATCATAGATCTCGCTCCTAAATTCCACCTCTTCAATTTGGGATCATTCCTTGTCTATTCAGGTATTCCACAGATGCAGGGTGTATCAAGTTGATTGTGGAGCTTTAATCCGCTGCTTCTGAGGCTGTTGGGAGAGATTTCCCTTTCTCTTCTTTGTTCTCACAGCTCACAGGAGCCCAGCTTTGGATTTGGCCCTGCCTCTGCGTGTAGGTCGCTGGAGGGCGTCTGTTTTTTGCTCAGACAGGACAGGGTTAAAGGCGCCGCTGATTCGGGGGCTCCAGCTCACTCAGGCCGGGGGTTGGGGGGGGGGGAAGGAGGGGCACTGCGTGTGGGGCGGGCCTGTGGCGTCAGAGGCGGCGTGACGTTGCACCAGCCTGAGGCCCGCCGTGCGTACTCCTGGGGAAGTTGTCCCTGGATCCCGGGAACCTGGCAGTGGCGGGCTGCACAGGCTCCGCGGAAGAGGGGCGTGGAGAGTGACCTGTTCTCGCACACAGGCCCGTTGGTGGCGGCAGCAGCAGCCTTAGCGTCTCCCACCCGTCTCTGGGGTTTGCGCTTTTAGCCGCGGCTCGCGCCCGTCTCTGGAGTTCCTTTAAGCAGCGCTCTTAAACCCCTCTCCTCGTGCACCAGGAAACAAAGAGGGAAGAAAAAGTCTCTTGCCTCTTCGGCAGGTGCACGCTTTTCCCCGAACTCCCTCCCGGCTAGTCGTGGTGCACTAACCCCTTCAGGCTATGTTCAAGCCGCCAACCCCAGTCCTCTCCCTGCGCTCGGTCCGGAACCGAAACCCGAGCCTCAGCTCACAGCCCCTCCCGCCCTGGCGGGCGAGCAGACAAGCCTCTCGGGCTGGTGAGTGCCGGTCGGCACCGATCCTCTGTGCGGGAATCTCCCCGCTTTGCCCTCCGCACCCGTCGCTGTGCACTCCTCCGCGGTCCCGAAGCTCCCCCCTCCGCCTCCTGCAGTCTCCGCCCACGAAGGGGCTTCCTAGTGTGTGCAAACTTTTCCTCCTTCACAGCTCCCTCCCACTGGTGCAGGTGCCGTCCTTATTCTTTTGTCTCTGTTTTTTCTTTTTTTCTTTTGCCCTACCCAGGTACGTGGGGAGTTTCTTGCCTTTTGGGAGGTCTGAGGTCTTCTGCCAGCCTTCAGTAGGTGTTCTGTAGGAGTTGTTCCCCGCGTAGATGTATTTCTGGTGTATCCGTGGGGAGGAAGGCGATCTCCGCGTCTTACTCTTCCGCCATCTTCAAGGTCCCCCTCTTCTTTGGGATCAGAGATCCACCTTAAATATAAGAACACATCATTTGTAAAACAGCTGCTGGCATATCATGGGGTCCGAAAAAGCTAGAAAGCCCAGCTCGAAAGGCTCGTCTGCTCACCCCCCTATTATTATTGTTTTACTGTTGATTTTCTCTTTTATAGCTGTTAGCATTTGCCTTATGTATTGAGGTGCTCCTGTGTTGGGTGCATATATATTTATAACTGTTATATCTTCTTCTTGGATTGATCCCTTGATCATTATGTAGTGTCCTTCCTTGTCTCTTGTAACATTCTTTATTTTAAAGTCTATTTTATCTGATATGAGTATTGCTACTCCAGCTTTCTTTTGATTTCCATTTGCATGGAATATCTTTTTCCATCCCCTCACTTTCATTCTGTATATGTCCCTAGGTCTCCTGTAGACAGCATATATATGGGTCTTGTTTTTGTATCCATTCAACAAGCCTCTGTCTTTTGGTTGGAGCATTTAATCCATTTACGTTTAAGGTAATTATTGATATGTATGTTCCTATTACCATTTTCTTAATTGTTTCAGGTTTGTTTTTATAGGTTCTTTTCTTCTTTTGTGTTTCCCCTTTAGAGAAGAAGTTCCTTTCGCATTTTTTGTAGAGCTGGTTTGGTGGTGCTGAATTCCCTTAGCTTTTGCTTGTCTGTAAAGCCTTTGATTTCTCTGTCAACTCTGAATGAGATCCTTGCCAGGTAGAGTAATCTTGCTTGTAGGTTCTTCCCTTTCATCACTTTAGATAAATCATGCCACTCCCTTCTGGCTTGTAGAGTTTCTGCTGAGAAATCAGCTGTTGTATGTTATTTGTCATTTTTATATGACAAATGTATGTTTGTATGTTATTTGTCATGTGTTGTATGTTACTTGTCGTTTTTCCCTTGTTGCTTTTAATAATTTTTCTTTGTCTTTAATTTTTGTCAGTTTGATTACTGTGTGTCTCCGCATGTTTCTCCTTGGGTTTATCCTGCTTGGGACTCTCTGCACTTCCTGGACTTGGGTGGCTATTTCCTTTCCCATGTTAGCGGAGTTTTCGACTGTAATCTCTTCACATATTTTCTCGGGTCCTTTCTCTCTCTCATCTCCTTCTGGGACCCCTATAATGCGAATGTTGGTGCATTTAATGTTGTCCCAGAGATCTCTTAAGCTGTCTTCATTTCTTTTCATTCTTTTTTCTTTCTCCTCTTCCAGGGCAGTGAATTCCACCATTCTGTTTTCCAGGTCACTTATCCGTTCTGCCTCAGTTATTCTGCTATTGATTCCTTCTAGTGTATTTTTCATTTCAGTTACTGTTCATCTCTGTTTGTTTGTTCTTTAATTCTTCTAGGTGTTTGTTCTTTAATTCTTCTAGGTCTTTGTTAAACATTTCTTGCATCTTCTCGGTCTTTTCCTCCATTCTTTTTCCGAGGTCCTGGATCATCTTCACTGTCATTATTCTGAGTTCTTTTTCTGGAAGGTTGCCTATCTCTGCTTCATTTCGTTGTTTTTCTGGGGTTTTATCTTGTTCCCTCATCTGGGACATAGTCCTCTACCTTTTCATTTTGTCTGTCTTTCTGTGATTGTGGTTTTCATTCCACAGGCTGAAGAATTGTAGTTCTTCTTGCTTCTGCTGTCTGCCTTCTGGTGGATGAGGCTCTCTAAGAGGCTTGTGCAAGCTTCCTGATTGGAGAAGTGTTGGTGGGCAGAGCTGGGGGTTGCTCTGTTGGGCAGAGCTCAGTAAAACTTTAATCCACTTTTCTGCTGATGGGTGTGACTGGGTTCCCTCCCTGTTGGTTGTTTGGCCTGAGGTGACCCAGCCCTGAAGCCTACCCACTCTTTGGTGGGGCTAATGGCAGACTCTGGGCGGGCTCACGCCAAGGAGTACTTTCCAGAACTTACGCTGCCAGCGTCCTTGTCCCTGCAGTGCACCACAGCCTCCCCCCACCTCTGCAGGAGACCCTCCAACACTAGAAAGTAGGTCTGGTTCAGTCTCCCATGGGGTCACCACTCCCTTCCCTGGGTCCTGATGCACACACTACTTTGTGCGTGTCCTCCAAGAGTGGAGTCCCTGCTTCCCCAAGTCCTGTCGAAGTCCTGCAATCAAATCCCACCAACCTTCAAAGTCTGATTCTCTAGGAATTCCCCCTCCTGTTGCTGGACCTCCAGGTTGGGAAGCCTGACATGGGGCTCAGAACCTTCACTACAGTGGGTGGACCTCTGTGGTATAAATGTTCTCCAGTTTGTGAGTCACCCACCTAGCAGCCATGGGATTTGATTTTATTGTGGTTGCACCCTTCTTACTATCTCACTGCTACTTCTCCCCTGTCCTTGGATGTGGGGCATGTTTTTCATGAATTCCAGTGTCCTCCTGTTGATGATTGTTCAGCAGTTAGTTGTGATTCCAGTGCTCTCCCAAGAGGGAGTCTGGTATTGCATTTTAAATTTCAAATTCCATTTGTTCACTCTCAGTGTATAGGATAGCAGTTAACTTTGTATATTAACTTTGTGTCCTGCAACCTTCTTTTGGCTCATCCTTTTGCATTTTTTTTACATAGATGATCATGTCATCTGCGAACAAAGACTGTTTTATTCTTCCTTCTCAGTCGGTATACGTTTTATTTCCTTTTCTTGCATTATTGCATTAACAAGGCCTTCCAGCACAGTACTGAAAAGGAGTGGTAAAAGGGGGCATTCATGACTTTCACCTGATCTTTGTGGGAAAGAGTTTCTCACCATGAAATATGATGTTAGCTGTGGGGTTTTTGTAGATACTCTTCATAAGGTTGATGTGAAGTTCTCCTGTATTCCTGGTTCCCCTTGAGTTTTTATCACGAGTGGGTATTGGCATTTGTCAGATGCCTTTTCTGCCTATGTTGATATGATTGTGTGATTTTTATTTTAGTCCATCGATATGATGGACCAGATCAATTGATTTTTTAATCATACCTGGGATAAATTCCACATAGTTGTCGTGTATAATTCTTTTTATACTTTTTAAAATTCGATTTACTAATATTTTGTTGAAGATTTTTGCATCTATGTTTATGAGAAGTACTGATATGTAGTTTTCTTTTCTTGTGATGTCTTTATCTGGTTTTAGTATTAGGGTAATGCTGGCCACATATAATGAGTTAGGAAGCATTCCCCCTGCTTTTGTTCTCTGAAAGAGATTGTAGAGAATTGGTATAATTTCTTCCTTAAATGTTTGGTAGGATTTACCAGTGAACCCATCTGAGCCTGATGCTTTCTGTTTTCAAGGTTATTAATTATTGATTCAACTTATAGATACAGGCCTATTGAGATCATTGATTTCTTCTTGTGAGAATTTGGCAGATTGTGTCTGATACATGTATTCTAAAGTAATTAAGGTTACATTATATGTAAAATCTTGGATTCTGTGCTTTTTATTTAACATTATAGCATAACTTTTCTCCAGTACTGTGAAAAATCACATTTTTAATGACTGCATGAGAGTCCATCCTGTGATTGTACCATAATTATTTAACCATTTCTAAATGTTGGACATTTAGGTGGTTTTTAGATTTTTACTGTTATAAATAAGGATTCAAGAACAAAAAGCTACATAAGGATTTTTCTGTATTGAGGATTATTTCATTTTTAAAAATTTCTTCTAACACTAGCAGCTCCTTTGGAAATTCAGTTAACAAATACTGATTGAATACCTGCTGTGTGCTCATTATTGTTCGAGGCGCTTAGGGTATAATATGAAGAAAAAGGGGAATCCTCTGTCCTAATGAAGTACACATTCTAGTGGAGGAGAGTAAGATAATAAGTGCACGATAGTAATTTTAGACAGCGATAACTACATATAAAATAGGGTAATGGAGTAGAATATGTTAGGATGACTAGGAAGGTTTCTCTAAGCAAGTTACATTGACCTGAAGCATGAATGATATGAATGAAGCAAGATTTGGGAGATCATTCTAGACAAAGACCTTGCGAGTATAATGAGTTTGGCCTTTTCAAGGGACAGAAAGGCCGGTGTGGCTGGAGTGTGGTGAACAAAAGGGAGAATAGTAGAAATTGAGGTTCGAGAAGTAGGTGAGGGTATATCTCGTAGAGCCTTGTAAGTGCCAAGTTAGATAGTTTGGATTTTAGTCTAATTGTAATAGGAAGCTGTTGGGGGACTTTAACTAGGTGAAATTTATATTCTTTTAAAAGATCACTCTGGCTATGTTAAGAAGACCCTAAAGGGGAGCAATAGAGGAAGAAGGGCAGGTGGCTCAGATTAGGGTTGTAGCAGAGAAGATGAGGGTGATGATAGAGTCAATAGGACAGGCTAATGGAATGTGTGGGATGAATAATAAGAAAGAGGGAGGTGGTGAAAATTAAATTTACATTCTTGGTCTGAGCAACTGAGTGGATAGTGATGCCATTTACTAAGATGAGAAGTGGATTGGGGGGTAATTAAGGAGGAAAAAAATGCTGGATGTGTTAAATGTGAGTTGCCCATGACACATCTGTTGCTCTTGGCTGGAGATATAGATTTGGGTGTTAGCACTATCACTATATATGTGCTTTTAAAGTCATGGGATTGGATGAAATCAGCTGGGAAAGGAAGGGATGACAGCCAAGACAAGGCCCTCAGACACTTTAGCATTGAGAGGTTGGGTGTGGAAGATAGGGCTTAGCAAACGAGACAGAGAAGGGTGGGTTAATAGATTATGGAATCAGGAAAGCCTAGAGAGGAAAGTGTTTCTAAAAAGGAAAGAGTGGTCATTTGTGTTAAATACCGTTGAAAAGTGTTGGAAGATAAGGACATACAGTTGACCATTAGATTTGACAGGGTTACACATGACCTTGAAAACAGCTATTTTAGTGAAGGAGAAGTGGTGGAAGCTTAGTTGGAATATGTGGAGAAAGTAAAGGGAGTGGAAAAATTGAGACAACTCTTTTGAGGAGTTTTACTGTGAAGGGTTAAGGGAGTGTTTTTCACTAAGTATATTTGAGTGTTAATAGGAATGACTCAGTCGTGAGGAAGCAATAATTCCAGAAAATATAGTTCTAGGAATAAAGTAAATAAGTTTCTTTTACTTGAAAGTAAAGAGAACGGGATCCAGAGCACAAGTTCAGAGTGTGTGGGTTAGAGATGTTTCTTCCATTTTACAAGAGGGAGGGCAGAGTCAGCTGTAACAGTTGCACTTAGGTTAGTGAATTTGTTGAGGGCAAAGTAATCTTCTCTAATTCCATCTATATTCATTGAGTACAAGGCAGCTTTATCAGCTGCAAAGGAGGAAGTTGATGGAGGACTGTGCTCATGAGGAGCTTGGAGGTTGAGAGGAAAACGCAAAATTTATCAGCTAAGGGTTTAAAAGGATTATGTTACAGTATAAAAATGCACATTTAAGATTTGTGAGCATAAATTTAAAGAAACTGATGCACAATTGTGTATAAGAAGGGAAATATATGAAGATAACTGTCTTGAAGGAGACAGCCCCCTTTATGTTTGTTTATTGTGTTACTACTTTATAGTTATGATAAATTTAGAGATTAAATGCTTAAAATAACTTGTGATTGTCGGATCTGATGACAGTGCTCTTACCTAATTTCTAATATTCAGGAATAGTAATAGGAAAAGGAACTTAAAAGAGAATCTGTTCTTTCCATGTATTTCAAATGATGATGTCACAATATGGATGGGTAGTCACCTATGTTTTAGGCTAGGAATATGCCTTGAAATGGTTACTTCTATCATCTTTCTCCCAGATCAATCTGTAGCATCGTTGAGTACCCCTATATGTTCTGCAATTTAGTAGGCAATGTGTGGGATAAAACTTAACTCTAAGATATTAAGTTAACTTCAAGATTATTGGAGAAACACTCCTACTTTCTTTCTCGTTAAGAAACTTGGAGCTATCAGAAGAAAACTTTCAGATTCCACCCATCCATCAGCAATACGTGCAGCTCCTTCCTCACATTAATCCCTCCACTTGTGCACAAATCCCACCCTTTTTTCCCTGTTCCAGAAATTCTCCCTGTCTCCTGTATCAATGTTTTTGATGATTTTTCTACTGGATGATTTCTGTGAGCATATAAAATATGCTCAAAAAATAGTCTTTTCAACAAGTAATGTTGAAAACAGTTAAATATCCATATGTGGAACAAAGTGAACCTTAGCTATATTTCATCATATACAGAATTTAACTCAAATTGAGCCATATATCTTAAATGTAAAAGCTAACACTATAATATTTCTGAGAAGAAGTATAGGAAATAGGGCATAAAAAGTGTGACTTCCAGAAAGGAAAATTATGAATTGAGCCTCATTAAATTTAAAACTTTTCAAACTTCCAGGTAACTGAGGACAGAGGCAGGTATGTAGTAACCTCGCAGAATCTTTTCCCTAAACAATGCAGAATTCACCTCACAACTATGATGTTTCTATGCAAAACCCTAGTCTCACCATTATTTAAACAGAGAATACCAAAACTGAAAAAATAACTATAAGTAAAAATAGAAAAACAAATTCCAATCACAGTTTCACAAGCTTTCTCCTCTCCACTGCTGGGCTTTACAGAGAGAAGCTTAGCCTAAAAATCTGAAAAAGTATCTGGACTGGATACTCTAAGAATGAAGACAAAGATAACTGTAGATAATGCTATAATCTGGTTAGTAAACTTGTTTCTCACAGGGCTAGCAATTCTGAAACAGCTTTATATATACTAAAATTAAATAAATAAATAGACTTCAGATTATGAGAGCCTAATAAGCCTTCCACTCTTGGAGGAAGAAATTATACAGGTATACTTCAGAGATACTGCAGGTTCAGTTCCAGAGCACTGCTAAATCGAAAACAGCAACAGAGTTAGTCATACGAATTTTTTAGTTCCCAGTGCATATAAAAGTTATGTTTATACTATACTGTAGTCTAAGTCTGTGATAGCATGTGTCTAAAGAGACAATGTACATACCTTAATCTAAAAATAATTTATTGCTAAAAACACTAACCATTATCTGAGTCTTCAGTGAGTCATAGTAGTAATATCAAAGATTGCTGATCACAGACCACCATAACAAATATAATAATAATGAAAAAGTTTGAAATATTATGAGAATTGCCAAAATGTGATACAGAGACACAAAGAGAGCAAATGCTGTTGGAAAAATGGCACTGATAGACTTAACACGATACAGGGTTGCCACAGACCTTCAATGTGTAAAAAATGCACTATCGATGAAGCACAGTACAACAAGGTATGCCTGTAAATAAGGAAAGGAGAGGTCTTAAATGAACCCTGTGGTTTTGGATTAAAATCGGAGGTATTGAGATATCATCTCACAGCGGTCAGAATGGCCATCATCAAAAAATCTACAAATAATAAATGCTGGAGAGGGTGTGGAGAAAAGGGAACCCTCTTGCACTGTTGGTGCAAATGTAAATTGATACAACCACGATGGAGAACAGTATGGAGGTTCCTTAAAAAACTAAAAATGGAACTACCATACGACCCAGCAATCCCACTACTGGGCATATATCCTGAGAAAACCATAGTTCAAAAAGAGTCATGTACCACAATGTTCATTGCAGCTCTATTTACAATAGCCAGGACATGGAAGCAACCTAAGTGTCCATCAACAGATGAATGGATAAAGAAGATGTGGCACATATATACAATGGAATATTACTCAGCCATAAAAAGGAACAAAACTGAGTTATTTGTAGTGAGGTGGATGGACCTAGAGACTGTCATACAGAGTGAAGTAAGTCAGAAAGAGAAAAACGAATACCGTATGCTAACACACATATATGGAATCTAAAAGAAAAATGGTCAGAAGAACCTAGGGGCAAGATGGGGCAAGACGGGGAATAAAGATGCAGACCTGCTAGAGAATGGACTTGAGGATACAGGGACGGTGAAGGGTAAGCTGGGACAAAGTGAGAGAGTGGCATGGACCTATATACACTACCAAATGTAAAATAGATAGCTAGTGGGAAGTAGCCACATAGCACAGGGAGGTTAGCTCCGTGCTTTGTGACCACCTAGAGGGGTGGGATACGGAGGGTGGGAGGGAGGGAGATGCAAGAGGGAAGAGAAATGGGGACATATGTATATGTATAACTGATTCACTTTGTTATAAAGCAGAAACTAACACATCATTGTAAAGCAATTATACTCTAATAAAGATGTTAAATAAATAAATAAATAAATAAAATAAAATCGGAGGTATCAGTATGAACTCATGGGGTTTTGTTTTTAAAGGTTATATTCTATAGTTATTATAAAGCATTGGCTATATTCCCCGTGTCTTGTAGCTTATTTTATACCTAATAGTTTGTACCTTTTAATCCCCAACCCTTATATTCCCCCTCCCCATCTCCCTCTCCCCTCTGGTAACCACTAGTTTGTTCTCTATATCTGTGAGTCTGCTTCTTTTTTGTTATACTCACTAGTTTGTTGTATTTTTTAGATTCTGCATGTAAGTGATATTATACAGTCAGTATTTGTCTTTCTTTGTCTGACTTACTTCACTTAGCAAAATGCCCTCCAAGTCCATCCATGTTGCTGCAAATGGCAAAATTTCACTCTGTTTTATGGCTGAGTAGTATTCCATTGTGTGTGTGTGTGTGTGTGTGTGTGTGTGTGTGTGTGTGTGTAAAACACCTCTTCTGTTGATGGACACTTAGGTTGCTTCCATATCTTGGCAATTGTAAATAACGCTGCTATGTGAACATTGGGGTACATGTATCTTTTTGAATTAATGTTTTTGGTTTTTTTGGATATATACCCAGGAGAAGAATTGCTGAGTCATACAGTAGTTTATTTGTAGTTTTTTGAGAAACCACCAAACTTTTCCACAGTGGCTGCACCAATTTACATTCTGACCCACAGTGTACGAGGGTTCCCTTTTCTCTACATCCTTGCTGATATTTGTTGTGTTGTTTTGTTTGTTTGTTTGTTTTTTGTGGTACGCGGGTCTCTCACTGCCGCGGCCTCTCCCGTTGCAGAGCACAGGCTCCAGACACGCAGGCTCAGCGGCCATGGCTCCTGGGCCCAGCCGCTCCGCAGCATGTGGGATCTTCCCGGACCGGGGCACGAACCCATGTCCCCTGCATCAGCAGGCGGACTCTCAACCACTGTGCCACCAGGGAAGCCCTGTTGTGTTGTTTTTGATGATAGCCATTCTGACCAGTATGAGGTGATACCTCACTGTGGTTTTAATTTGCATTTCTCTGATGATTAACAGTGTTGAGCATCTTTGCACGTGTCTGTTGGCCATCTGAATGTCGTCTTTGGAAAAATGTCTATTCAGGTCTTCTGCCCATATTTTGATGGGGTTGTTTGTTTTATTTTAATGTTAAGTTTATATATTTTGGATATTATCCCCTTATCAGTCATATAATTTGCAAATATTTTCACCCATTCAGTAGGTTGTCTTTTTGTTTTGTCAGTGGTTTCCTGTGCTGTGCAAAAGCTTTTAAGTTTAATTAGGTTCCTTTTTTTATTTAATTAAAAATTTTTTTATTGGAATACAGTTGATTTACAATGTTGTGTTAGTTTCAGGTGTACAGTCCGTTTATTTATTTTTGCTTTTATTTCCTTTGTTTTAGGAGATGGATCCAAAAATATACTGCTGTGATTTATGTCAGAGTGTTCTGCCTATGTTTTTCTCTAGGAGTTTTATGGTATCTAGTCTTACATTTAGGTCTTTAATCTATTTCAGTTTATTTTGTATATGGTGTTAGAGAATGTTCTAATTTCATTCTTTTACATGCAGCTGTCCAGTTTTTCCTAGCACCACTTATTGAAGAGACTGTCTTTTCTCCATTGTATATTTTTGCCTCCTTTGTCATAGATTAACTGACTATAAGTGCATGTGTTTATTTCTGGGCTCTCTATTCTGTTCCATTGATCTGTATGTCTGTTTTTGTGCCAGTACCATACTGATTTGATTACTTTAACTTGTACTATAGTTTTAAGTCAGGGAGTCTGACTCCTCCAGCTCTATTCTTTCTCAAGATGGTTTTGGTTATTTGGGGTCTTTTGTGTCTCCATACAAATTTTAAAATTATTTGTTCTAGTTCTGTGAAAAATGCCATTGGTATTTTGATAGGAATTGCATTAAATCTGTGGAATGCCTTGGATAGTATAATCATTTTAACAATATTGATTTTTCCAGTCCATGAACATGGTATCTCTTTCTATCTATTTGTGTCATCTTCAGTTTCTTTCATCACTGTTTTATAGTTCTGAGTACAGGTCTTTCACCTACTTAGGTAGGTTTATTCCTAGGTATTTTATTCTTTTTGATGCGATGATGAATGGGATTGTTTCCTTAATTTCTCTATTTGATACTTCGTTGTTAGCGTATAGAAATGCAACAAGTTTCTTATGTTAATTTGTATCCTGCAACTTTATCGAATTCATTGATGAGCTCTAGTAGTTTTCTGGTAGCATCTTTAATATTTTCCATGTGTAGTATCATGTCATCTGAAAACAGTGAAGTTTTACTTCTTATTTTCCAATTTGGATTCCTTTTATTTCTTTTTCTTGTCTGAGTGCTGTGGCTAGGACTTCCATTACTATGTTGAATAAAAGTGGTGAGGGCTTCCCTGGTGGCACAGTGTTTGTGAGTCTGCCTGCTGATGCAGGGGACGCGGGTTCGTGCCCTGGTCCGGGAAGATCCCACGTGCCGCGGAGCGGCTGGGCCCATGAACCATGGCCGCTGAACCTGCGCATCCGGAGCCTGCGCGTCCGCAACGGGAGAGGCCACAACAGTGAGAGGCCCGCATACCGCAAAAAAAAAAAAAAAAAAAAGTGGTGAGAGTGGGCATCCTTGTCTTGTTCCTGATGTTAGGGGAAATGCTTTCAGCTTTTACCATTGAGTATAATATTATCTGTCAGTTTGTCATATCTGGCCTTTATTATGTTGAGGTATGTTCTCTCTATGCCCACTTTCTGGGAGTTTTTGTCATAAATGGATGTTCAATTTTTGTCAAAAGCTTTTTCTGCATCTTTTGAAATGATCATATGGGTTTTGTTCTTCATTTTGTTAATATGGTGTATCACACTGATTGATTTGCAGGTAATGAAAAATCCTTGCATCGCTGGGATAAATCCCACTTGATCATGGTGTGCTAATATTTTGTTAAGGAGATTTTGCATCTATGCTTATCCGTGATATTGAACTGTAATTTTCTTGTTTAGTCATATCTTTGTCTGGTTTTGCTATCAGGGTGATGCTGGCCTCATAGAATGAGTTCAGGAAGTAGTCCTTCCTCTTCAGTTCTTTGGAGTAGTTTGATAAGGATAGGTGTTAACTCTCGTCTAAATGTTTGGTAGAAGTCACCTGTGAAGCTATCTGGTGATGGGCTTTTGCTTGTTGGGAGTTTCATTACTGGTAATTTCCTTGGGGGAAATGTTTATTCAAATCCTTTGTCCACATAAAAAATTGGGTTGTTTGTGGTTTTGTTGTTGAGTGGTTGTTTTTTTGTTTTTGTATTCTGGATGCAAGTCCTTTATCAGATATATGCTTTGTAAATATTTTCTCCCATTCTGTGGGTTGTGTTTTTATGTTCTTGATGGTTGTCCTTTGAAGCACAGAAGTTTTTAATTTTAATGAAGTCCATGTTATCTGTTTTTTCTTTTATCACTTCTGCTTTTGGTGTCAGATCTAAGGACACCTTTGTTTCATCCAAATTAAGTAAGATTTATGCCTATGTTTTGGCTTTTATATTTTGAGTGGATTTTTGTATATGGTTTGAGGTATGGGTCCAGATTCATTCTAGATATTCAGATGTCCAGCACCATCTATTGAAAAGACCTTTCTTATTAATGGAAAGGCAATTGACCATAAATATATCAGTTTACTTTTGGACTCTCAATTCTGTTCCATTGATCAGCATGTCTGTTTTTATGGCAGTGCCATACTGTCTTGATTACTGTGGTTTTGTAGTAAGTTTTGAAATTGGTATGTGTGAGTCTTCCAATTTTGTTCTTTTGCAAGATTGTTTTTACTGTTCTGAGTTTTAGAATCAGCTTGTCAATTTCTTCAAGAAAGGTAACTAGTGTTTTGGCAGGGATTGTGTTGACTCTGTAGACCAGTTTAGGAAGTAATACCATCTTAACAATATGGCCCTCCAAGAACACGAGATTTCTTTCCATTTATTTAGATTTCTTAACATTTCTTTAATGGTATTGTGTAGTTTTTAGTGTATAAGTCTTGTACCTTTTTGTTTAATTTATTCCTAAGTGTTTTGTTCTTTTTGATGCTGTTATAAGTGGAATTGTTTTCTTGATTTAATTTTCAGATTGTTGCTAGTGTATAGAAATACAATTTGTATTTTTATATTGATCTTATATCCTTCAGCCTTGCTGAACTCATTTATTAGCTCTACTTGGGATTTATTCTGTTGTTTGTGGCTTCCTTAGGATTTCCTATGTATGAGATTATGTCATTTGCAAGTAGAGATAGTTTTACTTCTCTCTTTTATTTCTTGCCTAATTGTCCTGGCTAAAATATCCAGTATCATGTTGAAGGGAAGTGGCAAGAGCTGACATCCTTGTCTTGTTCCTGTACTTATAGCGGGAACTTTCAGGCTTTCACAGTTAAATGTGATATTAGCTGTGCATTTTCATAGATGCCCTTTCAGGTTGAGGAAATTCTCTTCAATTCCTAGTTTGTTGTGTTTTTTACTATGAAAGAGGTTAGATTTTTGTCAAATGCTTTTTCCGCATCTATTGAGATGAACATGTGTGGGGGTTTGGGTGTTATTGTTAATATGATATACTTATTACCTTGGTTGATTTTAATATGTTGAACCAACCTTCCATTCCCACTTACCTTTTCTCTCCATAATTTCTCACTTAGTATTCCCTGACTTGATGATACCACTCCAGGCCATCCAGATGCCCAAGCCAAAAACCCAAGAGTCATCTTAGACTGTTCCCTTTCTGTTACTCTGTACATCAAATCTGTTAATTCTGTTTTAATGCCCTCCTAACTTTTCCCTCTTTCAGTTCGTCTTCCACCCTGATGCTTGGAGTGATTTTTTTTTCTCCCAAAGGAGAATTTGATCATCTAAATATACTTGTGGAATAATTTATCAAGGAGAAATTTATATTCATTGCTTCCCTTCTACTGATGTACATAAACCATTACCAACTGTTTGGTCTTTGTCTTGTTTTTAAAGACTTACAGACTACTTTCTGTGAATTATGGGTGACCTTTCTGTTTTTTTAAATGGGATTTGTAATTTAATATTAATGTTATAATAGGAGGGCTACTCAGTGCTATTTTTGGGCACTAACATTTGGTCCAACTTTATGCAATAAAAGAGTAAATGGGAGAGAGGGCTTAAAACAGATGAGATGAATACCAGATGAGAAGTTGGCATGTGGTAGGGTTGCTACTGATTCATTGCTGTGGTTCAGTTGACTACTTGTGAGAATTCTTTTTTGAAAAGTTTACACACACTATATCATATTACAAGATTATGAAGTCTATCATAATTGTTTATTACATATACCATTGAAGTAGTAACTCTTAAGATGGATTTTTATGGAAGTTATTTTAAGGCCAAATTATTTTAAGTAAATAAGTAACTAAAGTCTAATTTTCACATTGATATAACAGCTCTGTAAGCAGTTTTAAATCTGTTTATTATTTTGCAGCCTTGCATTGCATCCTGAACGAGTATTGGTGGCAACAGGACAAGTTGGGAAAGAGCCTTATATCTGTGTTTGGGATTCATACACTGTGCAGACCATATCAGTTCTAAAGGATGTTCATACACATGGTATAGCTTGCTTAGCATTTGACTTAGATGGACAGGTATGTGATAATTTTTTTTCTTTTTGTAAACTGTGTTTTTAAAGTGTGTACTATAAGAAATTATTATAAATCTGTAAATATTAAATTGGAAAGCATTTGACAAAAAGCATTTATTCAAGGTGGAGGTGGGTAGAGGGGGTGGGTGGTAGATATATATAAGAAAAATAATAATGAGTTTTTATTTCATTGTATCAAGAACTTTTCAGTTCAATTAATTACCACTATTATAGCCAAAGTGATTCTGACTCGGTGGAACATTACCTGGTTGTTCTTGAAAATTTTACATGTAACCCTTTTCCAGGTATTATATGTTAATAGGAAAGATGGAAGATATCTTAGGAAAATTCACTTTCTCTAAGTAGAGCTGTAAACATTTTAATTTTTAGTTATTTTAAAAGTTTCTATTAAAATTATTATTATTTTTTTTGCGGTATGCGGGCCTCTCACTGTTGTGGCCTCTCCCGTTGCGGAGCACAGGCTCCAGACGCGCAGGCTCAGCAGCCATGGCTCACGGGCCTAGCCGCTCCGCGGCATGTGGGATCTTCCCAGACTGGGGCACGAACCCGTGTCCCCTGCATTGGCAGGCGGACTCGCAACCACTGCGCCACCAGGGGAGCCCAAAATTATATTTTTAATTGAAAATAATGATGCAGTTTTTATAATATGAGCTATTTTATATAAAATCAAAGTTCATAACAAAAGGTGTAATCTTTGTTCCACTTACTAATCAATTCGCAAATTATTATTTACTTCTAGTCATCGATTTTTAAAAAATTAAGCCAACAGCTCTTTTGTGGTGCTTTCATGGAACTTGTTGTACCTAAAACATATTTAAGAAGTGATAAGAAGTTGAGTTTTGCAGATTTAGTTAATTTATAGTCTTTAAAAGTTTTATAGTGAAATAAGACTTTAAAAATTATTTTAACTTTTAGAAGAATTTTAGTTGTCTGCTTTTTAATTCTTAAAATTAATTTTGTAGATCTATATTTTACAGAAACAGATTATGTTTTGTTCTAGTCACTTGAAAATGACAGCCAGTAGATGTTTTATTTTCAACTCTGAGAAATAGCTTCTTTGAGTAGCATAGATTAATATACCTTCTGTTTAGAGTCCGGTAAGAGATCTATAAAGATGTAACTCGAACCTCTCATTTGGGGAAACAATGTGTTTCTAGGTTTAGAAGCACTGTGTAGCAGTGATTGGCAATTCCAGAACCTTAATTCATTTCCCATTTTTCTGTTATTTTTCAAGTCCCTTAATGTCCTCATATCAAAATTTCATTTTCCTTTTTAAAAGGAAGAGAATAATACTCTTTGCTTACTTCACAGGAGATTATATTTTATGAAACAAACCACAAAGTTGTTTTTTAGAATTATTTACCAAAGGTATTATGATATCCACAATGGTTTAACTATAAATGTCTGTATACTTTAAATATAGATGTTTTCTTCTTAATTTTAAAATTGCCCTTTCTAAATGCAGTGTATTGCATGGCTGAGGAAATTCTCTTACATACAAGGAGAAATCATGCCCATAGCTTTTACTAGTTGAAGCTTTTAATTTTGCTTACTTTAAGCAACATATAAGAAAAGTCTTGGGTACATGCATTTTATTTTCACAGATCTTCATAAGAATGTGCTACTTTAAAATGTAAGCTTATAAAAAACATAATAGCTAAAAGTTATTGAGCACATACTAAGTGCCAGACATTGTGCTAAGCCTACATTATCTCATTTAATCCTCACAACAGCCCTATGAAATAGATATTATTATTATCTCTATTTTACAGATAAAGAAACTGAGACTTAGAGAGGTTAAATAACTTGCCCCAGGTTACACAGCTAGTAAATGGAGCCAGAGCGGGAACCCAGGTCAGTCACACTCCAAAGCTCATGTTTTTAACCGCAATGCTCTACTGCTTCCCAAACATGGAACTTAGGAGGTGGTTGTTTTTATTTCAGAAGGAATTCATCCATCTTAAGTACAGTTAAAACTTGTAAGGAACTGCTGCCAATTGAAGATTAAGTTAAGAGTATTCCTGAAATTATGTTAATGAGAAGATGCTTTAGTTAAGAAATATATTTGGGAACATATCTATTTATTCACTAATATCTGTAAACTATGAAATACCAATTAGGAAATACTGTATAATTTTTGCATTTTCTACTAGATTTGAAACTGTAAATGATCAGTTAAATTAAGGTTTATCCAATGAATGAGTCTCCCTGTTGGTAGTATGCTGAATTTTCTTTCCCCAGAGGGTTTCTTCTAAATGGATTGACTATCCATGCTAATACTGGAAGTCTACCTCATTGAGAATAATTAGGGCATGAAAAGGCTATATAAATCCACATCAGACAGAGATTAAAATTTCATAGTAAATGGTAGAGAGAGGGTAGGAGGAGGAGAATTTGATACTTTATCTTGAAAACACAATGATAATTTATAAAAACACATTCCCATATTTAACAAAATCTAAGTTATAGTTAAAACTCTGCTAATTTATAGAATGAACTAAGAATAAAATGTTAATTTTTTAGCCTAACTTTGTCGATTATATGCTGGTACATGATTATGAAGAGTCGTATTTGCAAAAATATTAAAGGAGTTCACTGATTTTTCCAAGGACCTTTTAGTAATCTCTTGATATCTAGACATATCTCAAGTGCCTATTGTATTAGTTTTGAGTTTTCATCTCTTCCATTGCTCTGCCAGATCCTAATTTCTGATGGCTTTCTTTATGAATTGACCAATATTTACTACATTAAGTCCTGGATATTTTGCAAAATTTGGTATTTTTACTTTGTAACATTTGTAACAACTAGTCGTCACTTAATAAATACTGAGATCACAAGGACCCCTCACCCCCATATTAGAATCTTTTACGTTTGTCTATTATTTGAATATGTTTCACACTTGCAGGTACTCATGGAATTCGTCTAGTTGTGCCTATTAAGATACTTTTCTCATTTGAGTATTTAGTGTGCTAGAACTTTTTAATAAATACAGTTGACCTTTGAACAACGCAGGGGTTAATCTGCATATAACTTATAGTCGGCCCTCCATATTCACGGTTCCTCCACGTCTGTGGATTCAACCAACTGTGAACCTGTAGTACTGTAGTATTTACTGTTGGAAAATATCTGTGTGTAAGGGGACCCAGGAAGTTCAAATCTATGTTGTTCAAGGTCAGCTATACTTCCGGTTTAATTAATGGACACAACCAAGATTTTGTTTGGGAATAGGATCAGGGAGGAATTTGGGAAGCTGGATAGAGCCTTCTTTATCTGGTTTTCTTTCTCCCTATCTGACTGTTAGTTCTTAGTTATCTTGAAAGGAGCTGTTCCTTCTGTCTGCTTCTTAAATGTCAGTGTTCCTAGGAGTCTGTAGCCTTCCTTCCCCCAGCCCCCCTCACTTCACTTATTCTCTTTAGGTGATTACTAGATCCATGACTTTAACTCCTGTGTCAGTTAACAGTGGCCTCAGCTTCACTCCTCACCTCCATATACTCTCCTTGAATGTCGTATAGATATACCATTTATTACATGTTTAAAACTGAATTCTCTCTTTATTCTAACTCATTAAAAAACAAAGCTCATTCTTTCTCCTGTTTCTGGCCTACCTCTCCAGTCTTGTCTCCTGCCACTTCCCCTTGGCAACTCTTCCCCTCAGCCACACCAAAATACTAGCTCTTTCCTGAAAGCACCATGAGCGATCTTGGTATCCTTTGGCCTTAAGTGAATTTTCTCTTATTTTTCTACCCGACTGTCTCTATCTTCTAAGATACGGTTCCAGCATTGCTTTCACTGGAAAACTTTCTTTATGCTCTTCCTCACCTGTGAGAAAGGATGATGAAGTAAAAAATGAAAGAAAGCTAAGAGAGGGGGTAGTATTTGCTTGGTTATTTTTATCTTTTCCTCTCTGCTGTTACTTAACCTGTTGTTAGGGAGGTTGATTTTGGCCATGATATGTTTATCAGGGCTACAGAGGAAGTGCTCCCAGGTCTATTTTGTTACTGCCTGTGCAGAGCCAGATGCTCTGGGGCTCTATTGAGGTACATGGAGTTTTAAAGCTTTTGACCAGTTGTGGTTCACTTTGTGTGTGATGAACTTAGCCAGAGAGAAGAGGCATTGATAGAAAGGGCAGTGCCTCTCTGACTGTTCCTCATTTTATACTTGTCTTGTGAATTTTAATCTCTACATAGTATACTATAGCAAGAGGTAGATATCTTTGTTTTAGCTAGATATTTGCTGATTACTCTCTAGTTCCCAAATATTAAAGACTCTTAAGAAGAGCAAATCATCTCCTCTAGTTCATTTGGACTTTCTGCAAGTGTGACTTCATGGAGAGCCAGATACAAAATATATTCTGTATCTTTTTATGTAAGCCATTCATTCTACCCATTTGGGGACTTAGCTAGTAATTTTACTATGTGGAAACTTTCTAGCTAGGTACTAAATGACATTTCTCATTCAGACGGGTGGAGGGCATGGGTTCTTAAAGTAAATTATGGTTATGGGAACATAATAATAATGATGATGATAACAAACATTTATATAACATTAAGGTTATGCCAAGCACTCTTCTAATTCCTTTATATATGTTAACCCTATGAGGTTTTTTTTCATTATCCCTATTTAGGAGGTGAGGAACCTAAGGTACAGAGAGGCTAAATAACTGCCCAAAGTCATCCAGTTAGTGAGAGATGGAGCTGGTATTTAAACCTAGGCAGTCTGGTACCAGAATCTGTGCTGTAAACCAGAGATTGGCAAAACTTTCTACAACATGTCAGATAGTAAATATTTTAAGCTTTTGAGCCATGCAGTCTCAGCTACTCCAGTAGCTGGAGTCACAGCTAATCCAGTTCTGCATTGTAGTGTGAAAGCAGTCATAGACACCTTATAAAGGAATAGGTGTGGCTGTGTTCCAGTAGAACTTTATTTACAAAAAGCAGGGTACAGGCCTGAGGGTTATAATTTGCCTACCCCTGCTTCTAAACCAGTGCTTTTCAAAGTACGTGTTGTGGGTGGGTCCTTGTGATTTCTTCTTTAACTCTGCCGTTACTTAGAATTGTACTGATAGTTGCCAGATATTTAGAGGATTTTCTGCATAACTTTCTGTTATTCTGATTTCATTCTGTGTTTGTCAGAGAACATACTCTGTATTTTAATTTTTAAAAATTTGTTTAGGCTTATTTTGTAATTCACAATTCTGTGATCTTCATGAGGTTTCCTGTGCACTTTGAAAAAATACGGGAAAATATGTATTCTGCTATTTCGTTTTTCTCCTTCTGTTTATTGTGCTATTGTTGTCATTCATTTTACTTCTTTCATTTTCATTCATTTTACATGCTTTGTAAACTCCATTATAACTGTTGTGATTTTTCCTTAAACAGTTTTCAAAGAAAATTAAAAGTAAGAAAAGTCTTATTTACATATTTACCATTTGGGTACTCTTCATTGATATGTGTAAATTAAGTCTCTCTTTGGTATCATTTTCCTTCTGCCTGAAGAAACTTCTGGTATCATATAGTGCTGATTTGTTGATGAATTTTCTCATCTTTTGTTTATTTGAAAAAGACTTAATTTTGACCCAGTTTTCAAAAGATATTTTTGGTAAGTATATAATTCTGTGTTGACTTTTTTCCCCCCTCAGCACTTTAGAGAGGTTATTCATTGTCATCTGATATGCATAGCTTCAGATGAGAAGAAGCCCAGGATTATTTTTAAATCTTTGTCTTTACACACCAAAATTCTCTCTCTTATTTGGCCATTTTTAAGGTTTTTCTCTTTAGCGCTGGTTTCAACAGTTTGATGCCCATGTGTGTGGATGTGTTTTTTCTGTGTGTGTGATTTATCCTGCTTGAAGTTTATCGAGCATCTTAGATTTGTGGGTTTATGTTTTTTATCAAATTGAGAAAGTTTTGGCCATTATTTCTTCAGTTTTGTTTTTCTTTTCTTCCATCTTTCTTCTCCTTTTGGAATCACAATTACCTGTACGTTAGACCACTTGAAATTTTTCTAAAGGTAACTGAGGCTCTGTTACTTTGTTCCCTTTTTCCTTCTGTGCTTTATTTTTGATAGTTTCTGTTGCTGTGTCTTCAAGTTCATTTATTTTTTCTTCATTGTCTAAGCTGCTGGTAATCCTTTGGAGTGAATTTTCATTTCAGATAATTTAACATTTATATTTAAAGTTCAACATGTTTTTCTTTTATAGCTTCCATTTCTCTTTTTATTCTTTATGTGTTTGTTTTAAAATAATTCTGGAGCATCTTGAACATTTCCATCTTAACAGCCAATATCTTCTAATTTTAATCATTTCTGTGATTCTTGGGTCTGTTTCTATTAACTGATTTTTCTCCTGGTTATTGGTCACATTTTCCTCTTTTTTAACATGTTCAGTAATTTTTTTTATTGGATGCTGGACATTGTGTATATTACATTCTGAATGCTGGATTTTGTTGTATCCCTTTAAAGCATGTTGGACATTGTATTTGTAGGTAGTTAAGTTCCTTGTCGATCAGTTTGGTCCTTTTGAAAAGCTTGCTTTCAAGCTTTTTTTGGTCAAGGCTAGAGTAGCTTTTCCTCTAGGACCACTGGTTTAACTTCACTACTATGGTGTGACCCTCCTGGAATCTCTACTGAATACACAGTGAATTCGAGGATATACCTCCATTCTTGCTATTGGGGATTTGAGTGATCCTGACCCTTTATGATCTCTGGGAATTGTTTGGCTTTAGCTTCCCAGTAATTGTTCTTTTTTTCAGAATTTGTTCTTTGCATGGCCTCATGGATTTCACCTTATACATGCAAACACTGGTGTTCTCAAGGGGACCCATAAACAGATTTTCTAGAGTTCTTTTTCTGCTCTGCAAATTCTAGCCATCTTGGCCTCTCTGAACTCCAGGCTCTGTCTTCTCAAATCAGCAAGTCTTCTGGGCTCTGTTTCGCTTCCACCTTTCTGTGCTATAGTCTGGAAAATGCCACCTAAATGAAGGCTGGGGCAATTGCAGAACTTACCTTGTTTGCTTCCCCCTCATTCAGGGTTTACAGTGCTTCACTTCCTGTTAAGAATGTCCAAAAATATTTGTTTTATATATTTTGTACAGTTTTCTAGTTGATGGCAGGGGGGCAAGTTCAGACCCTAATACTCCTTCATGACCAAAGGCCATCTTTCATGTTTCCTAACCTCTCTCATACTTCTCATCTCACTGTCCCCTCTTTTCAGCTCAGTCTCTTCATCTCCCTCTAATCTCCTATATAACTCTTCCACTGAGGTATTTTTTTCTTTTTTCCACTGAATTTTTAATTTCATTTATTTTTCATTTCTAGAAATTGTTTGCTTCCTTAAATTTGCTGGGATACTTTTTATGGTCTCCCATTCTTGTCTCATATGAAGATGTTTTGAAGCCTTAATTTTATTTCTCTACTAATATTAAGCTTATTTTATATTATCTGATAATTCCAATGTCTGATACTTTTCAAGACTGATTGTTCTGTTTCTGGTGACTTGCTGATTCTCACTCATGGTCCCTTATTTCCTCTGGTTATTGGGTGTGGGGGTTGTTTGTTTTAAGTTTATTTTTTATTGACTTGCTACTTGTAGGAATTCTTCGAGGGGTGGATTGATTTATCAGTCCTCCATATAGGATTTATATTTGCCTGTGCCACATAGTTGAAAATGCTTGAAAACTCTGCAACCCTTAGGACCGCTCTGAATGAAAATTTTCATTTGAAGGATTCATGATTCATATGGACATAGGCCCTACAACCATGTGAAGGTTGTTTGTGGCTACATATTTTCAGGAGGGTTTTTTTCCCCTTCATGCATCACTGCCCCTTTCTTTGAAAAGGGATGGTTTCTTGTTCTCCCTTACTCTGAGGAGTTACTGCTTTAGTCAAATGTCTGCAATTCAAATCCCTACCTTGGGCAGGCCCTAAACTTTATCTCCTATTCCTCTTTAGCCTGAAGAACAAAAATCAGGCTTACTAGGAGTTAGCTGATACCTTTAGAGTAAAGTGGGTATAGGAGCTCTCTTACTTCCAGGATTCCCATAGGAAATCACTTTGTTTTTGTTCTCAGATTTCTTAATTCCTTGACAGCTCAACAGTGCATTTAAAAAGATGTTTTTTCATTTTATCTAGCATTTTTAGTTTTTGGCAGGAGAGATGTTTAGGGTGTTCTGTCAATCCTACTGTTAGAAATGGAAGTCTTTCTTCTGTTTCTTATATGAAGAACTACACATATATGCAAATATTAACAAGATGAAATACATCCAGCCTTTCTCTATGAGGTCTATAAAATGTAAGTGTGTAAGTTTTGATGTTTATAATACCCATGAGTAGAATTTGTTTGCCATTTATAATTTGGTTCCTTTTTTATTTGTTTACTTTTTTATTCCCCCTGCTCCCTGGTCTTCTTGGACATAATTCAGCGCTTGGTTTCAGTTGGACTTGATTCAAAGAATGCAGTTTGCGTTTGGGATTGGAAAAGAGGAAAAATGTTATCTATGGCTCCAGGTCACACAGATAGAGTAAGTATTCTCCTTTGGAGTTTCTAATGGGTACTGCGTGGGAAAAAGCCAGAGAAGAGTCAGGAGATTTTATGTTTCTGTGTTTTGTTATTGCCAGTTGCTCATGTGTAATTTAAAATTTTAAATGCAGTTATAAATACTCATAAAATTTTAGAATGCGTATATGTATTGTGGTACTCAAAAACATGACTTGATATGTATAGTTTTAGCATAAAAGCTTTAACCCAGTGTTTGCTTTGGCAAAAATGATGAGTTTTAAGTTATTCAAACCTAAATTTAAAAATTGAATGGTTCATGCCTAGGCTCTATTTATTATTCAGTTTGATTTATCACTGATTTATTACATATGCATCATAGTTAAGGTGAATACTGTTCCACGTATGAATTTGAAATTATGTTAGAGACCTAACATTTTTCACTTTGGAAACTTGTTAAAAATAAATTCCTTATTCCAAGTTGTATGAAATTAATATAATGAATATTTTGTCTTAAACTCTTTAAAATATCTGATTTTTTGGTGTATCCGCTGTATTCTGCTATCTGGTAGTCTTTACCATGTTTCTTTGACACCTGTCTGCATAATCACCTAACCTGAACCAACACAGGAGCTACAGTCGTTGATTCTATTTGGGGAAAATCTATGAATCTGTAAAAATTGTATAAAAAGTTTTAATGTATTTGCATTTTGGAAAATAAACTTGGTTTTCAGCAGATTCTCAGAGGGGCCTGTTATACGCAAACACAATTTAGATAATTATTAAAGTGTTAGGTACATTTTATTAGACAGTTGTGTATTCTGATTTACTTAGATCAAAGCATTTCACACTTTAGTACTTTGGACTTAGTAAGTAGACTGATTACTATGAAAAATGGTACTGTCATTGGAATTTTTGAAAAGTATTTTTGTGGTTAGTATTTTAAAGGTGCATCAGTATGTTTTTCATTTAATCTGTATATTAAATGTATGGTGAGTTGTTAAATGTTAATTTATAAGATGTATTCTTTCTTCATTATCACTAAAGACTATCACTTGGTAAATTTTTTTTTTTTTTTTTTTGCGTTACGCGGGCCTCTCACCGTTGTGGCCCCCCCCCCGTTGCGGAGCACAGGCTCCGGACGCGCAGGCCCAGCGGCCATGGCTCACGGGGGGCCCAGCCGCTCCGCGGCACATGGGATCCTCCCGGACCGGGGCACGAACCCGCGTCCCCTGCATCGGCAGGCGGACTCTCAACCTCTGCGCCACCAGGGAAGCCCTCACTTGGTAAATTTTTAGAGGTAGTAAGCATATTAGGTGATTATGCAGGCAGATATCAAAGAAACATGGTAAAGACTACCAGATAGCAGAATTGTTTTTTATCTGTTATGAGATTATTTTTCAAATATTTTTCTTTCATTTATTATTAAGTATATATTTAATGCATATTTTATTTCAGCTGGGTTTTTTCTTGTTTGATTTTGTAACAAAAATTGTTTGTGTGTATTTATAATTTATGGAACCTTAGAAAAAAAATGATGCCTGGGGATCTCCAAAATGTAAGTTAGTTTTGTTTGACCCATAAACAATTTTTAAAAACTGAAAACTAGAAACAGAATTTTTACTGTGAAATAAATGTTTGGATCTTTTATGTAAGTAATTCTGTGTGATAGAAAGCTACAAAAGTGTTCTCTATTTCTGGCTGTATAAGTGTTGTGTATGTTCTATTAATTATCTTTCCTCTTTAGAAATTATGCACTTACCTGCCTCATTCCCTGTTTCTGTTGAATCATTCTTGTTATTTATAGACCAAATTTTTTTTAAAAATTAGAAAGAGATGTTAATTTTCACTCCACTAGTAGTTTCATATGGTTCACAGAAACTAAGAAATAGTTTTTATTCCTTATCATTTACATACTTTATTTCTCATAGGACCTTGAAGTGTAGGGTTCTGATTATTATTTATTGAGGAATATTGTTTTATGATATGTAGGATTTGGGGCTATTTGGGCTTTTGGACAGGATTCTTAAATGATTCTGGAAATAAGTATTTTAACCATGAATCTGATTTGTTTACAGATATTTGATATTTCTTGGGATGTGTACCAGCCAAATAAACTGGTCAGCTGTGGTGTAAAACATATCAAGGTACTAGAAGGGTCTTGCTTTATAATAGTCATGATTACTTATTCTCTGCCACTAAGCACACATCACACTACAATTTAGGAGAGATATATATATATATATATATATACACACACACACACACACACACACATACACACACATATTTGTGTGTGTGTATATATACGTGCGTGGGTATATATATATATATATATATAGAGAGAGAGAGAGAGAGAGAGAGAGGGAGAGAGAGAGAGACAGTGAGAGAGAGACAGAGAGAAACAGAGGTGGATGAAAAAGAGATTAGTATGTTGCTCTCTGATATTTTCAAAGCTGAGCAATTCCTTTACTTGTAAAGCTTAAAAATAAGAAAGAAAAAAAAAATAAGAAAGATACACATTTGGAATGATTTGTTCACTTTTGGAAGAAGATAGGGAAGTCAAACATAAATCTTCATGATGAGGGTTTTTGTTCTTTTACGTGGATTCAGGTAAAGTTAATGTTTGCAGAAAGAAAGAAATGAATATGGGGCAGGGCAGGAGTATACACATTAGATAGTTCTGCATAAAGAAGTTAGGCCCAGAGAATAAGTTCAACTTTATAATAAGTAAATTGCCACTTAAAGTAATATGATTTATTAATATTATGTACTTAAAAGATCTTACCTGATCTTCAAGATCTTATTCTAAGACCTAAAGATCTAAATTTAAAATCTGAAGCCTTAAAGAACTAAAAATGATCACTTATCCATTCAAATAGCTAATGAATGCTTTAATCAATGTATGATTTTTAAATTTAAAAATCTCCGTGATTTCTGTGCATAAGTATAGCTGGTTCTCTTCCTCTCAGTAAGTCCCAATTTCAGTCTATTTTTTTCTTCTAAATTAGTGATTCTCAATTTTGGCTGCATATTAAAATCACCTGGGGGAAATTAATGACACAATATACCTGAACCCCCACTGAAATAAATTGAGACAGAATCTCTGGAGAGTGAAGCCCAGGTATCCAAATGATTTTGATGCTCAGCAGGAGTTAAGAACCATTGTTCTAGAATCCACATCAGTGCTGTCCCATAGAGTAACCACTAGTTAGATGTGACTCTTGAGCGTTTGAAATGTGACTGCCAGTGTGACTGAAGAAATGAATATTAGCTTCATTTTCATTGCTAACCCTTCCCAACTTTTTAATCTGTCTAAAAGATTATGTAGTTTTTTTTCCAGAAACCTAAGGGAAACACAGCATATTTTTAAAATAGTTTAGTTCAACCCCCCCTTATTCTTACAGTAAGGATTGAAACAGTGATTCATCTGCTATAACATAGCTAATGACAACACTAAGATGAGGATGTGAACATTGAACTATTGTATCATAAGGGAGTTTGATACAATATTGTATTAAATTGTATCATTTAATATTGTATCATAAGGGAGTTTCTTAGGTAATTTCTAGTCTGCTGCTCTAATATAGCATCAAAGTACTGGAAATGTTTTTGGTTATATTATGAGCATTCTTTGGTAATTCGATTATACTATGTACTTTTTAGTTCTGGAGTTTATGTGGAAATGCTCTGACCCCAAAACGAGGGGTCTTCGGTAAGACTGGTGACCTTCAGACAATATTGTGCCTGGCCTGTGCAAGGGATGAATTAACATATTCTGGTGCACTCAATGGGGATATATATGTTTGGAAAGGAATTAATCTTATACGAACAATTCAAGGAGCTCATACTGTAAGTATATTTAAATATTTTAAATACTTTTAGGTATTAATTACTTACCTTCTTGTCTTAGAACAAAAGGTTCCATAATATAGCAGACTTTCTGTTCAATTCAGTAACTTGAAAACTACTATTACAATTGAATTAATTTGTCTCATTGTTTTCAAGATTTCAATGAAGAAACATTATGCAATTAAATTAGTATAATTATTATTTTGTTCAAAGCATTGCTTTAGTATGGTGTCTTTTTCATTGTTGAAAAAAAGTTTGTTAAATTTAACCTAAAAGTATCCTAGATTAACCACATTAGAATAAAACTAGTGCTTTTGTAGCCAGTTTACCAGTGGGAAATTTGGGGATAGCTCTAGGATAAAATTAACTTTTTAATTTTTATATCATTGATTCATTAAGTGAGTGGCAAAGGAATTTAATTTTTGTACTTCATGAGATTTTCATATAAATAAGTTATCAGAAAAAAAAAAAAAGCTGTTGTTAAAGCCTTTTAGTGTTTAGTCCCTTTTAGGGACTTCCCTGGCTGTCCCGGGTTCAATCCCTGGTCGGGGAACTAAGATCCCGCATGCCATGCGATATGGCCAAAAAATGTTTTAAAAACAAACAAACAAAAACCTTTTAGTGTTTTTTGATTTGGGCTTTTTTAGCAGTTGAGTCCCTCACATAGTGAGGGGAGCTAGAGAGCACAGAGCTGCCATATTGGTAGCAGGACAATTTCAAATAGAAAAGTGATTACATATATTAATATGAATCACTATTCAATATGTATTACATATTAAGTATATTAAAGAACCACTTAGAGCAGGACTTGCTTTAAGCAAAATGCCTAAAGACCAGAAATAGCAGATTCTAACAAAGGTTGTGGCAATTCACATTTTCACCATCAATATATAAAAATACCAGTTTCTTCCTCATACTCATCAGCAGAGGTTGTGTCCACTCTTGTAAATTTTTGCTTGTCTTCTGGGTGAAAAATAATAACTATTTGTTTTAGTTTGCTTTCCTGTCTATTTGTGAAATTTCATGTATTTATTGACTAGAGTTGACCCTTGAATAACATGGGTTTGAACTACAAGGGTCCACTTGTATGCAAATTATTTTCAATAGCAAATACTGTAGTACTACACAATTTGTGGTTGGTTGAATCCATGGATACCACAGAACTTGCAGATATAGAGAACCTTGGATGTGGAGGTCCAAGTCTAAGTTTTACTAGAATTTTCGACTACACAAAGGTCGGCACCCCTAACACCTGCATTGTTCAAGGGTCAGCTGTACTTGAATTTCCATTAATTGGCTTTTCTTATCCTGTACCTTTTTTGTTACTGTTGTTGTTGGATTTTCTTTCCTTTATTCATTTGTTCATATTCAATATTATTATTCAATATTATTCATATTCATATTAGGGATATTAACCTTTGACAGTGATACACAATGCAAATATTTCCCCAGTTTGTTTTTTTACGATATCTTTTCTCATATGAAAAATTGAAAATTTTCCTTTATGCCTTGGTGGGTAACCTGCCACGCTTAAAAAAAGTTCTCTCACAGCCCAAAGTTACATAAGTGTTCTGACTCTTCTAATATATTTGTTTCATGTTTTACGTTTAGAATTTGGTCTGCATGTTTTTGTTTTTGTGTAATTCATTTGTATATGTGGTATAAGGTTTAACTTTTATGTTTTGCCCATATCATTAAATACCACCTTGGTCACATTGAGTTCCTATATATGCATAAATTTGTTTCTAGATTATCCTTTGTGTTTTCTGATGTATTTGATTATTCCTATGCCATATCAAAAAAATTTTAAGTGGATTTCTACCATCATATATAGTGTATTTTCTTAAAAAGTATATATTGTTAAATTATTTTATTCCCTCTTCTAGGCGGGAATTTTTAGCATGAATGCTTGTGAAGAAGGCTTTGCTACTGGTGGCAGAGATGGCTGTATTCGTCTTTGGGATTTAACTTTTAAACCAATAACTGTGATTGATCTCAGGGAGACAGACCAGGGGTACAAAGGTAATAACAAAACAAATATCTCATTACTAGGCAAATTCTAAATATACCAAGGGTTGTCGGTTTCTTTCAGTTAACTTAAAAGTATGTTTTGTAAAATAAATGAGACTTATATTTGCTCCTTCATACTGTATACATTTTAATTAAAATCCTTCTGCTGAAGAGGAGAAATTTTGCCTGAAGACCATCTATGTTTAGTGTTATGACAGAGGTTCTTTTCATGTCTAATGCCTGTTATAATGGGACCTACAGAGAGATGTGATAGGTACTTACTTTGGTAACCTTAAATTTTGAAAATATTTTACTATTAGAACGCTAAATGTAACTGTTTAGCAAATAAACTGTTGAAAATAGTGTGTTGAGAGCTAGGGGAACTTTTGTTTAGGATTATTTAAATTCATGTATATGTGTTTTTCCTTCATCCAAATTTGTCAGCAATCAGGAGATAATTTTTTCTTTGGGAGGGTTTTTAAAAATTGATGTAATAAAACAGAATCTTTCACTATAAAAGTAAACGTATTATACACTAGTGTGGTATTATAAGAGAGGACTGGAAGTATTAGATGTGTGACCTTGAGCTGCATACCTCATCTGTAAAATGAGAATAAGAGTAGCTATTTCAGAGAATTAAATGAGCTAATATATGTAAAATATTTAGAAGTGTCTGGCACATAACGATCATCCAGTGTTAACTGTTATACTGTTTTCATTAGTTTTGCTGAGCATTATTGTACTTTAAAGTTTACAAAATAATTTGGCACTTTTTCTTATTTGATTCTTACATTGTAAGTTACACGGGAGCTTAATGTTGACCATACTATATAGATGAGAAAACTGAGAAAAACACTAGCTTTCCTGAGGTTACAAAAGGGATTGTATATAGAAAAAGTAGAAGTCTCTCTTCTTAATGATTTTATGAGCACATTGAAGAAATGAAATATAAACACAAGAAAAGTCAGATTATTATAAGAGGAAAAATAATACAGTTCTTGAATTCTGAATAATTACTCTGTGGATGATGCACACTGTTGTAAGCCTTTGGCTGAGGAAGTAATCAGACTTATGACTGATGTTGTCCAGTAAGGAAGAAGAGTGTATTCCCTGAAGGATGGGTAGAAATTAAGTATATAAAAATAGAAATAGTCCACATAGAAAACAGTACAGATAAATGAAGAAAATGTGTGGATCCAAGACTTTCAGATTTCTTTTATCTTATATCTAAGGTATAAAAAATAACAGTGGTTTAGGCAGATTGGCATTCTGTTATTACAGTACTGATCTTAAATACAATTCAATTTGACTAGGTTTGTCTGTAAGGAGTGTTTGTTGGCGAGGTGACCACGTTCTAGTTGGAACACAGGACAGCGAAATTTTTGAAATTGTGGTGCATGAAAGAAACAAACCTTTCCTAATTATGCAAGGGCATTGTGAAGGTGAACTTTGGGCACTTGCCGTCCATCCTACTAAACCTTTGGCCGTGACTGGAAGTGATGATCGTTCAGTCAGGTAAGCAATTCATAAAGTAATTGCATAGGCTGGAATTTGAATTTGTCCTTAGGGAAACATAAGAAAAACTTAAAAAAAAAAACCCTTAGTTTAAAATTTTATCTGCTTATGGTGTAACAAATGAACATAATAGGTGCTTAAAATTAATAGAATTAACAACTATTTATAAGATTTGGGTTTTTCTCTTAAAAACCTAAGTTGGAGTTTGTTCCATATCAAAATGTACAGTATTACCTTTTTAACAGCTATATAATATTCCACTGTGTATTGTAATTTATTCAATTAATCTATCATTGATGGGAGTTTGGGTTCTTCCAGTATTGTGCTTCTAAATACACTGCTTGCAGCAAATGTCTTTATACCTTTGCCATTTTTTACATGTGTAAATATGAATATTTCTATGGTAAATTCTTCACTGTTCAAAAGACATATGCGTTTAAAATTTTGGTAGATAATGCCTTACACAGAGGCAATAACAATTTACATACCTGACAGCAATGTGTGACAGTGCCTGTTTTCCCACACCCTTGCCAGCACTAAGTATTACCCCAAAAGGTGAAAAATGATATCTTGTTATGTTTTGAAAACATGCTTTTCTCTCATACTGAGGGGTCTTGAGTATGCTTTCATACGTTTGGAGGACAGTTGTATTTCCTTTTCTTTGACCTGTCTGTTCAAGCTCTTTGCGTATTTGTTTAAGCTCTTTGCGTATTTTCCATTAGTACATTGGTCTTTTTCTAATTATTTTAATATAGGATCTAATACCTGTCTACATATGAAAGCAGCAATTAGCCTTTTGTCTATGAGTGGTTTTTAAAGTGTGATTGTGATTCCTGGACCAGCAGCATCAGCATTACAGGGGAACTTGTAAGAAATGCAAATTATCATGCATTATACAGGACCTTGTATCAGAAATCCACCAATTTGGGGTTTTCCAGGTAGCTGTGATATACACTAAAGTTTGGGAACTACTGGTCAGTGATGTGAGTTGAGGTATTTTTTCCACTTTGATGTCTTTGTTACTTGCTTTTTTACTATGTTTAGGTTTTTTGCTATGAAGAAGTTTTTGTTGTTGTTTTGTTTTATGCAGCTGAATTTATCAGCATTTTCTTTTATGACTTCTAAGTTTTCTAGCATAGAGAAATCCTCCCTAAAGTTAAAAAGTTTTCCAATATATTTTTCTAGTACATTAGTGGGTTTATTTTTTATGTTTAACTCCTAATCTGTGTAAAGTTTACTTTAGTATAAGAAGTGAAGTGGGGATGCAACCTAATTCTTTCTAGATAACTACTTATGTTAATCAACCATGCCATTTACTCTCTCTGTGTTACTTAGTTTTATGTAGGTGGGAGATGCCATAGCTCTGGGTTCACATAGAAACTCTCTGTGGGGCTACACTTCACCCACATGGTTTGCTAGGATCTACTGTTTAGTTTCTTGCATTTTAGGAGGACTGCTGTCATTAGCTGCCGCATAACTATGAAAAAAGGACAACTGGTGCTTTAAAAAGTAACTGTGTTACCTGTAAACTGGGTTCACCTCTTGGTGGGTGTCAAACCAAAAGACACAATCAAGCCAAAGATTGGGAGAAGGATTTATATTACTTGAAGCCAGTAAGGAGAACACCAGGGACCTTTCCCAAACCAGTGTCTCCCCGAATAGCAAAATTGGGGAAGTTTTAAGATAAGGGCATATATTCATGAAGGGGCTTGGGCAGAAGAGAATTCAGCATAGAATTAGGGCAAAAGTCAACAGAGTCCAAGCTTTAGTTGATTGAAATCACAAGGGTCAGAAAAGGTCAAAATCATCATCCATTAGGTTCCAGTTGATCTGGTAGTTGAGCACTTCTGGCTAATCTTTACCACTGAAACAGAACTGGGAGATTTTACAATTGATTTATTATCTTTGCTATTGATAACAGTCATTTGATTCTGCATTCTTTTGTTTCCTTAAGGTCATTAATTACTGAGACCTGTACAAGGACAAGCAGTGTGGCCAGGCTTAGATCACAAAATGACCTAGGCCAAAAATGACCTGTCAAGAAGGCCGTGCCTGGTTCTCTTTCTCTGGAGACTCACTATTCTATCTGCTTACAGTTGCTCAGACTTCTGTTTCTATTACTGGTGGGCAAGTTATTCAGAAAGAACTCTTCCTTTGAAAACAACTAAAAATGCTGGTTAAAATGTAAATCACCTTTAAACTGTTCTTTGAACAGTTTAAAGGAACTGTCAGACAAGTTGTGAAAAAAAAAAGGGAATTTAGGAGCAGTTGTGGGCCAAAGCCACTTTTGCACTGAGGGCATTTTTCTTCTCTTGATTAAACTTGGGCTCTTGATGGCTTTCTACTGGGACATAAGGGCAGAAGTCAAGACCAGGGCTTGCCCAAGGGGAGTAGTCCAAACACCATGCTAGAACTATAGATTAGGCTATGAAAAAATATCCCTTGCAGATTTATGTGGGGATGGAGATCTTACTTCTTGTTTCAAGTTTTGATAGCACAGGAAGTATATAAAGCAGCTTGATGTTATTATTCAAACAACATTAATAGTTCCAATAACTTTACCACTGTTGTGTTGTTTAAAAAACAAAATTCAGCTGAGTAAATTTGAAGACCTAAATAAATGGCTTTATTAAATGATTCATGAATTGGGCAGCATCCCATCTAGAAAGTAGAAAAGTGCTCTGAGGAGCTGTACAAAATGGAAGGTTTTTGAAGGCAGAAAAAGAGTGGGACAAGAAAGTCAAAAACAAAAGAAAGGATTATTTCAGGCAAGGTCACCTTCCTTTGAGGGAGGCGGGGGTTGGGGGTGGGGGTGGTGGGGGTGATCAGTCTATCATGCAGATTACCTCATTACTGTTGATCAGGAAATTCCAGACTGATTGGTTTAAAATTCCACTCCTAGGAGAAGCTGAAACTGCAGTTAGGTTAGTTATTAAGTTTTGGTTTGTTGATGTGAGGCTTAGCACAAGTGACTCCATTTGGGGCCTGTTGTTTCTTTTCTTTTCTCCCTCCCTCCCTTCCTCCCCTTCCTTCCTTCCAACGGTTTCAAATAAGTTCTGCTTTTGCCTTATAATTTTAGGTTGAATTTATTAAGAAACACTATCAAATGTGCAGCAGAAGCTAATTTCTAAAGCCATTCAGTGTTTAATAATGGTAGTTGAGGGAGTTCCCTGGCAATCCAGTGGCTAAGACTATGTGCTCCTGATGCAGGGGGCACAGGTTTGATCCCTGGTCAGGGAAGTAAGATCCCACATGCCATGCAGCACAGCCAAAATAATAATAATAATAATAATGGTAGTTGAGGGCAATTTTGATTTAGAAAAATTTCAGTCTTGGCTCTGAGATCAAAATATCATAATAAAACTTTACCATTGCTAAGCCATTAACCTGCTGTGTGGGCAAGTCAGGATTTTTAGCTACTGTTCCTGATAAAAACTCAGAAACAGTAATGGTTAAATCCACTGGAGAAAATGAAGTTCACCATTAACACTATTGGTTCTAAAACACATGATTCAAGTGTGTGTGTGTGTGTGTGTGTGTGTGTGTGTGTGCACGCAAAATACTTGCAAAAGAATAATACAGTGAATACTCATAGGCTTTAAACAACTTACGTTTGTAAGTAAATTTGTCCAAGCCATTTTCCCCCATACATATTTTTATACCCCAGTGTGGTGTAAAAATACATTGTATTAGATTACTGCTTTCTCACTAATGTCTTTGAAAATATTCTAGCCTGTAGTTGTTTCATGCAAACTATTCATAGAAGCTAATTCTTTATCACTTCAAACTTGCCATTGACTCCTCAAATAAACAACTGAGTTGTATTAGTAACATCTGTTGACTTACCAAGACTCAAAGAAAACCACTCAAAAGTATTTGCCTTGTTTTAAATTAACTATTGATGTTATTCCCAACACACTCAACTCTTTAAGCAACTGTTCTTGCCAAAAGGCTAATTGTCTTAAACAAGTTTTTTTTTTTGGACACATTTCTTCAGCTACTGCAGTCTAAAATGATTTAGTTAATCCATTACCAATAGACAGCTTTCTTTGCTTGTCTAACAAATGAGCCACTCAGAAACTTACTTTTGTAAGTAAAACCTCATTCTGCTATAATTTAAAATTTCTGATTTTTCTGACCATTGTTCTCCTGTGAGTTAAAAATATTGTGATGAGTGCTTAGTCTGGTAATGTTAATGTATCTTTGTATTCTGTCATTGCATAATAAACATAATGCATTACCATCTAATTCGATAACGGTGTAATCCACACTCCACTGTGCCTTAAAAACACAGCATTCGAAGTTCACTTTTCTCTTTTTTTTCTCTTGTTTTGACATGATGGGTTTCTGCTGGAAATAAAAAATAATAAAATGCCATGATGTGACAATACACATAGGACTCAGAATTCTATCAGGTTATAATTGTGTCACTGCAATTTGTAGTGCACCAAAGTAGTGCAAGGTGATCTGTGTCACATACCATCTACTGTCTGTTTTGCAAGCACTCAAGTCCACCTCTGTAGTATGAAAGCAGCCATAGACAATATGAAAACAAACCAGTGTGGCTGTGTTCCCATAAAAATTGATCTATGGACACTGAAATTTGAATTTCATATAATTTTCTCATGTCTCAAAATGTCATTCTTTGAAAAATTTTTTCAACCGTTTAAAAATGTAAAAGCAAGGAGGGGGATCAAGATGGCAGAGTAGGAAGACATGGAGCTCACCTTCCCCCACAAACACATCAAAAATACATCTACATGTGGAGGTAATTCTCATGGAAAACTAACTGGAAACTGACAGAGGAACTCCCATACAACCAAAGCTGCAAGAAATATTTTCCTATAACTGGGTAGGATGGAAAAAAAAGATATCAGGTCAGGACCTGCACCCCTGGGAAGGATCTGAAAGGAGAAGGTCTGCATGGAAGGAGCCTTGCCCTGGAGAGCAAGCAGGTTGAGCTACGATCTGGGCATCCCAGTCCTAAGATCCTGCGCAGAGGAGACAAGCCCCCTTACCTTCTGGGAGAACCACTGGGACAGACAGAAGGGCTTGAGCAGCCTAGACGCTACTTGCAAGGAGCGTGCACATGCTGACTTGCCAATAGTCAGGGTGGAGAGAGCCCTTGCACTGGTGTCTGCCACCTCACCATACTCCCCAGTCTGAATGGGGCAAACACCCTGGCCCCGCTTGCTCCATACCACAGCCTGGCATGAGATCTGGGCCAACCAGTCTCTGGGAAAAGATGCAGAGACAGACTGTGGGCCTGGGGTGGCGGTGACCCTTGTCAGCACACACAGGAGCATGCAGCAGTTGGTCTCCCAGTGAGAGTGCCCTGTTCCCACTCACTGCACACTGCAGATTAGCGTTAGATCTGGGGCAGACAAGTCCTGGGAGAAGACTGCCACAGAGGCAGCCCCTATCTCTGGCAGCAGTGCAGCCTCAATTCCTGCAGCCACAGTACCCTGACCCCCAGCCTACTCCACACTACAGCCTTGTGCTAGATCTGGGACGAACACAACAGAGGAAGGGATGCAACCTCGGCCTGCTTCTAAGTGGAGCCGCAGATGCCTACACAGGCGGCATGTAGGTCCTCTGTGAGTGCACAGGCCTCATTTGCTTCAGCACTCACTTCCTTTGGGGCAGGGCACACACTCAGGGGCAACAGAGCCTGGTCAAGCCTGACCCTCAGGGCTTCTACTCCAACAACTGAGGAGCAGACCCTGTCCCTGACAGGGTGGCAATAGCCATGGAGCAGAGAGGGAGTCCGGCCTTATGCCCTGAACAGGCTTTAGATCCTCCACCAACTGCCACCCCCCTCTCCCCCACCCCCACCCCCTCTCGATCAAGATGATAATGGCCAGCATACCCTGAGGAAAGATGTGGCTGGCATTCACACCAAAACCAGCCCTTGCACCAAAGGCACTGGACACACATAGTCTGCACAGGGACACTCCCACATAAAAACATCCCTATGAGATTGTAGTCGATAACAGTCTCTCTTAAATTCATAGAGACAGAGAAAGTTAAGTAAAATGAAAAGGCAGACAAACAACTCCCAACTGAAAGAACAAGAGCAATTCCCTGAAAGAACAAATAATGAAAGAGAGCTCACCAGTCTACCAGACCCCAAGTTCAAAAAGGTGATAATAAAAATGCTAACTGAATTAAGAAGGATTATTGATAGGAAAGCAGATCACTGTAACAAGGAACTAGAAACCGTAAAGATAAACCAGTCAAAAATAGACAATTCAAAAAAAAAAAAGAAAAAAAAAGGACAACTCAATTGCTGAGGTAAAAACCAGTCTAGAAGCAACAAATAGCCAACTAAAAGACACAGAAGAATGAATAAGTGATCTGGAAGATAGAATAATGGACACCACCCAATCAGAACAGCAGAGAGAAAGACAAATGAAAAAAAAAAGCAATATATGAGGCCTATGGGATAATATAAAATGTGCCAAACTATGCATAATAGAAGTTCCAGAAGGAGAAATGGGAGAGAAGGGGATCGAAAATGTATTTAAAGAAATTATAGCTGAAAACTTCCCAAACCTAAAGAAGGAAACATACACAGGTACAGGAAGCACAGAGGGTCCCAAACAGACCCACATGTAGACATATCATAATTAAAATGGTAAAAGTTAAAGAGAGGGTTCTAAATACAGCAAGAGAAGAACAAAGAGTCCATTACAAGGGAACTTCCTTAAAGATAACGCTGATTTCTCTGCAGAAACTTTGCAGGCCAGAATGGAATAACATGACATATTCAAAGTCCTGAGGGAAAAACCTGCAACCTAGGATACTCTACCCAGCAAGATTATCATTTAGAATAGAAGGAGGGATAAAGAATTTCTCAGACAAGCAAAAATAAGAAGATTTCAGCAATACTACACCTATCCTGAAAGAAATATTGGAGCTTCTCTAAATAGAAAAGAAGCAAGAATCTATAGGAAAGGGAAAAATCACAATAGGAAAGGCAATATATAGTAAGGATTGAAGGTCACTTAAATGAGCAAGATGTAGATTAAAAAACAGTAAAAAAAATTGTATAAGTGATTATGATTATAATAAACAGTAAAAAGCATGAAAATGTAAAATAGAACATCAAAATTATGAAATGTGGGGGAGGGGAATATAAAATGTATAATGTGTTTGAACTTGAATGACTGTCAGTTTAAAGCAAGTAGATATAGTTATGAGTCAACACACTAGAACTCTGTGGTAACCACAAATCAAAAACATGTAATAGGGGGACTTTGCTGGCAGTCCAGTGGTTAAGACTTCACCTTCCAATGCAGGGGGCCCGGTTTCAATCCCTGGTCAGGGAACTAGATCCCACATGCATGCCACAACTAAGAGTTCACATGCCACAACTAAGGAGGCTGCATGCCACAACTAAGGAGCTGTTGAGCCACAACTAAAGAGCCCATGTGCCGCAACTAAGGAGCTGGCAAGCCGCAACTAAGGAGCCCACCTGCTGCAACTAAGTAGCCCACGTGCTGCAACTAAGGACCAGGCAGGCTGCAACTAAGGAGTCTGCCTGCTGAAACTAAGAACCGGTGCAACCAAATAAATAAATAGAAAGATAAAGAAGGGCATTGTATAGTGATAAAGGAATCAGTACAAGAGGAGAATATTATACTCATTAACATACATGCTCCCAATATAGGAGCACCTACATATATAAAGCAAATACAGACATAAAGGGAGAAATTGACAATAACCCAATAATAGTAGGAGACTTTAACACTCCACTGACATCAATGGACAGATCATCCAGACAGAAAATTAATAAGGCAACAGAGGTCCTAAATGATGTAGTAGATTAGTTGGACTTAATTAATATCTACAAGACACTACATCCAAAAAAGAGTACACTTTCTTTCCAGTTGTGCATGGAATGTTCTTTAGGATGGACCACACATTAGGTCAGAAAACAAGCCTCAGTAAATTTAAGAGAATAGAAATTATTTCAAGCATTTTTTCTGACCACAACAGTATGAAACTAGAAATCAACCACAGAATGAAAAACAGGAAAAGAACAACCACTTGGATACTAAACAACATGCTACTAAAAATCCAATGCGTCAATAATGAAATCAAAGAAGAAATCATAAAATACGTAGAGACAAACAAAAATGAAAACACAACTTTACAGAATCTATGGATGCAGCAAAAACAGTTCTAGGAGGGAAGTTCATAGTGATACAGGCCTTATTCAAGAAACAGGAAAAAAAAAAAAAAAAAAGAAACAGGAAAAATCTCAAACAACCTAACCTACCAACTAAAAGAATTGGTAAAAGAACAAGCAAAACCCAAAGTCAGAAGAAGGAAGGAAATAATAAAGATCAGAGAGGAAATAAATAGAGATCAAAAAACCAATAGATCAAGAAAACCAAGAGCTGGTATTTTGAAAAGATGAACAAAATTGACAAACCTCCAGGCAGACTCACCAAGAAGAAAAGAGGATCCAACTAAACAAAATAAGAAATGAAAGAGGAGAAATAGCAACTGATACCACAGAAATACTAAAAAATCATAAGAGCATACTATGAACAGTTACATGCCAACATATTGGACAACCTAGAAGAAATGGACAAGTTTCTAGAAGCATAACTGCTATAACTGAATCAAGAAGAAACACATAATTTGAACATACCAATCACTAGAAGTGAGATAGAATTTGTAGTAAAAACAAAAAACCAGCCTCCCTGCAAACCAAAGTCTAGGACCAGATGGCTTCACTGGGGAATTCTACCAAACATACAAGGAATTTATACCTGTCCTTCTCAAACTATTCCAAAAAACTGAAGAGAAGGGAACATTCCCAAATTAATTCTGTGGGGCAACCATCACCCAGATACCAAAACCAGACAGAGACACTACAGAAAAAAAATTACCAGTCGATAATCTTTGATGAATACAGATGCAAAAATCCTCAACAAAATACTAGCAAACCGAATCCAGCAATACATTAAAAGGATCATACACCATGATCAAATTGGATTCATTCCAGGGTCACAAGGATAGTTCAGCATACTCAAATTAATCATTGTGATGCACTATATTAACAAAAGAAAAGACAAAAACCACATGATCAACTCAACAGATGCAGAAAAAGCATTTAAAAAAATTCAGTATCCATTCATGATAAAAACTCTCACCAAAGTGGGTATAGAGGGAACATATCTCAACATAATAAAAGCTGCTTATAACAAGCCTGCAGCCAATGTAATACTCAACAGTGAAAAGCTAAATGCTTTCCCACTAAATTCAAAAACAAGACAAGGATGCCCAATCTCACCACTTCTATTCAACATAGTATTGGAAGTCTTAGCCACAGAAATCAGACAAGAAAAAGAAATGAGGTATCCAAATTATGAAGGAAGAGATAAAACTGTAACTACTTGCAAATGACATGATACTCTACATAGAGAACCCTGAAGTCTTCACACAAAAACTATTAGAACTAATAAATGAATTTATCATGGTAGCAGGATACAAGATTAATATACAGAAATCTGTTGCATTTCTTTATACTAATAATGAAATATCAGAAAGAAAAAAATTTTTTTAATTCCATTTAAAGTCACATCAAAGAAAAAATAACTAGGAATAAGCTTAATGGAGGAGGTGAAAGACCTATGCACTGAAAACTACAAAATATTGAAAAAGGAAATTGAAGATGATTCAAAGAAATGGAAAAATATACCATGCTTTTGGATTGGAAAAATTAATATTGTTAAAAATGTCCATACTACCCAAAGCAATCTACAGATTAAATGCAATCCCTATCAAATTACCTATGACATTTTTCACAGAACTAGAACAGATAATCCTAAAATGTATATGGAACCACAAAAGACCCAGAATTGCCAAAGAAATCCTGAGAAAAAAAGAACAAAGCTGGAGGTATAATCCTTTCAGACTTCAGACTGTACTACAAAGCCGCAGTAATCAAAACAGCATGCGACTGACACAAAAACAGACATATAGATCAATGGAATCGAATAGAGAACCCAGGAATAAACTATGCACCTGTGGTCAATCTACAACAAAGGAGACAAGAATATAGAATGGAGGAAAGATAATCTCTTCAACAGGTGATACTAGGAAAGCTGGACAGCTACATGTAAATTAATAAAATTAAAACATTCCCTGACAACATATACAAAAATAAATTCAAAGTGGCTTAAAAACCTAAGTGTAAGACACAATACCATAAAACTCCTAGAAGAGAACATAGGCATAACATTCTCTGACATAAATCAGAGAATTTTCTCTGTTTTCTACTGAGCCCACGTGCCACAACTACTGAAACCTGAGCACCTAGAGCCTGTGCTCCACAAGAGAAGCCACTGTGATGAGAAGTCCTTGTACCACAACAAAGAGCAGCCCCCGCTCACTGCAACTAGAGAAAGCCTGTGTGCAGCAACAAAGACCCCATGCAGCCAAAAATAAATTTATTTGAATAAATTTAATAAATAATAAAATAAATAATAAATAAAATTATTAATAAATAAATTTATTTATTTATTTTAAAAAAAAGAAAGAAGCTTATGGTCACCAAGGCGGGTCGGGGGACAAATTAGGAGTATGGTATTACCACATACAAACCACTCTACATAAACAATAAGAATTTACTGTATAGCACAGGGAATTATATTCAATATCTTATAATAACCTATAATGGAATATAATCTGCTAAAAAATAATAACTGAATCACTATGCTGTATACCTGAAACTAACACAATATTGTAAATCAACTATACTTCAATTAAAAAAATGCAAAACCATTCTTAGCTTGTAGACTATACAAAGACAGGCAGTGGGCCCAGTGTGGCCCACAATCTGTGGGCATAGAAAGTCATCAGGAAGTATCATGTTTAATGTTGAAACACTGAAAGTTTTCCTTTAAAATGAGGAAGAAGAAAATGGTGCCCACTTTCACCATTATATTTTTCATTATTTTATTCTTCACCATTATATTCAGCTACAGACTAGAAGTGTTTGTCAGCACAGTGAGCCTAAATATATATATATGTGTATATATATATGTATATGTGTATATATTTTCAATAGATGTATATATATATATATAGAGAGAGAGATTTTTGAATAGAAAAGAAGAAACAACTGTCATTTGCAGGTGTTATAATTGTATATGTAGAGAATTAAAAGGAAAATACAGAGAAATTATTGGAATTAAAAAGAGAATTTAGCAAAATTCCTGGATATAGAAACAATATACAAATTCATAGAAAACAGCAAAAACAAACAGAATTTTTAAAAATAAGATACTGCTATAAAATGTTTAAAAATATACTTAGTTTTGCTGATCTTTTCCTAACCTTTTAGAGTAGATGCTCGTTCATTAAGTTGTAGCCTTTATTTTGATAATATCTGCATTTAAATTTCTCCCTAATTACTATTTCAGCTATATCCCACAAGTTTTGATATGAAATACTTCTGTTGTAATTTACTTCTAAAATGTTACTAGTTTTCATTAGAATTTTGGTCTTTGTCCTTTATGTTATTTGGAAGTGTAATACTTAACTTTCAAACAATGGGCGTTTTTTACTTCTTGTTACAGTTTTCTAACATTAGGGTCTGGAAAAGACTAAATTTGCGTAATCTGAAGTGTTATTCTTAAAAGACTATATATGGTGTATACCATATACCACTATACTATATATGTATCTCGCCTTTAATCAGGGTAGAAATCATCCACCTAAAATGAATGATTGGAAAAAATTAATGTTATTACATCATCTTAAAAATAAAAGATTCTGGTATTCTGCCCACTGCTCCCACAGTAGGAGCTGGTTCCGAGGACTCGCCTTTAGAGAGTAATGTGATGTTGAGACCACCTGGACCGGAGACTCTGCTTCATTATCTTCAAGGCAAGAAGAGGCAGCATGACAGTGGCCCTGTTGGTAGAGGACTTGATTTGGCACCCGAGTCTACTTCTTACACCCTGTGTACCTGGGGCAAGTTTTCTGGTTGCTCTCAACTTCAGTTTCCTCATCTGGCTAATTGGGAGTACAGGGCCCCAGTTCATCCTCCCACAGCCCCCAGTGAGGAAGGCAGAAGAATATTCCTAGAGCTGGGGAGAGAGCAACGTTCTGCAGAGCCAGGCAGCTCAGAAACAGTCAAACTTTTCTCTAGGCCAAAAGGTCAGAATCAGAAAAGTCTGAATGAAAAATTCTGGACCAGAAATTCTGAGGTGCAGCCCAGCAACCTGTGTTTTCACAAGCCCTCCAAGTGGTTCTGATGCCCTAAAAATTGAGTCACTGATCCACTCCATTTTGTTGCTTTGCTCCATATTCGGCTGAGTCCAAAATAGCCGTATGGCTGACAAGGTCTTGGTGCTCTGGCTGGCTGTCAGACCTGAGCCTCGGAGGTGGGAGAGCCGAGTTCAGGACATTGGACCTCCAGAGACCTCCTGGCCCCATGTAATATCATTTGGCAAGAGCTCTCCCAGAGATCTCCGTCTCAACGATAAGACCCAGCTCCACCCAACAACCAGCAAGCTACAGTGCTGGACACCCCATGCCAAACACCTAGCAAGACAGGAACACAACCCCACCCATTAGCAGGGAGGCCACCTAAAATTATAAGTTAATAGACACCCCAAAACACACTGCCGGACACAGCCCTGCACACCAGAGAGAAAAGATCCAGCCTCATCCATCAGAACACAGGCACCAGTCCACTTCACCAGGAAGCCTGCACAAGCCACTGAACCATCCTCATCCATTGGGGGCAGACATCAAAAACAACGGGAACTACAAACCCGCAGCCTGCAAAAATGAGACCCCAAACACAGTAAGTTAAGCAAAATGAGAAGACAGAGAAATATACAGCAGATGAAGGAGCAAAGTAAAAACCCACCAGAACAAACAACTGAAGAGAAAATAGGCAGTCTACCTGAAAAAGAAATCAGAGTAATGATAGTAAAGGTGATCCAAAATCTTGGGAATAGAATGGAGAAAATACAAGAAACGTTTAACAAGGACCTAGAAAAACTAAAGAGCAAACAAACAATGACGAACAAAACAATAAATGAAATTAAAAATTCTCTAGAAGGAATCAATAGCAGAATAACTGAGGCAGAAGAACGGGTAAGTGACCTAAAAGATAAAATAGTGGAAATAACTACTGCAGAGCAGAATTAAGAAAAAAGAATGAAAAGAAATAAGGACAGTCTCAGAGACCTCTGGGACAACATTAAATGCAACAACATTCAAATTATAGGGGGTCCCAGAAGAATAGAAAAAGAAAGGGACTGAGAAAATATTTGAAGAGATTATAGTTGAAAACTTCCCTAATATGGGAAAGGAAATAGTCAATCAAGTCCAAGAGGTGCAGTGAGTCCCATACAGGCTAAATCCAGGGAGAAACATGCACCTCAATACATAAGACAAGAAACATATTAATCAAATTATCAAAAATTAAATACAAAGAAAAATTAAAAACAGCAAGGGAAAACCAACAATTAACATACAAGGGAATCCCCATAAGGTTAACAACTGATCTTTCAGCAGAAACTCTGAAAGCCAGAAGGGAGTGGCAGGACATATTTAAGTGACGAAAGGGAAAAACCTACAACCAAGATTACTCTACTCAGCAAGGATCTCATTCAGGTTCAACAGAGAAATTAAAATCTTTACAGACAAGCAAAAGCTAAGAGAATTCAGCACCACAAAACCAGCTGTACAACAAATGTTAAAGGAACTTCTCTAGGCAGGAAACACAAGAGAAGGAAAAGACTTACAATAAAAACCCAGAACAATTAAGTAAGTGGTAATAGGAACATACATATCGATAATTACCTTCAATGTAAATGGATTAAGTGTTCCAACCAAAAGACACAGACTGGCTGAATGGATACAAAAACAAGACCCATATATATGCTGACTACAAGAGACCTACTTCAGACCTAGGGACACATACAGACTGAAAGTGAGGGGATGGAAAAAGATATTCCATGCAAATGGAAATCAAAAGAAAGCTGTAGTAGCAATTGTCATATCAGACAAAATAGACTTTAAAATAAAGACTATTACAAGAGACAAAGAAGGACACTACATAAGGATCAAGGGATCAATCCGAGAAGAAGATATAACAATTGTAAATATTTACACACCCAACATAGGAGCACCTCAATACATAAGGCAAATGCTAACAGCCATAAAAGGGGAAATCGACAATAACACAATAATAGTAGGGGACTTTAACACCCCACTTTCACCAAAGGACAGGTGATCCAAAATGAAAATAAATAAGGAAACACAAGCTTTAAATGATACATTAACCAAGATGGATTTCATTGATATTTATAGGACATTCCATCCAAAAACAGCAGATTACACTCTCAAGTGATCATGGAACATTCTCCAGGATAGATCATATCTTGGGTCACAAGTCAAGCCTTGGTAAATTTAAGAAGATTGAAATCGTATCAAGTATCTTTTCTGACCACAGTGCTATGAGGCTAGATACCAATTACAGGAAAAAATCTGGAAAAAAAAAAAAAAACATGGAGACTAAACAATACACTACTATATAACCAAGAGATCACTGAAGAAATCAAAGAGGAAATCAAAAAATACCTAGAAACAAATGACAATGAAAACACGACAACCCAAAACCTGTGGGATGCACCAAAAGCAGTTCTAAGAGGGAAATTTATAGCAATATAATCCTACCTCATGGAACAAGAAAAATCTCAAATAAACAACCTAACCTTACACCTAAAGCATTTAGAGAAAGAAGAACAAAAAAACCCCAAAGTCAGCAGAAGGAAAGAAATCATGAAGATCAGATCAGAAATAAATGAAAAAGAAATGAAGGAAATGACAGCAAAGATCAATAAAACTAAAAGCTGGTTCTTTGAAAAGATAAACAAAATTGGTAAACCATTAGCCAGACTCATCAAGGAAAAAAGGGAGAAGACTCAAATCAGCAGAATTAGAAATGAAAAAGGAGAAGTAACAACTGACACTGCAGAAATACAAAGGATCATGAGAGATTACTACAAGCAACTATATGCCAATAAAATGGGCAGCCTGAAGGAAATGGACAAATTCTTAGAAAAGCACAATCTTCTGAGGCTGAATGAGGAAGAAATAGAAAATATAAACAGACCAATCACAAGCACTGAAATTGAAACGATGATTAAAAATCTTCCAACAAACAAAAGCCCTGGACAAGATGACTTCACAGGAGAATTCTATCAAACATTTAGAGAAGAGCTAACACCTATCCTTCTCAAACTCTTCCAAAATATAGCAGAGGGAGGAACATTCCCAAACTATTCTATGAGGCCACAATCACCCTGCTACCAAAACCACACAAAGATGGCACAAAAAAGGAAAACTACAGGCCCGTATCACTGATGAACATAGATGCAAAACTTCTTAACAAAATACTAGCAAACAGAATCCAGCAACACATTAAAAGGATCATACACCATAATCAAGTGGGGTTTATCCCAGGAATGCAAGGATTCATTGCATAGTAAATCAATCAATGTGATACACCATATTCACAAATTGAAGGAGAAAAACCATATCATCATCTCAGTAGGTGCAGAAAAAGCTTTCAACAAAATTCAACACCCATTTATGATAAAAACTCTCCAGAAAGTACGCATAGAGGGAACTTACCTCAACATAATTAAGGCCATATATGACAGAGCCACAGCCAACATCATTCTCAATGGTGAAAAACTGAAACCATTTTCACTAAGATCAGGAACAAGACAAGGTTGCCCACTCTCACCACTAATACTCAACATGGTTTTGGAAGTTTTAGCCACAGCAGTCAGAGAAGAAAAAGAAATAAAAGGAATCCAAATCGGAAAAGAAGAAGTAAAACTGTCACTGTTTGCAGATGACACGATACTGTACGTAGAGAATCCTAAAGATACTACCAGAAAACTACTAGAGCTAATCAATGAATTTGGTAAAGTAGCAGGATACACAATTAATGCACAGAAATTTCTTTCATTCCTATACAATAATGATGAAAATCTGGAAGAGAAATTAAGGAAACACTCCCATTTACCCTTGCAACAGAAAGAATAAAATATCTAGGAATAAACCTGCCTAAGGAGACAAAAGACCTGTATGCCGAAAACTATAAGGTAGTGATGAAAGAAATTAAAGGTGATACAAACAGATGGAGATACACCATGTTCTTGGATTGGAAGAATCAATATTGTGAAAATGACTATACTACCCAAATCAATCTACAGATTCAATGCAATCCCTATCAAATGACCACTGGCATTTTTCACAGAATTAGAGCAAAAATTTCACAGTTTCTATGGAAACACAGAAGACCCCAAATAGCCAAAGCAATCTTGAGGTAGAAAAACGGAGCAGGAGGAGTCAGGCTCCCTGACTTCAGACTATACTACAAAGCCACAGTAATCAAGACAGTATGGTACTGGAACAAAAACAGAAATATAGATCAATGGAACAGGATAGAAAGCCCAGAGATAAACCCACGCACATATGGTCACCTTATCTTTGATAAAGGAGGCAAGAATACACAATGGCAAATGACAGTCTCTTCAATAAGTGGTGCTGGGACAACTGGACAACTACATGTAAAAGAATGAAATTAGAACACTCCCTAGCACCATACACAAAAATGAACTCAAAATGGATTAAAGACCTAAATGTAAGGCCAGGCACTATAAAACTCTTAGGGGAAAACATAGGCAGGACACTCTGACATAAATCACAGCAAGATCCTTTTTGGCCCACTTCCTGGAGAAATGGAAATAAAAACAAACATAAACAAATGGGACCTAATGAAACTTAAAAGCTTTTGCACAGCTAAGGAAACCATAAACAAGACGAAAACACCACCCTCAGAATGGGATAAATAATTGCAAACGAAGCCACTTACAAAGCAGTAATCTCCAAAATATGCAAGCAACTCATGTAGCTAAATCTCAAAAAAACAAAAAACCCAATCGAAAAATGGGCAGAAGACCTAAATAGACATTTCTCCAAAGCAGATATACAGATTGCCAACAAACACATGAAAGGATGCTCCACATCAGTAATCATTAGAGAAATGCAAATCAAAACTACAATGAGGTGGGGCTTCCCTGGTGGCGCAGTGGTTCAGAGTCCACCTGCCGATGCAGGGGAAACAGGTTCGTGCCCCGGTCTGGGAAGATCCCACATGCCGCGGAGCGGCTGGGCCCATGAGCCATGGCCGCTGAGCCTGCGCGTCCAGAGCCTGTGCTCCGCAACGGGAGAGGCCACAACAGTGAGAGGCCCGCGTAATGCAAAAAAAAAAAAAAAAAAAAAACTACAATGAGGTATCACCTCACCCCGGTCAGAATGGCCATCATCAAAAAAACTACAAACAATAAATGCGTGAGAGGGTGTGGAGAAAAGGGAACCCTCTTGCACTGTTGGTGGGAATGTAAATTGATACAGCCACTATGGAGAACAGTATGGAGGTTCCTCAAAAACCTAAAAATAGAACTACCATACGCCCCAGCAATCCCACTACTGGGCATATACCCTGAGAAAACCATAATTCAAAACCATAATGCAATGTTCATTGCAGCTCTATTTACAATAGCCAGGACATGGAAGCAACCTAAGTGTCCATCGACAGATGAATGGATAAAGGAGATGTGGCATATATATACAATGGAATATTACTCAGCCATAAAAAGAAACGAAATTGAGTTATTTGTAGTGAGGTAGATGGACCTAGAGTCTGTCATACAGAGTGAAGTAAGTCAGAAAGAGAAAAACAAATACCATATGGTAACACATATATATGGAATCTAAAAAAAGAAAATGGTTCTGAAGAACCTAGGGGCAGGACAGGAATAAAGATGCAGACGTAGAAAATGGACTTGAGGACATGGGGAGGGGGAAGGGTAAGCTGGGATGAAGTGAGAGAGTGGCATTGACATATATACACTGCCAAATGTAAAATAGGTAGTGGGAAGCAGCTGCATAGCACAGGGAGATCAGCTCAGTGCATTGTGACCACCTAGAAGGGTGGGATAGGGAGGGTGGGAGGGAGATGCAAGAGGGAGGGAATATGGGGATATATGTATATGTGTAGCTGATACACTTTGTTATACAGCAGGAACTAACACCACAATGTAAAGCAATTATGCTCCAATAAAGATGTTAAAATAAATAAATAAATAAAAGATTCTATTAACCCTTGTCATTTTAAGCATTAAGAGTACTTCTGTTTCGTAGATAAGAATTCCCAGCCACAAGCATACAGTTAAAAATCTAGGTTTATCTTGCCTCCTTAAAATGAAATTATTATTTTAACCAACAGTTTTTTCATAGAGTCTATCGTTTTTTAAGCATATGTTAGTTAACTGTTCTTTTATTTTAATTAAATGTTACAGGATATGGAGCCTAGTTGATCATGCACTAATAGCAAGGTGTAATATGGAAGAACCAATTCGTTGTGCAGCTGTAAATGTAGATGGGATCCATCTTGCCCTTGGAATGAAGGATGGCTCATTCACTGTACTTAGAGTAAGGTATGTAATAGGGTAGAAGTAGAAAGAGAGAGTAAATTTCTGTTAAGTGAGATAGAGTGCATAGTACTTATTTTTACCCATTTCCTTTAACCCCCTCCCTTCTTATTAACATACATTTTCTCAAATATTAGTTTCATTAAGTATAAAAAATATGTTTTTAAAAATGGCTTTGTCAGAAAATTAAGTTAACTCAAAACCCTTGGTTTGGGCGATTAAGAATGCTTAGTAGATTAATGACTAAAATTTTGAGTTAAATTTGGGTCTTGATTTCCATTTCTTAGTAGTATTGATTTTCAGTAATGATCTTCTGACATAGAAGAGGGAGAATGAGACCTTGAAACTGTTAAAAATGAGTGAATGGTTTTGTTGTTATTTGCAGATTTATGCTTTGAAAAAAATGCCTGCATCTCTCCCTTTGTTTGGGTGATTAGAAAAGTTTAAAGAATTTGTTAAAGCAGTTAGCATCTTTTGTTGGATTATAGATATGTTGGATTATTGCATTCAATTGAATTCTATACAGCCATTTAAAAATTTGCTGTAGATCCACACGTGTTCACGATGACAAGTATCTATGAAATTTTTCACATCCAGTTTAATGAATCATAGGGCCATCCACCCAGTTGCCCAATCCAGAAAACACTGATTCATTTCTTTCCTTTGTCTCTCATGTCTAGTTAATCACTAAATTTTGGAGAACCTAATTCCTAAATAGCTCTCAAATTAATCTACTTCCTTCCACTCTCACCACGTACTCTTTTATAAACTTTTGCCATGTCTTACCTGGATTGGTGGAATAGAATCTCAGCTGGCCTCCTTACCTCCTATTTTGCTTCCTCAAGTCCTTTTTAACACTCTACAGTTATAGTGATGCCTTTTAAAACACATTTGTTTGCATCCCTCGTCTTTCTAAAGTATGATAAAAGCATCGCACTGTCCTTAGGATGAAGTTCATAATTCTTAACATAGCATATCCTGCCCATCTCTCTAGCCTATTTCTTTCTACTGCAGTCTCTTTCTTTTAGCATGTATAAAACATCTTTCATTTTTTCAGATACATCATGTCCTCTTGTACTTCTGAGCTGCTATAGATATGACTCTTCTTTCTGGGACAGGTTTCTATAATGAGATATGCTGAGATTTTTCTCTTAATCTAATTTTTTATTGTGATAAAACATACATAATATAAAATTTACCATTTTAAACATTTTTAAGTGTAAAACTCAGTGTCATTAAGTACATTTGAGTTGTTTTACAACCAAGAATTTAAGATGCGTGTAAAACACCTGAGAATTTCTATCAGATAGTTGGTATGCATTAAAAATAGTGATTGTTATTTTTTCGTTTGTACATTTACTTGTCCTTTCAATTATTGTATGCAAGAAACTGGGTGAATAAATTATCTCTAATAAGTCAGTATTTTAGCAACTCAAAAATATTCTTTTTGGGGGGTAGGTGAGGCATGCGTCGCACAGCTTGCGCGATCTCAGTTCCCTGACCAGAGATTGAACTCTGGGCCATGGCAGTGAAAGCCTGGAATCCTAACCAATAGGCCACCAGGGAACTCCCTCAAAAATATTCCTAATCCTTCTTAATTTACCTGGTCACTGTTTCTTCTTGGTTCGCTGTGTATATTCTCTGTATCATAGAGCAGAATTTATAAGTATAGCAGTAGTAAAGTGCCCTCACAGGAGTGGTTATGTTATGATTAGAGGAACATAGCATAGATTAGAAACTAACACACTGATTCTTAAATTGGGGTACAAGGTGATGTGCCAGGGCAAACTCATATAACTTCTTAGAACGTCTCTTTTCCTTGTGATAAAAATGTTAAATAACTTTATATTAAAACAAACACTAATATCATGGAGTCAAATGAAAAATTGCAAATATTTTTCAAATTAGAAGATACATGTGAATACATATAAAACTTTGGTGGTGGGCTGCATGGTATTATCAACATCAGACTCTTCAGAGGCGCTAATTCATTCTCATAAGTAATTAGGGAGACTTCAGTGGAAGAGCTTGGTGAGCATGGTTAATAAATTATGCTGAAGACGGAGTAAGGTTTCCTGCAGTGTATGGGGTAGACTTTAGTTGTAAAAATATTAACGTTACCATTTTAGATTCTACCAGTCTCTAGCCACTTGTCTTTTCTGACAGTGTCACTGCTGAGTTATATCAACTTTAAAAGGATTAGGACAGTTTTTCCCCTAACTAATCACACATTCATTTAATTTTTTTTCAACATATTTATATTTTGTCTGCCTCATTTCATGGGAGTAATAAGTTCTGAAAGTTGTTTCCTGGCTTTCAAAAAGTAACTCTTTTATGTCCATTGTTTTTTCACATCGAAGGTGTTTTTGTCTCTCTGCCCCCACCAAGAGCACTATTAAAACATGCTCAAATATGTCTTATCTTAAAATTCCTACCTCGAGCCTGAGGCCCTCTTTGGTTATATCACATCTCTCTTCTCTTTCACAGTAAAAATCTCAAAAACCTGCCTATTTTACTATCTCTCTTTCCTTCCAATTAACTTATCAACTTTCTACCCCCATTCCAATATAGCTTTTGCCTTCATCTTTAAATTGGAAAACCCTCACTAATAGTGCCCTGTAACTAAAACCAGGAGATATTTTTCAGTTCTCATCTAAATTGATTCTCAGCAGTAAATTTGACCCCTTGAATAACTTGCTCCTTCTCAAAACATGCTCTTCCCTGGCTTTAGATGTTAATTCTCTTTGTCTTTGCAGCCTCTGGCTCCATTTTCTTTATATGCTAATTATCTTCTGCCTACCCAGTAAAATTGAAGTCCCTCAAAGCTCAGATTCTAGGCTTCCTGCTCTTTTTTAGTCTGTATGTTCTCACTAGGTAATCTCATCCTACCTGTAGCTTCAGTTACTACACATAGCTTGATGATCCCAGATGCATAGTTCTAGCCCTGTTATTGCCTCTAAACTCCAGTCATGCATATTCAGTTGCTTATTTAACATCACTTGGGTATCTCAAAGACATCTGCAATTCAGCATGTCCAAAGCTGAACCCAGCATCCCCCCTCCCAAACTGATCTTCTGTCTCTGGGCCCTATTCTGTCCATGTTCTTGTATAAGCCAAAAACCTAGGCATTATCATTGATACCTCTCTCTCTAACCACCATTTTTTTTTTTTTACATCTTTATTGGAGTATAATTGCTTTACAATGTTGTGTTAGTTTCTGCTGTATAACAAAGTGAATCAGCTATATGTATACATATATCACCATATCCCCTCCTTCTTGAGCCTCCCTCCCACCCTCCCTATCCCACCCTTCTAGGTGGTCACAAAGCACCGAGCTGATCTCCCTGCGCTATGCATCTGCTTCCCACTAGCTCTTTGCTTTACAGTTGGTAGTGTATATATGTCAATGCTACTGACTCACTTCATCCCAGCTTCCCCTTCCCCCCTCCCCTGTGTCCTCAAGTCCATTCTCTACGTCTGTGTCTTTATTCCTGTCCTGCCCCTAGGTTCATGAGAACCTTTTTTTTTTTACGTTCCATATACATGTGTTAGCATATTTTTTCTCTTTCTGACTTACTTCACTCTGTATGATAGACTCTAGGTCCATCCACTTCACTACAAGTAACTCAATTTCGTTTCTTTTTGTGGCTGAGTAATATTCCATTGTATATATGTGCTACATCTTCTTTATCCATTCATCTGTCGATGGACAGTTAGGTTGCTTCCGTGTCTTTGCTACTGTAAATAGTGCAGTAGTGAACACTGTGGTACATGTCTCTTGAATTATGGTTTTCTCAGGGTATATGCCCAGTAGTAGGATTGCTGGGTCATATGGTATCTCTATTTTTAGTTTTTTGAGGAACCTCCATACTCTCCATAGTGGCTGTATCAGTTTACATTCCTACCAGCAGTGCAGGAGGGTTCCCTTTTCTCCACACCCTCTCCAGCGTTTATTGTTTGTAGATTTTTTGGTGATGGCCATTCTGACCTATGTGAGGTGATACCTCACTGTAGTTTTGATTTGCATTTCTCTAATGATCAGTGATGTTGAGCATTCTTTCATGTGTTTGTTGGCAATCTGTATATCTTCTTTGGAGAAATGTCTATTTAGGTCTTCTGCCCATTTTTGGATTAGGTTGTTTTTTGATATTGAGCTGCTTGTATATTTTGAGGATTAATCCTTTGTCTGTTGCTTCATTTGCAAATATTTTCTCCCATTCTGAGGGTTGTCTTTTTGTGTTGTTTATGGTTTCTTTAGCTGTGCAAAAGATTTTAAGTTTCATTAGGTCCCATTTGTTTATTTTTGTTTTTATTTCCATTTCTCTAGGAGGTAACCACCATTTATAATCCATCACTACATCCTGTTGATTTTACTTACCTGATGAATTGTCTAGGAGCATTTTAGTTGAGGTTTGTGAATAAGATTAGAATGATAATATCGTTAACATATACTAAATACTCTATAATAGTATGGATTGTATAATACTGTATATTTCAGATCATTTCACTTCTTTCTGAAGTCTGAGCAACCACCATCTGTAGTAGTCTTCTAATTGGTCTTAATCCTGCTGTTATACTCCTTCAATTTGTTTTTTACTCTGTTTTTACCAGATTAGTGATCTGATTGATTCATCCCACCCTAGCTTATATTTACAAGTTAAGGCCAAAAATCTTTAGATGTATGAAGACTTTTATAATTTTCCCTTAGTCTTCCCTGCGAGACTCTGCTCACATCAAAGCCCCCTTTGCTTGTTTCAGTACCACTATACTGGGCTTCTCAAGCTGAGCTTGAATGCTTTCTCTTGCCATCAGCAATTTCACATAGTTTTAGCTCTGCTGGAATGTAGGCTTTTTCCTCCCAGTTCCTGTCTTCTGCTGAGCTAAGTCCCATTAATTCCTCAGAATGAAGTTTAAACTCCACTTCTTTTGGTCTGTTTCCTCTAACACCTTCACCTAGGAACGGTTCTTCTGTTATATGCTCTATCAATATATATGCTCTATTAATATTGAGTACTTTTACTTTTGTGATGTGTTACGGACTGCTAATGTATGAGTATTCCCAGGCTTTGACCTCCCTCTGCTTCTTAAAGAAATCACAGAATTTGCATACCAGTTTCCCAGAAGACTTAATTCAGAATTTTTAGAAATCAATACATTTTCATCTAATAATAGTCTTCTTACTTGTAAATTTGTCAAAGAAACTTTGTCAGAGAAGATAGTTATAATTCATAGTGTTGATGTAATAACGTAATACATACTATAAAACCAGTCAATCAGAATCTCTTTCCCTCACTGTTGGTTTCTTCTCTATGTGCGTGTGTTGGTTGGTGGACAGGGCCACAGTGGTAGAAAGCAAGAGACAACCTCAGATATCCACACTTATTTCTCTTGTTAACTAGGAGCAGTTAAGTCCCTAGAACAAAAAAGCTGTAAAAAAAATTACCAAAATAATTCTGAAGAATTTTCCAGGAGCATTTTAACTAATGTTCATGATTGATACTGGAATGATTATATTTTAATAAAGAAGGTATAAAAAAGAAAAGCTTTCAAATAGTGTCTTAGATGTTTTCTTAAAGATCTTGCTCCATATAGATATAGATGAATGGCTGGATGTACTAATGGATGGCTGAGTGGTTGGATGGATGAATGGTATGAAGAAAGGGAGGTAAGATGCATGGATTTAAATTAAAACTGAAAGGAAGAAGTCACTGGGAAAGGTAGAAGTAGCTACATTATTCTGTGCTTAGGAAGAGGACCTTGCAAGTTGCAGGGTCTGAGGCAAAAGTGACGTTGACCAGGAAAGCTCTTTTAAAAAGTACTTTTTTTTCCTTCATTTATTTTGTTTTGTTTTGTTCTGATTCCCTTTTGTAGTTAAGGGGATGATTTTCGTCTCTTTCTTTATATGATTAACACCAGGGTAAAGCCCAGGTTCCTTGGCAATGTATCAGATCTGTTACACACTGTCCTCAATTTATCTCTTTAACCCCATCAAGTCACTGCTTTTCCCACTTATCTTGTATCCACGTTGTATTATCTACTGTTCTTCAAATGTGCCATGTATTTGCATTGCTCATGCTGTGTCTTCTTTCTGGAAAACCTTCAATCTTTTATACTTAGCCAGCCCCTCAGGTCTTATGCTCAAATAGGTATCACTCTTCCTTGGTCCCTTCCTGCCTTTAGTCTTTTAGTTGCTGATTGATTGATTGCCATGCTGGGTCTTTGTAGCTGTGCGTGGGCTTTCACTAGTTGCGGCGAGCCAGGCTACTCTTCGTTGTGGTGTGTGGGCTTCTCATTGCGGTGGCTAGTTGCAGCACGTGGGCTCAGTAGTTGTGGCACGTGGGCCCTAGAGCACGCAGGCTTCAGTAGTCGTGACGCATGGGCTCGGTAGTTGTGATGCACGGGCTCTAAAGCACATGGGCTTCAGTAGTTGTGGTGCATGGGCTCAGTAGTTGTGGCTCGAAGGCTCTAGATCGTGGGCTCAGTAGTTGTGGTGCATGGGCTTAGTTGCTCCTTGACATGTGAGATCTTCCCAGACCAGGGATCGAACCCATGTCTCCTGCATTGGCAGGCAGATTCTTAATCACTGTTCCACCAGGGAAGTCCCCTGCCTTTAGTCTTAACCATTTTTCGGTGTTTCTTATAGAACTTCACACATAACCTTTTGAGCACTCACTACATTTTCTCAATTATAAAGTATAATTACTTTATCTCTGTCTCTCACAGAAGATGAGTTCATCTTTGTGTGTCATGTGCCTAAAACAGTTAAATACTTAATGTTACTGAAAGAAATATGAGTTTTATTGCTTTAAATTGTCCATTTAGAAACTGTAAAAATTGGGAAATGACCATTTAAGCTTTTATTCTTGAATTATCTGTTGATAACCTTTCAGATGGGTAATGCAAAATTTATTTGGAAAACGTCCCTGGCATTAGTTAGAAATAGAATTCTCACTTCCTCCTGCCCCTTCTCCCTTGCTGCCTCTCTCTTCTCCGCCTCTCCACCAACTCCACATGTTTGGAAACTCAGTAGTGTTTAACTAAGTGTTTACCCATTTTTTTTTTTTTTTTTTTTTCCTTGCTGTACGCGGGCCTCTCACTGTTGTGGCCTCTCCCGTTGCGGAGCACAGGCTCCGGACGCGCAGGCTCAGCGGCCATGGCTCACGGGCCCAGCCGCTTCGCGGCATGTGGGATCCTCCCGGACCGGGGCACAAACCCGTGTCCCCCGCATCGGCAGGCGGACTCCCAACAACTGCGCCACCAGGGAAGCCCTTTACCCATTTTTATGGCTATTACCAGTACCTGTTATTTTTCTGGAAAGTCAGTTATAAGGCATCATTAAAAATATTTAACTTTGCTGGCTGACATTGTCGCTAATTGGGAAGAATTTGTATTCTGTTAAAAAAGGTCAAAGAGGTTGAAATAAAAGTAACTAGTGGTATCTATATAAAGATATACATTCAAATGTATTACTGAAATAATACAAATCAATTTCTCATTTCTTTATTTCCTGGATGCAATTTTGTGCATTTGCTTCATTACAAAAATTTAATTTGAAAATCATGGCTTTTATAATTAAGCATTTTTCATAAACTCAGTACTTATAAGGAACTTCATCATAAAAATCCATGACTTTATTTCCTTTATTGTATGACTCCAGAAATTTAGTATGAATCTCTGAACTACTTAAAATTAAGTAATTTAGGAACTGAAATTTAGCATTTTTCTCTACTTCCAGCATATATTGTCCTCATGTATTTCTGTTCAGCAAAATTATTCCTGAGTTAATACTACTTGTCTCATTTACATTTGTTTTATGGTTTATAAATACTTGATACAGCCTCACAGTCATTTTAGACACATTTGAAAAGTGAACTAATTCTGTAGTTACTTCTTTGTGTATGGTCTCATTTTTTTTCTCTTTACAGAGATATGACGGAAGTTGTACATATTAAAGATCGGAAGGAGGCAATTCATGAGTTAAAATATTCACCAGATGGAACTTACCTTGCTGTTGGATGCAATGACAGCTCAGTTGATATTTATGGAGTTTCTCAGCGTTACAAAAAATTGGGGGAATGTGTTGGATCACTTAGTTTCATCACTCACTTGGACTGGTCCTCAGACAGTAGATATTTACAAACAAATGATGGGAATGGTAAAAGACTTTTTTATAGGATGCCAGGTAAAAATTTCCTATAAATTATTTATAATTTGTAGATTTTTAGTTCCTTTAAAATATCTTAGAATTTCATTAGAGGCAGAGTGTAAGTTACATTTGATTATAGGAAATCAAAGAAGATACAAGCTAGTATTTCAGGCATTGTGATCTTTTCTCTATGGCTGCCTTATCATTTGAAATCCTTTTGGTTCTTAATTAAAACTTAATTGCTTGGAGGATCTAAGACCTATTTTATGTTGAAATCCATGCCATATGAGTAGTATATGGTAAAGTCCTAGTGTATATTAGAAAGTCAAAATGCCATTTTTAATGGGTACAACTAATTAACTAAATACAACTGATACAGATGTCTGACTATAAATTGGGTTTTTGTTGTTATCTCAGACTTTGCAAATATTAATAATATAGCTAACAAACTAATTTTGAAAAACAGAATTTTTATCAAAGATTTAAAAAGAGAAGAATAAAAACAGCCATCAAAATATTATCTCTCAGCCCTTTACTTAGTATGATGCTTAGTGAATTAGTCACTATATTAAAATAACTTATTTAACAAGAGTAGCTGCATATTTAAATTAATGCATCTCTCCAAAAGTTTTCATTAACAATCTGTATGTAATGAAGATTGACTGAATCTTGAAGTCCTATTACCTAACATAAATGTATTACTTGTCACTCATCCTTCCTTTGCGATCCTTTCAGTTATCTTTCTCAACCGTGTATCTTCTTAGGTTTCTTTTTCAATACCTGATTTGCCACTTTTGTATAGCTTTTACTTTTCCTTCTAACTTACCCCATTGTGACTGATCTGTAGCATGATTTTAATAGGGTTCAGTTTTACTGTCCACATGCATGAACCTGCTAAGCTACATCATCATCAAATCTGTATGTCTCTGAATCAGCATAATTTTGGTAGTGGCTTTTTAACAACTCCTTGCACTTAATTTCCTCCTTTCCTTACTATATTCACTTACCTATTCATGTATTCTCCTTTAACAGGATGGAGAAGATATTTAAATTTTGGAGTTTACCATGTTATCAGTACAGTTTATGCTTGAGTAAAAATCAAAGGAAATAACTTCTTAAATTAATACTATGATTTATTTTTAGGAGGAAAAGAAGTGACAAATAAAGAAGAAATAAAAGGTGTTCATTGGGCTTCATGGACATGTGTTTCAGGCCTTGAAGTAAATGGAATTTGGCCCAAGTATTCAGATATCAATGATATAAACTCAGTAGATGGAAACTATACTGGCCAAGTTTTAGTTACAGCTGATGACTATGGAATTGTAAAATTATTTCGATATCCTTGTTTAAGAAAAGGTATCTTTTCTTTCAAAATATTATTAATTAACCTCTGTCTTATAAAAGACTTAAGTTCTGGGCTTTCCTGGTGGCACAGTGGTTGAGAGTCTGCCTGCCGATGCAGGGGACACGGGTTCGTGCCCCGGTCCGGGAAGATCCCACATGCCGCGGAGCGGCTGGGCCCATGAGCCACGGCCCCTGAGCCTGCGCGTCCGGAGCCTGTGCTCCACAACGGGAGAGGCCACAGCAGTGAGAGGCCTGCGTACCGCAAAAAAAAAAAAAAAAAAAGACTTAAGTTCTTAAAGAAAATTAGTCTTAAGATAAATAAGAGAGTTTATACTTTTTAAAATATGTGTGCTGTTGGTTTGGTGAAGGATTTCATGAAAATGAACAGAATTAGTTATAGTATTTTGATAATTCAGAAATTATTGTCATATGTTACATTTATTTTTGGATATGAAGTTTTTATTAGAAAATGATTTTTGAATTCATATATTATAAATGGGCTAATACTTTACCTCTTTCTTTTTAAAGAATCATTTTTCTCCCCACTTCCAGAATTGCTTCATATAGTTGGGATGTACAATGATAGTTATACTTTTCTTATGGCTTATTATCTTTAATCATTTAACTTGTTGAACATATATCTTTTAGGAGACATTTTTCTTATGTCATTTTCTCAAGAATTCTGATGAAGTAGTCAGCTGTGCGAGTACAGGTCACAGTTTGGAATCTATTGGTTTGTTTGTTGGTTTTTATCTGAGAGTGTGTTTTTGCTTAAAATCCTTAACATGTATTGTTTTGACATTTATTTTTCATAACTGGTGGTGGGAGAAAAATAAGGGGTCTTATCACTGGTTATTCTCTATATATAATATGTATCACCTCTTTTTCTTGGATCTCTTTTAAAGTGATGATATTAATCATTCTGTTAATAGACCTGAGAATAATTAAATGAAATGCTCTATTAGTCATTTATTTGTTCCATGCCTTGTTCCAGAAAGTATTTGAGTCAGCTTATAACAAGTCCATAAGTACTAAAATAATTATATGAGTAAATAATTCATACCACGGGAAGTATAAATAGAAATACTATATTAAAATCAGATAAAGAAAATGTTTGATATTTTCTTCTTCAGTAGTCAAACATCAAAATTGAATCTGAGCTTCCTGGAAACCAAAAATTAGATAAAGCAGGGCACAAAATAATTTTCACTTTAGCTATTTAAAAAAAAAAAAAAGCATACTTATTACTACTCAGAGAAAGCCAAGTTTCTTCTGAGATTTAATTTTCAAAGAACTCTCTCATAATATAGGGCCTTATATTAGGTGCACTGAGTGTATTCATAGAGTATCAACATCTATAGCAGATGCAGTCATGATTTTCACCCGGTTAATAAAAGCTGTTGGACAAATGTTAAAATGCAATTTAGTAAAAAGGTAATTTTGGAAACAGCAGAAATAGTTTTGTTCAAATAGTTTAGGTAGTCCCCTTGATGTTAAACTTAAGGGCGCAAGTTTCCCAGAAGTCTAGACTGGTAATTGCTATACCTCTACAGTAAAGTGGTGAGTTCCAGATCCTGCCAGCTATGCCATGTTGTCACTTCCTGCCTGCAACATGTCAGCTTCCTAGGTGCATGTGAAAGTACCTCCATAAGTAACGCTAAGGGTGTTAATAAAGGCTAACAAATCTCTAGCAATTGAAGTACCGTATTTCTGGATCCCACCACATAGCCAGGACATGAGAGTCACCAGGCACAACAAATTTTATTGTGACTCAAAATGATACTTGCCTAGTTAGAAGGTGTGAGATTTAGTAAGATTAATCATGGTGATATTAATCTTAGACATTGCTTCTACTCACTGTTTCATACACTGACCTCTCTGCAGAAAAAGAGTAATTTTCTGAGTTTTCATAGTCAAATGCATGGGATTTACTTGCAAGCTTTATCTTCTGCAACAGGGAAGACAATATTTTTGTTGCTCAATAATTTTGTTTCATTTACAAAATGTGTAGTAGTCTTCTGAATTGCTGTAGGAATATTTTACCAAAGTCTTTAAGAAAAGTTAGTCTTGTTCAGTTACTGCTTCAAGAATATAAATTGTTTTTCTTACTTTCTGTTTTTTTTAGATTTTTGTTAGACATTTATTTTATGGTAAGGGTTTTTATTTCTAGGCACTTGTGAGTCAGCTTGAGACTATTGGTAGGTAATTGGGAGAGAAGAAGACAAAGATTAGTAGAAGTATTTTAAGATTCTGTATTTATTGAATTTACATAGTTGCATAAAGCTAGTAGTATTACTAGAAAAACTCTCTTTTAGATTAGTTATGAAGTTGTACATTATTTCATTACAATAAGTTGTGCTATTGATCCAACTTAAGATTGAGAAAAGATTGTGTCTGATGTATTAATGTATTTTAGATATCCACTTAAGTAATATCCATTACATTCTAAGAAGTGAAGCTTTTACAAAATGTGGAAAGAAGTTAAATAATAGAAGTAGCTTACGTTATAGAATCATTGTAATTGCAGCACAAAATGTGTGAGGTTAGCCCAGAATGTTCCTCTTCCACATTTAGCCCCCTCAAATCCCAGACCAAAGGAGCATTACTCCTCTTTTTTTTTTTTTTTGTCCATTGTTATCCTCTTTCTTTCTAGATTCTCCTGCTCTTGACCATAATCTCTCTCAAATAATCAGACTGTTCCCAGGCAGCAGCACAGAGGCTGTGGTGGTGGGTGAGAAGGCGGGGTGGGGGAGTATGGAGAGGTGAGGGCATGGTTGCTTTAATCTGACACCTTCATCACTGTTAATAATTGCCAAGACTCTTTCAGTACTTACTGACAAATGAACATTTCTATTTGGTAAAAATATTTTTTAGATTCCAGAAGAAAATTCATTGGAAAAACAAATATCAAACAATAAAACAGATTTGTGATGGGGAATTATTCAACACCGCTTTTCTAAGATTCTGAGATTTCTAAGATATTGTTGCATATAGCTCTAGTGTATTTGTTTTTCATTGCTGTAAAATACTTGTGAAAATGTGGTACAGTTCATGTGTTTATTCTCCTGTCAGTGGACATTTGGGTTCTTTAGTCTTTTGCGATGATATACAAGTTTCCAAAGATGTATAATTAGGAGTGAAATTGCTGGGTCATAGAGAATTTATAAGAAAACGCCAAATCGTTTTCCACAATGGTTATACCACTTTACAAACCCTGTTGATCTACATCCTCTTAAGCACTTGACATTGCCACACTTTTTATTTTTGTAAATCTAGTTGGTGTAAATGGTGTCACATTGTCTTAATTTACATTTATCTAATTACTAATAAGATTGACCATCTTTTCCAATATTTTTTGATTTTCGGCATTTCCTCTTCTATCAAACACAAGTTCATATCTTTTGCCTATTTTTTAGAGTTATTTCTTTTATTGTTTTATAGAAATAATTTTATATACTCTAGATACAAATGATTTGTAATTTTTATGGATTATAGATGCCTTTTTTTGAGTTTGTTATTTTTTTTAATGATGTCTTTCGTTGACTAGTTTTTATTTCAGTGTAGTCAAATCAGTTTCTCTTTTTTTTTTTTCTGAACAGTGGTGTTTTATGTATTAAGGAATTCTACTTTTTACTAGGGTCAAAAAAGATATTCTCATATATTTTATATCTAGAAGTTTTAAGGTCATCAAAACATTGTTAAATGGGAAAAAAATCTTTTGTCATATTGCTACAATTTATTGAAGAGATTTAACTCATATTAACTTTGTGTTAAAATATACCCTAAAATAGAAAAGACATGGGATCATTGAAACATAAATATTTCAGTCTATTGCTTTATCCTCACCAAGAATTATCATTCTGTTCTCATTTAAATTAGGAAAGCTATGACCATTCTAGCTTGCTTTGATAAATCTTTTCTCTGAGATGTTAGTCCTAATTGATGACATACTGTTTAGGCCTTAAATGTTCTTTTATCATTTCCTATTATATGTCAGTTTTTAATAATGAAGGGACTTTGAGAGCTTATAATCCAATTTATACTAAAATGGAAATGGAGTCTAAGAGAGGTTAACTGATGTGCTCAAGCTCCTGTGCTATTTAGTAGTCAAGATGACACTCAAACTCTAGTCTTTTGATTTCAACTCTAATATTCTTTACATCAGATGTTTTGTCCCCTTTAATGAATTGTAAGTGTTGGAGTTCATGCCCTCTCAGTCTCCACTACTCTTCTTCCCTCCTCTACAATCTAGCATTTCACCTCAAGTGTATAGGCAGAGTAAGGGAAAATATGATCTTTCTTTTTTTTTTTTTCCTTTCCCCTTTCTTCAAATACCTAATGAATGTTTGCTATGTATCAGGCATTAGGGATGTATGATAAACAAGATACAATCCTGCCCTCAAGGAGCTTATAGTTTATTAGAGGAGTTAACAAGTAAATAGACTATTACATTTGAGTGTTATAAATACATGGGGTAATAACAGGGATTTCTGGAAGCACGATAAGAGGATATGATTGGTCTTGGTGAGTCATGGTCACTTCTTACAAGATGTGATATCTAGGTTTACTTTTAAGATAAACTGTTTATCATAGTTAGATAAACAGTGCTGGCTATTGAATAATTATTAATAAAGTCACTTTGATTAGAAATAACTGGCTTCCCTTAGACTTATTCCATAGCTTTCTTGTTGAATTACCTTGGTTCTTCCAGAGGAATTGATCTTTGAAAAGTCACAGAGAATATCATTTGGAAGGCCTTACAGGATTATCTACACCTCTTTTGGAACTATCACCCAATATAGTCAATTAGAATAGGTGCTCAGATAACTCTTCTTCATTTGCTCTAAACATAACAAAATTAGTACACCTTAAAAACTTGGAATTTTATTTGCTGAAATTTCTGGTTTTACCTTGTAAGTCTCTCTGTTGCCTAAGAGTATGTACAGGGCCCCATCAAAGGAAGTAATAGCCAGAGTCCTCTTGACAGGCAAATAATGCATTCTCTCATAAGAGGGATGGGACTAAATCTTACCTTATTGGACTTATGGAGTGAACTGTGGCAAGTTACCCATCTAGGAAGTTACTGACTTCTGTCAAGCTACATAAAAAATTGATTCTTAAAAAAATAACATTACTGTCAGGTAGCAGTAAGTTGTAATTTATATAGTTTGGGTCACATCTTTTATGCTTTGATTAGATGGCTATCCCTAAATTCATGGCCAAGGTGAAGGTTTTTCTCCAGTTTGTAATTGATGGATCTTTGCCATCCTGAAATACAAGCCTTCTGTAACTTCAAATAAAACTTCTAAAACATTATCAAAATGAAACCAAACATTATTGTGTATAGTGTACTCTAACAGGAACATATACATGTTGCCAAATATCAAGTTTATCTAAGCAAGATATAGAAAATGTATTCTGAACTTAGAACCACAAAAATGGTTCCTATCATTGCACAGATTTTTAAAAAATTAGCCAGAAAGTTAAACAAATCCTTTACAGTTGGAGAAGGCTGGTATATAAAACCTTAACCAAATGCTGCTACTTAACATCACTAGTGATAGAACTGTGGTGCCCCTTAAAATGGTGTATCCAAAAGGACACAACATTGCCTGTGCAAAAAACACATCTTAATCTAATCATGAAGAAACATCAGACAAACCCACATTGAAGGACATTGTACCAAATATATAGGTTTTAAAAAATGACTATAAAAGATAGTTGTTGGGACAACTGGATGTATTTTATTTTGGTTAGTATGGTATATTACATTGATTAATTTTTGTATATTGAACCAACCTTGCGTTCCTGGCATAAATCCCACTTGGTTATGGTGTGTAGTCCTTTTTATATGTTGCTAATATTTTCTTGATGGCTTAAGCTTTAAAAGGATTTTCGCAGCTAAGGCTGAGAATAGTCGGGGAGGAGATTGGTCAATATCACTTAAGATCAAAGGTGTCAGGCCAAAACATTCAAATATCTGAATATAAAAACAATTGATCCCCTTGTAGCTGAGGCTTTTCTCAAAGCAGTAAGATAATGCTTCACAGCTCTTGTGGTTCTTACCAAATTATATTGTGAATCAGTAGAGCAAAGATTTATGTCCCTTGATGTACACTCATTCATTTGTTCACTCAGTGAATTTTTGAATTAACATTTTTCCCCTTTGATCATAATTAAGGTAATAGAAATAGGATGCATTGGTTCAGGTATAGAAATTGTTGTTTATAGTGTTTTTGTGTGTGTGTATTGGCATTTGTTTATCAATTTAAAGGTATATTTTTGTTATAGGGGCCAAGTTTAAAAAATACATTGGCCATTCAGCTCATGTAACTAATGTCAGATGGTCACATGATTATCAGTGGGTTATTTCTATTGGTGGAGCAGATCACTCTGTCTTTCAGTGGAAATTTATTCCTGAAAGAAAACTAAAAGATGCTCTTCACATAGCACCCCAAGGTGAGTAGAACACACTGCCTAAACAATTTCTCTGTCAAATAACTCTTCAGTAACCCCCAAATAACAATTTTACTCTTGAAACATACACAAGCCTCGTATGTTAACAGTATAGATTATTATTATTAGTGGAAATTTTAAATAAAATATTAGGTCTATATGTTTAAACTCAGTTGTCACAGAGCATGGACTACAAAGTACTTTTGGTTACACTTTCTTCTATCAAATGATGAGTAAAAAACATGCATTAGTAAAACAAACATTTAATGTATTCTCTGGGAGATGGGTATCTAGGTTTCAGTATGGTTTTTTTGACAAAGAAAAATTATCTAATGTCAGTTCATCTGTTGCATTATGGTATTTTCTAGCTATTTTTCATGTTAATTATAGGTTATATTCACTTATATTTGCACAGACATTTAAATTTGATGTAGCGGTCATTGGGGAGCCAGTGAAGGGATTTAAAGGAACTATTGAGTTTGCAGTGAGTGGAGAGGAAGATAATCTGTAGTACAGTTTACTGACATCTGTGTCACTTGAATAGGTAATTTCATTTGCTTGTTTTATGGCTTGTCTCCATGTCAGTTGGCACAGTCAGCTCTTAATCATTAATTTTATTGTGCTGTTTTGAAAATGAATCTTCTTTAAACAGGTAATGTTTCATTTTTTTAAATTACAGAAAATCTGGCTGACTCTAATAGTGATGAATCAGATTCAGATCTGTCTGATGTTCCAGAACTGGACTCTGAAATTGAACAAGAGACACAGCTCACCTACCGTCGGCAGGTAATTTTTATTACCACATGATTTTTTCCTGAAAAATTCTAGTTTCTTCTTTATCTTGCTCCCTGTTGTTTACTCATCTGTTGTTATCTTCTGCAGTTTTTAATTTTCCAAGAAATGTATGGCTGTTTCCCCCTTTAAGAGTGAAAAGTATACTTGTGTAAAATGTTATTTATATTAAGTGCTTGATATACTAACTGTGCCTGTATTGTATTGTATTATATATTATATGTGCTTTTTGTCGCAGTACGCTTCCATTTATTTCCTTTAAAATACTCTCTTACGAAGTATAAAAATTTCATGGAAACTAAATGTGTATTTGTCAGTGTGATACTTAGAAAATGTAAATACGTTTGTCTTTCCAAGGAAGTAAATTTCATAAAGAATCTTCCTATTGAAGACAGTTGTTAAAACTTTAGCAATCATAGTAACCACGATGTCTGAAGTTACACTAGGAATATATAACACCTTTATAAATTTGTGTTCTAAGAATATTTCTACTTATGTATATTATTTAAAGGTTTACACGGAAGATCTACCTCAGCTTAAAGAACAATACAAAGAGAAACAAAAAAGTGGTACTTCTAAAAGAAGAGAGCGGGCTCCAGGAAATAGTATTCGATTACACTTTGTTCACGGGTACAAAACGACTACTTTTCATTTATGTGTTTGAATTTTGGTTCACATTTACTAGCTATGTGACTTTGAGCAAGACACTTAACCTCTCTGTGTTTCTGTTTTACCATCTGTAAAATGGAGATAACAGTATTTTTCTTGATAGGGTTCTGGTGAGGAGTAAATAAGTCAATACTTGTGGTGCCTTAGAATGTTTTCTGGCACTATATAAGTATTTATTAAATAAAAAATTAATTTGTCTTATGAAAATTTAGTGTTATATTTATAGAAATGGATCTCTTTAAACAAAATAAGTGAAATGTGAGAGATTATCATCTCCCCTAAATATGTCTAATTTGTAATGATATTGTGGCTTGTTTTGGCCTAAGCATTTTGGCCTATATATTATAATTTCAATAAAATACAGTTTCTGGATTCTCTTAGAATATCTGGCAATACAGGTCTCACATTTTATCCCAGGACAACAGAGTCTCCAGTCCAACTCTTTCCTTCCCCTCACCTAGTAATCATTGTCTTACCTGGCTTATAATGTTTTCAAGAATTTGAAAAAAAATAGATTTATTTAGTAAAAATATTTTTCCTCCAGTGGTAAAATAGACAGTATTTCTTTTTGTTTGTTTGGAAGCATTTTGTGTGTGTGTGTGTGTGGTTTTTAATTGGAGTATAGTTGATTTACAATGTTGTTTTAGTTTCAGGTGTATAGAAGAGTGAATCAGTTGTACATATACATATATCCACTCTTTTTTAGATTCTTTTCCCATATAGGCCATTACAGAGTATTAAGTAGTGTTCCCTGTGCTGCTATTCAGTAGGTCCTTATTAGTTATCTATTTTATCTATATTGATCATTTTTGAGAGGATTTGAATACTTGTTTTCCGGATGTGTATAATATTTTTAAATTGTTGTTAAAACTTATTTTTGTAATATATATTGATATATTTTATCCTCATGGTTGAACAGTGTGTATAAAAGTATACACTCTGAAAATTATCTTCCTACCTCTGCCCTCCCAGCCATCATTTCCCCCCCACCCAAAGGGAATCACTGTTACCTAGTTTCAGAAATATTTATGTATAATATAGTACAAACAAATACAAATATATATTCTTTTCTATACCCTTTCACTTGTAAAAAAGCAACTTTTTGCTTTATAGTATACAAATTTAGTATTATGCAAATAGTAGTGTACAATATACACTTTTCTGCACCTTTTTTCATTGAGTGTTGTAGCTTGGATTTAGCTATTTGTAATCAGAGCAGTTCACAAAAGTTTATGGGATCTGAGATATTTGTATTTTTTTTAATTGTTCAGTATCTTGTAAAGCTGGAAATTGAATGTCCTCTGTATAGTCCATATTTATCAGTAAAAGGCCAAAGTTAATGTTATATGATTTTTCTATATTTAGTTACAGAGGGTATGACTGTCGAAGTAATCTGTTCTATACTCAAATTGGTGAAATTGTGTACCATGTGGCAGCAGTGGGTGTCATTTATAATCGACAACAGAACACACAGCGCTTTTACCTGGGTCACGATGATGATATTCTCTGCCTGGCTATTCATCCTGTGAAAGACTATGTGGCAACAGGCCAGGTAGGTCCTTTGAAAGACTATGCGACAACAGCCCGGTTAGGTTAGACCTTCGTTTGGGTTTAAAGTTAAGTTAGTCCATTTTTTTCCTTATCTTTTGTATTCTAGGAAATGAAGAATTCTTTAGAATGGGATTTTATTTTCATATTACAAATAAAACTTTTTTCTTATAGTTTTCCTTAGAGTTTTATTGTTTTACTTATTGTAATTTGAATTTGGAACTATGAGCTCTGGCTTGACACCTTTCTGTCAGGATAATATTAATTTTTTAAATTTATGAATAAAAATTACAAAAACCGTAAAGACTAGAAATCTGGTTTTTTAATTATTTTAAATAATATAAGTTATCTAAGAAGTGTTCTGTGACAAACAGGATGACTATGTTTTTATTTTACAATCATGATAGTAACATATTCGGGTTTACCAAAGTAGAAAACACAGAGAAAAGTCATAACTGATACCTCTCTATATGGATATTCTTAGAGAAGGAAGGGAAAGGGTGATATTTATAAATTCTCACTGTGTGTAAGCACTTTACTAAGTTTCTTAATGTATATTTATTTTATTCTCACCTCATCTCTATGAGAGTAAAACCATTTCCCCCAGTTTATAAATGAAGAAGTTTAGGTTTAAAGAAATTAGATAATTTTCTCAAAGATCTGTCAGCCAATAAGTGGTAAAGCCTAAAGCCCTTAGTCTGTTTGGCTTTAAATACTGTGTAAGTATACCTTCTGGGATATATTGAGGGTGGGGGTAGGAAACTTGCATCATCCTGTGTAGCTTCCCTGAAAGGAGAGAAAGCTCTTCCCTTTTTCTTTCTCCCATCTTCCCTCCCTCTGTTTGTACCTCCCCTGACTCTTTCCTTTTCTCCTTCCTTTCCTTCCCTCCTTTTCTCCCTCCTTTCTTCTATTCATTCAGAAACATTCATAGAGCATGTGCTGTGTACCAGGAAAGACTGTGGGAATATAAATAAAACACCTTGCCATGTAAAACATTCATACTCTGTGGGGGAAGACAAACACGCAAGAAAATTGTGATACAGTGTCATAAGTATAGATCAGGGCTTCTTACCTTGGAACTGTTGACATTTTGGGCCAGATAATTCTTTATTGTAAAGATAATTGCATTTTTGTGTATAATGCCATCCTGTGCATTGTAGGATGTTTAGCAGCATCTCTGGCCTCTACGGACTAGAGGCCAGTTAACACCACCCACCCCAGCTGTGACAACCAAAAATGTCTCCAGACAGCGTTTGGGAGGCAAGTCACCCCCTGCTGAGAACCAATAGGCTAGAGATATGTATAAAGCTCTCTTGAAATATTATAAAGGACTGATATATTGTGCCTGATGGAATCAGGGAAAGCCTCATAGAGAAGATGACATTTGAGCTGAGTAGTTTACCTGATAGAGGGGAGGTTGGGGAATGTATTTTAAGTGTGTCATATCACGTGTAACAGTGGGGGGAAAATAAAAAAATAAAAATACTGCTTCTTTAAATAACTGTGAGCAGCGCAAAGTATTCAAATCTTAGAGTGCATGATGGACATTAGCGGAAGAACTAATTAAATGGGCGGGCAGAGGCCTCAGGGGCACCATTTACTTTCACCTTTAGTTTATATAAATGGTTCCTCTTAAAACACGATTATGTACCCATTTTGCTGTGGCAAGGAGTTTGGACATTATTCTGCTACTACTGGAATGAAGACTGTAAAAACTGGTCATTTGCTACCATAATTCTGGAATTTTAGGGAGTTTGGGGCAAATTAAACTATAAGTCAGTATGCCCACAGGACATCCCTGGATACCCAATGACCTCTTCCTCTGCTAGGCTTTTAGCCAGAACTCTAACAGAAAGACAGATTAGGGGAATTCGCTGGTGGTCCAGTGGTTGGGACACTGCGCATCCACTGCAGGGGACCCGGGTTCGATCCCTGGTCGGGGAACTAAGATCCCACAACCCATGAGGCACAGCCAAAGAAAAAAGACAGATTAACAAGAGAAAAACAAAAAGTTTATTAACAGGTGCAATTCATATCACCTGGGAGAAACCTAAACCAAAAGTAACTCAAAATGGTTTAGAACTCCAGCTTATATAGAAAACAGTAGATCTGTAGACAAAGGACAGAGGAAAGCAGTTAATAACTTAGTGAAATATTGACCGATTGCAGTATTGTTTTTTGTTATGTCTTTATATAAAACCAATCTCAAAATAAACAGTAATTGGCAGCTACATTAGTTACTTCATAAGCAAAGTTATTATATCTCTTAATCTGTGTAAAGAAAGTGATTACTTGAGTCTAAAGGAATAAAGAATTAAGTTGTGTTAACCTGCTTGGCGCTTTAACCCCTCTGTATCTTGTTTACACTATTATCCTAGCCTAGAATATACTTGCTTCCTTCTCTTTTTATCTAAGACCTACACTCTTTGAAGGCCCACGTCAAGTAGCATCTCTTCCATGAAGATTTTTCTCTACAACCTTTTCATCCCCATTAAGCATGTATTACCAGATGTTCTTATTTTAACGGAAAATATCTTGTTTTTCCAATGAGTTTGCAAAATTTGTCTAATTGTCTTAGTGCTCATTGTACCTAGCATAGTAATGCTGCCAATAATAGATGCTTGGTAAGCATTATCTTTATTGATGAAGTATAGGAGCTACGTAGTTGTAGAACATTCCTAGAAACACTGAACCTAGTCTCATTAGCTTTTCAACAAATGTAAGGGGAAAATGTTGATCACATATACAGTCTGCTTTATACCTTTTATTTGATAAATATTTATAGCAAATATGACAAAGGTTGTTAAATCTCCTGTTTTCCTTTTATAGATATGAAAATAAACAATTTAATTGCATAAAATGACTTTTATAATTCTTTCTATTTTAGGTAGGTAGGGATCCCTCAGTTCACATATGGGACACAGAGACCATTAAACCATTGTCGATATTAAAGGGCTACCACCAATATGGTGTCTGTGCTGTTGATTTCTCAGGTAAGGCAGTTTTCTGTCTCAGTAAGAATGATCAAAATGCAGAGGCAATACATGGCATTTTAGTCTAAATTAGTGTTGCCTAAACTTGTCATTTAATAGTGACCTTCACAATTTTTTATCAAATGTGCATACTGTTGTCCTAACCAATCAAGGCTCTGAAAGTGTGGGTTTGCTAGCTGTTTTATAATAATAATTTAATGAAATGTAATTTTAATACCCATTGTTATAAAGATGTTTCTATTAAAATAAAAAATGTTTGTCTACATAACCTCTGAAACCGTCACAGTTACCACTAGTGGTATGTATTTCCAACCTTGGGCAAACCATGATCTCATTTAATGTTTTGCAGCCACAGAGTAAACTTTGAAAATGTTTAGGGTGAAAGCTAAGAAAGAGGTGAGAACTGAAATATTTGTTGTATAACATTTCTATGAAGTGACAATTCCAATCTGTCTTATCAAAATAATTTCAGATCATGTTAACTCTTTGCTACATATATAAAAGTTTAACAACTACAGATAGATCTACAGTGAAAGCTGGGGTATGGATTGGGAAGAGTGGAGAAATACCATTAATAGAGAATTTTATATTAAGAAACAGTAAATTTGTGCTTTCTGCTGCTCTGACTGAAGTGATAGTGAATTGCTATAGTTTGTGGGGGGAATTGTATATACACATATTAATATCTGCCAAAGGTGAAGAAACTGAATGGTAAAGGAGTCAACAAGAAAAATACCACTGGTAGCGATAACATACGAGTTGAGGTTTGCAAAAAGTGTGGCAGAGTGGCAAATGTTTTATTATAGATTGCCTTTACAACCTATAAACATATGCACACCTGCCAGCATGACTGACTTAGCGCAATCTCTTGTCTAATAGTCATTACTTGTTGCTTGATGGTAGTAACAACTAAAATAATTGACCTTCACTACAAACAGTCATATTAAACAGCAATATGTATTTGTAACCTGTGTCTTTTGCATTTGATTCGCTTTTTGTAATCCCTATGACTTCTCATATCACAGTAGAGTTCCTATGGTGAAATTCATTGGCATATATCACTTCTTCCTTCCTTCTTTCTTAGTTTTCCCTTTCCTTCTCATCTTTTAAATATCTTTTTTCTACTTTTCTTATCTTCCTCCTTTCCCCTGTCTTAAGCTGGTAGAAGATGAGGTAAGTGAAGTCAGAGGAAGAAGTCAGCAGATATGTTTAGATGCATTGAGAAACTGTTCTTCCCCCTCCTTATAAATTCTGCTTTTTGTTTCATAGCTGTATGCGTGCCTAACATTTAACAATATTTTATTTTATAAAAATTTAAATATAGTGCCGTGGTATCAGAATATGTACTGAGTGTTTTTTATCTTCTGAATGTTAATGATCAGTCTATCTCTGATTAATTTTCATAGCGGATGGGAAACGTTTGGCTTCAGTTGGAATAGATGATAGCCACACTATTGTGCTGTGGGACTGGAAAAAAGGAGAGAAACTTTCAATAGCAAGGTAGGGAAAAAACTTGATATCACATTGGCAAAATACTGAAATTACCTTGGACTTAAAATTTTTTTTTACTTATAACGGTTTTGAAATCAAGCAAACGTAACTTTTTAAATTGTTGCCGTCTTTATTACCATTGAATAAATAGTATAATCGTGGTAAAAAGACAAATGATTTCATGATTCATTTGTAGGTTTATCCCTTGTGCACACACTTTTTAATGTAACTGTAATATGATATTCGAAGTAGTGATTATCAAAAATCTCCATTTATAGGTAGAGTGAATTCCACTGTAAGATAAGCTATTCTGTAGTCATTGAAAACATGATAAAATACTCATTTTATATATTTGAGTGAAAGGAGATACATACACACATGTATCACAAAGAAATTATAGATTATTTTTATTTTCTCTGTTATAGTTTTCATTTTCTAAATTTTCTACGGTGAGCATTATTATTTCTATAATAATAAAAAATATTAGCAATTGCTTTAAAGGAGGAAATAGTCAACAGTTTCAGAGACTATTTTTTTAACTTCCTATTCCCTAAAGTGATACATAAAAGCACTTTAAAATATAGATAAATGGTTTCTTCAGAGTATATAGACAGGACCCAAATAAAAGATAGTTTAAGAGGATTTTGTATTTGGAAAGACTATATTAAGCTGTAACAGAGTACTATAAAAAATTTTTTTTCTTTAACTCATTCATGCCACAAATGGCATTCTCCATGTACAGTACTATAGTAGGTGCTATCCAAAAGAAGTTCAGTTCTCACGGTTCCTATCTTTTAAGATTCTGTTGAGAGGAGTTAATAAATTAAAATAATAACAAAATAACAAATGTACAAATGCATGATTACGTAGCCTAAACCTAAGAGACAAGTGGGCCAAGCATTTAGTAATGGAGTAATCAAGATAGGGTTTGGATTAGGCAAAAGGTTATTACAGGAGAGATTTATCTTCAGAGTTAAAACATTTTGGTATTTATTTCAGAGGAAGTAAAGATAAGATTTTTGTTGTAAAGATGAACCCGTACGTGCCTGATAAATTAATTACAGCTGGAATTAAACACATGAAATTTTGGCGTAGAGCAGGTAAGGAAGTGCTTCTTTTTGCTCCTTTGAAATTTAAGAAACTATTACTTTTTTTTTTGACATCTTTATTGAAGTATAATTGCTTTACAATGGTGTGTTAATTTCTGCTATATAACAAAGTGAATCAGCTATACATATACATATATCCCCATATCTCCTCCCTCTTGCGTCTCCCTCCCAACCTCCCTATCCCACCCCTCTAGGTGGTCACAAAGCACCAAGCTGATCTCCCTGTGCTGTGCGGCTGCTTCCCACTAGCTATCTATTTTACATTTGGTAGAAACTATTACTTTTAAAAGCGATTTGGTGTTAAGTACAATGTGGTATCCTAAATTGGATCCTGGAACAGAAGTTTCATTAGTTGAAAAATAGATGAAATCTGAATGAAGTTTGGAGTTCAGTTAAGAGTAATATATCAAATATGTCTTTTTTAGTTTTGACAAGTAGTCTGTAGTATTGTAGGATGTTAATGTTATGGGAAACTGGGTGGGCGAGCAGTATATGAGAACACTCTGTGTTATCTTTGCATCTTTTATGAAAATCTAAAATTCTCAAAAGTGAAAAGTTTATTTTTTTAAAAGAATGATTCACAGTTGTCTTGATACATTTTAAACAAAGTTAAGATTTATTTTATCATTATTGGCTACATTGATATAGCATTCATATTTGCAAAAGAATTTAACTTATGAGATTAATCAAGTGATGTCCAGACTTCGTTCTTCTGTTGAAGACATGTTTTTTAGTCTAAACTAAAAATGAGAAATTGTGTCAAAATTCTTTATGTGCTGTAAAATGATATAGAAATGGAATGTTATATTACTTTAGTCATTTAGTAAATTAGTGACTGTAGAAGTTCATATTTTAAAATTAAAAAGTCTCTTTTCCAAATCGAATAGCATACTTATAAATTCCAGCAATTTGACAAAGTCTTAGTACACTTAAACCTTTCAGATAAAATACATAGATATAGAGAGAAGTGAGACATAGGTTAGAAAAGAATAGGCTTAGTGAAGATATTTCCCAAGTTGAATTAACTTTCAAATTGTAAACTACATAGGACATGAGTCGATTTTCAGACTTGTTTTAATACTTTATCACAGACTCATCAGATCATAGTGTATATACATTTACAAAGTAAAAAGAAGTATCTTCACATTTGTAATTTTCATTCCCATTCATTTAAACGAAACTTTTGAGTATCTTAGTCACCTGGACTTGCAAATACCCAGCAAGTAATGCTATTATTGCGGTTTTGAAAAAAAAAACAACTATAAGTTTGTCTGAAATAAGAGACTTAAAGAAAGTAAATAGCCTTAAAGTGAAAAGATTTGCAATTGAATAACTTTTTTCTTTAACTTTGATTTGACATAAAGTAGACCTGAAACTGAACCATAAAAGGATAAATGTTAAGACTTCAGTGCATTTCAGCATTCCTCACTTTGAGGTTCTGATCCAGAGTTCAGTAGTCAACTGGGAAATAAGTAACCACTTTATTAATCTGAATAAATGCCATCTGTCTACCCTCTAAATGCATAGCTTTATGTAAACTAAGTTAAAGATGACTTAGGACTAAGGCTAAAAAGGAGCTTCTTACCTCCTATCCCAGATATAGGCTTTGAGAATTGCAAGTTATGAATTATTAATCTCTAAGGAATTTGAACTCTATTCCATGGCTGGTATGACCTTGTACAATACAAACATGTTATGCTGTGTGTATCAGAAAACTCAATAATGATTATCTAAACCAGAGGTGAAAAACTCTGTAAATGGCCAAATAGTAAATATTTTAGACTTTCCAGACACAGAGACAAAATCAAGAATATTATATAGGTACTTAGAGAACAAGAGAGAGAACTCCTGCCTTGCCGTACCCAGTTTGCACCCAGTTGCCGTTAACTGGAGACGTTCCCTCCAAGATCATTCTGATGCAGTGAACAGGACTTGCAGGTTGGACTCGGGGGAGACCATAGTCAGCCTCACTCTGCCCTAGCGACACACTGATTCTAGTGTGTCTTCTCCTCCTGGAGAGCCCTACCTTCTCAACTTCGGCAGATGGCCAGAGGCAAGGCAACTCCTGGACTGTGATTTCACTGCTGGGTGCCCAGAAGTTTCCATAGCAAAGTCCTCAACTTGTGGACGGTGACCAGCTCGGGCCCTAGGCAGCTGCTAGTTGGCAGCGAAAAGTCAGGGAGGCAGGCTCTGGGAGCAGAGAAGAAAACCGATGTAGCCACTGCAGCTGTGCTCCAGTGGGCACTGAACAAAAACAGGTGATGGCAGGATTTGGCCTACAGCCCATAGTTTGCTGACCCTGCTCTGGATGGATAATCTATGCTCTAGTGAAACCCAGTCCCCTCCACTTGTGCACTAGATCCCATCTCTCAGCTATTCAAGGGCATCATTCCAACTCTTCTTCCCTTTCTCTCTTGCATTATCAGTTCTCCCTCTTTACCAACTCTTTCCTTTCAGTATATAAATGTGGTGTTATTTCTCCATCTTAAGTAAGTAAAACCAAACAAAACTACTCTTTGAGCTCTACCTTCCATTTGCTAATCAATTTCTCTTCTTACCTATGTACTAAAACACATCCACACAGTTGTTTACACTTTAAATTTGTGAGTTATCTTCTCCTTCTTTTGAGAGAAGTCTAACGTGTTTTTTCCCCTTCACCACTTGACTTAACTGCCCTTCCAAGTGCACTAACAACTCTGGCTGCTATGTTAAGAAAAGACAATCTTCTGAATACATTTGGAATATGACTACTTTTCATCATCTTCTATGTTATCACCAGACCCATGCCACCCTTAGCATTTGCCCAGATGATTGAAATAGCCTTCTAACTCTTTTCATCCTTGCCACTATTCAAATTACCCTCAACCCAGAAATCAGAATGAACCCGGTAATAAATAATATGCCAAGTCTTGTCATTCCACCACCCAAATGTTTTTCATCTCATAAAGAGTAAAAGTTAAATCCTTACAATGGTCTGTAATGCTGCCTTTGACCTCTCTGACCCCATCTCCCGTTACTGCCTCCCTTACTTTCTTTGCTACTCCATACTGGCCTCCCTAGTTGTTCCTTGAAGATTCTTGTCACGTTCCTGCTTTGGGGCCTTTGCGTTTGCTGATTCCTCTGTCTTGAATGCTCTTTTTACATGGCTTGCTCTTGCTACCTCCTTCAGGTCTTCATGAAGATACCACCTTCTCAATGAGGCCTCTCTTAACCACCCTTCTTAAAATGGACCCCTCTCATTTCTTATCTCCCTTTTATGCTTACATTTTCTCCATAGCACCCGTCATCATCTAACATCCCGCACATTTTACTTATTTGTCATATTTATTGACTGTCTCTCACCAGGAAGCTCCATGAAAGCAGGGAATTTTGTTGTCTTGTCTGTTTTGTTCATAGCTCTGCCCCCATTGCCTTAAATAGTGTCTGGTATCTATATATATTTCTTGAATAAATGAATGAGTGAATGAGTTCATTTGGAAAAATGGGCAAAAGATATCAATAGATAATGACCAATAAAAATAGGAAAAGATGATAAAGCTCATGAATAATTGGAGAAATGCAAATTAAAACCACAATAAAATTCAGTTGATATTTCACATCCCCAGTCTGATAATACCAAGTGTTCTGAAAGGTAGGAAACAACAGGAACTCCTTTCACTATTAATGGGAGTATATGTTGGTGTATCGACTTTGGAGGACAATTTGGTCATAGAGATGATACCTCTCATCTACATGCTGTTCCTTTTGCAAATACGCTATGACCATTCCTAGGCATTCCTAGAGAATCTCTTGCACTTTTATAGAAGAGGCCCTTGCAGCAGTGTTTAAAGCAACATTGTTTTCAATAGCAAAATCTTGGAAGCAATTTTATTAAGTCCCCATTAATAGGAAAATGTTGTGTTTATATAACGGAATCCTATATAGTCAGGAAAATGAGTTTTCTAGGGGTACAAATCAACATGTATAAAACTCCACAACAAATTGTTGGTGAAAAAAGCAGGTTGCAAAAGAATACATACAGGATATGTATTTAGAGATAATTTTAAACATGAAAAATAATGACATGTTACCTAAGAATTCAAAAATAAGTAGTAAAATATGTATAAGGGAATGTGTGAGAATAATCAAGATCACATTCAGAATAGTAGTGGGTGAAGAAGGGAGATGGGATTGGCATACGTTTTGATTGTTTAGTAATTTTATGTAAATTGATAATGGATATAGAAGAGCTTATTGTATTTCTTTTACTTTTTGTATTAAATATGTCATAATATAATTTTTTTAAAATTAATCAAAAGACTGATTTAAACTGACTTAATACATATTTTTGTTTATCCAAAAAGCTATGACCTGAAAGCAGCCATGGTTATGCCTGCTGCAGCCAAGCAAGGTGTTGCCCAAGTCACTGATTGAGAGACCTTTATTTTTCTTTTTAACTCTCCTTACTGTTACATGTCTTTCTCTTTAAACAAGAAAAACAGCAGAAAAGAAATTTTATTGCTTTGAATTTTATACGTTTTGAGAGTGGTACTTTCATAATATTTTTTATGAACCAGGGGGAGGATTGATTGGAAGAAAAGGCTACGTAGGCACACCAGGGAAAAATGACACAATGATGTGTGCAGTATATGGATGGACTGAAGAGATGGCTTTTTCTGGAACATCCACAGGAGACGTGTGTATCTGGAGAGACATCTTTCTTGTAAAGACAGTTAAAGCACACGATGGACCAGTGTTCAGTATGCATGCATTGGAAAAAGTAAGTAACCTAAATAAATTTTAAGTTAAACATAGTTTGATCATGGAGTGCAGAACATTTTCACAAGTACAGAGACACTACCTTTCTACTTAGCTGAGCTACCCAATAATAATATGTGAGCTAGAGTCTTCCTGACTGTATTTTATTCCTCTTTTCAAACTCCTGAACCCAGAGTGAAATAGGTCTGCTGTTATTAAAAAAAAGTTTAACTTAGTATTTATTAATCTTTTACTCTGAGTCAAAAATTGTTTAGGTACTTTATATGTTCTCACCATATCCTGTGAGGTAGCTATCATTATTTTTTAATAAATTTATTTGTTTTATTTGTTTATTTTTGGCTGTGTTGGGTCTTCGTTGCTGCGTGTGGGCTTTCTCTAGTTGTGGCGAGCGGGGGCTACTCTTCGTTGCAGTGCGCAGGCTTCTTATTGCGGTGGCTTCTCTTGTTGGAGAGCACAAGCTCTAGGCACGTGGGCTTCAGTAGTTGCAGCACGCAGGCTCAGTAGTTGTGGCTCACGGGCTCTGGAGCACAGGCTCAGTAGTTGTGGCACATGAGCTTAGTTGCTCCGCAGCATGTGGGATCTTCCCAGACTAGGGCTCAAACCCGTGTCGCCTGCATTGGCAGGCAGATTCTTAACCACTGAGCCACCAGGGAAGTCCCGTAGCTATTATTATTATCCCCTCTTTTTAAAGGATGGGATTATGAAGGCTCCAGGAGAAGGTGCTGAAAGTGGTAGAGCTACTTTATGGTTCCAGATTGCAAACTGTGTTTTTAAAGTCCTATTCTAAAAGTAGAATGTTTTGTGTCATGGTAAATATTTTTGCAAATTCCATGTTGATGTTTAAAAAAACATAATGGATTCTATGCTAATTTCTGTTTTTTACAAGCTGTAACTTTTGGCTATAAATACTCTTTCCTCCAGAGTTTTTCAATATAAAAGAAGGTTATTATTTTTTAAATATTTAGATCTTCATTAACTTAAAACTTTTACTTTTGTAGGGATTCGTAACTGGAGGGAAAGATGGGGTAGTAGCTCTTTGGGATGACTCCTTTGAAAGATGTCTCAAGACCTATGCTATAAAAAGAGCTGCTTTGGCCCCAGGATCTAAAGGTGATTTGAGATTTTGAGATTTGTAGGAAAAAAGATTAATTGCTTATTAACATGGTGGGCACTGAGGTGGAGCACATAGGGTATATTTTTCCTTCTTTACTAGACAGGCATCAGAGTTCAGTAAGAGAAGCCACTTAACTGTATGCCAGAATCATTGCTGTCCTTTCAAAATCTATTTTCAGTGATACGCATAGTAATATATAAACAAATACAAGATTATCAATGTTAATTTTTAACATTTTTAATTTTTCAAAGAAAATCGCCATGTGAGCGTCACATTTTCCACCAGTCAGGGTATTGTTTTCAAACTTGGCCTTTTGTTTCATCTTAGTGTTTTGTTGACTCTCCCTCTCTAGCCTTGCAGGCCTTTCTTCCTTTACCCTTTCTCATGGTGCGCTAAGGCACTACAGCACTCTGTCTCTGGCCTCCAGGCCTTCCTGTATGCTGTCACTTTTGCCTAGAATTTTCCCTTTCTCCTCCCTCCTGCTTCCTCCAGTTTCTTGACCATATGCTCATTTTTCAGATCTCAAACACTGTTTCTTCTAGAATGATTCCTTACACTCCCATCCCCTCTCCCCCTCACAAAAGGTTAAATTCCCTTTTGTTCCGTTTTCAATATGCTCCTCACACAAGGTCTGTTTTCCTCTTTGTATGCTCCGTGAGGGCAGAAGCTTGGCTCTATCACGTTTACCAGTATATCTCTGAAGTCTGCCTAGGGTACAGTAAACATAAATGAATTAATCTTAAATCAAATTGAATTAAAATTACTAACCAGAATATTGTACATGCTCTAAGAGGGTCAGGAGGTGGATGAGGGGCAAATGTAAAAGGAAAATAAACAGCTGTCAGACTGGTAGTAGGGGATCTGGAATAATATAGAATCATGGAATTGTAGCATATAAATGGTACTTACTTTTGAGATTAGTAAATTGAATGATTGGGGAAAATGTGGTACATTTATTAGAATACTTAAAATATAGGAGAAAGCAACCGTGTAACATGATTTGCATTGTCAAAATAGCATCATTGGCAATATATACACCCTTGTATTATAGTAAACTTCATACCTAGAAGAACATCTCCGTTTAACATTTTAGGTCTTCTCTTGGAAGATAACCCATCTATACGTGCCATATCATTAGGACATGGTCATCTTTTAGTTGGTACAAAGAATGGTGAAATACTAGAAGTGGATAAAAGTGGCCCAATAACACTTCTGGTCCAGGTAATTTTAAATGTTAATATGCTTTCTTTTCCCTTTGTATACAGTTGATTCAATACATAAGAGCCAGAAGTTGGCAGTGGTGAAAAATAATGTTAAATTATTTAGGGAAATATTTGTTAATGTTAATATTTACAAAACATAAATTTAATCATAGTTAAATGAGTAGTATCTGTAAATAATATGCACATTATCATGTAGAATAATTGCCAATATTTTCAGTAATTTCTTATTGCAAAGCAAGAAACCAATGGAAAGAAAAGCCAGTTGTAATTAATTTAACCCAGTCCATTTATTTCATATTTAATTTTATTTCTTTGAAGTACATTTGTTGACCCTAAGGCAGTTGTTTTTCTATGAAACTCTTCAGTTTAGTTCATTCTTTCTCAAGTTTCTAACTTAGAAAAGTAAAAAATGTACGCTAAAATTTTACTGCTGAAAACATTTATCCATGAAAATATGTTAGTGATTTTGAAAATCCAGAAGTACACACTTTGTGTGGCAGAAATATAACATAAAACAGCAGGATTAGCTAATCCTTAACATTTCTATCAGGAATGCTGTATTAATTTTTCAGGTTTACATTTCCTATGTATATTATGGTTTTTGATACTATAAAACACAGCAGGTGAAGTAGTATTTACTCTAATGAAAAATTGTCCTCATGCAACTCTGTATAGTAACACATTTTGGGTTTGCCTTTTACCCTGAAAAAGAATTATGTTCTTTCTTAATACAGACTGATTTCTTCTCCAGCCCCCCACTTCACTCCTGTTAAGACACCAAAGAGCACATGTAGAAGAGAACATTGCACATGCTTTAAGGTTAACATAATATCCTGATGTAACAAGGAGAATTTGTAAGCAAATAACAAAACATTTTATATTAAATTAACTGTCATGTCTTACTCTTTAATTTCAGTCACATGATGTTCCTTTAAAGTAAAAAGATGTTAGAGTCATGGTGTTTAACGTATTTATGGTCTCTTGGAAAATATAAACACAAATACACTTTTACAGATGAATCCATAGATGGACCTATTCAAAAATACAATTTCATAATTGTAAGAAGAGATTTTTAGAAGTCATAAATGACATTTTTTAAAAATATTTATTATAAAGTTTAAGATTTCACATATGTACTGTCTCCTAAATGTCAGGGACAAGACAGGATACCAGGTCTCACCATTACTGTCCAACATTGTATGTGAGGTCTTAGCCAGTCCAGTAAAACAAAACAAAACAGAAAACAATTAAAGGTATACATGTTGGAAGCAAATGGATGACGCTGGATGGATATCAGTATTTGCGGATATTATAACCCTATACCTTGAATATTCAAGAGAATAAACTGAAAAATTATTAGAACTAATTAAGGAGTCCTACAGATTGCATATATGCAAAGTCAACATGTGAAAGTCAGTAGTATTTCTACATATCAGCAATGATCAGCTAACACATATGACACAAAATGGTACTCACAAAGAAAACTATATAGTAACCAGAAATAAAGATGGCTAAAAATATGCAAGACGTGTATTAAGAAAACTATAAAATTGTACTAAAGGCATAAAAGCTGTAAATAAATTCTGTATGATCATAATCCATATCCTAATGAGATTTTTCACAAATTCTGGAAAGATTTTGTTTAATCATCTAGAAGAGAAACTATTCAAAAATAGTCAAGAAATTTTTGAGAAACTCTCTGTGCTAGAAATAAAGATAATTTAAAACTATAGTAATTAAAAGTGCGGGAATGTATGTACACAGTAGAAGTGCATTCATGTATATACCAAAAAAAAACCACGTACAACAATGTTTGTAGCAGCAGTATTCTGTGGATCAGTTTGGGGACTAGCGCCTCTTAACAATATTAAATCTTCTGATCCATGAACGTGGATCTCTCCGTTTACTTAGATCTTCTTTAACTTTTTTCAACAATGTTCTATAGTTTTCAGTGTACATGTCTTGTAGTTATTTTGTTAAAGTAACTTACCTCATATATTACTTCTAATAGTTTTTTGGTGAATTTTTTAGGGTTTTCTGTATACTGTAAGAGATTATGTCATCTGCAAATAGAGATAGTTTTACTTCTCCCTTTCCAATCTGGATGCCTGTTATTTCCTTTTCTTACCTAATTATGCTGCCTGGAACTGCCAGTACTATGTTGAACAGAAGTAATGAGAGTAAAGATCCTTGTCTTGTTTCTAATCTTAGGGAGGAAGCATCCAGTCTTTTACCATTAAGTATAATGGTAACTGTGGATTTTTCATCTTTGCCCTTTATCAGGTTGAGGAATTACTCTTTTATTCCTAGTTCGTTGCTTATTTTTATCATAAAAGATTGTGTCACATATATATGGAATCTAAAAAAAAAATGCTTCTGAAGAACCTAGGGACAGGACAGGAATAAAGAGGCAGACATAGAGAATGGACTTGAGGACACAGGGACAGGGAAGGGTAAGCTGGTACGAAGTGAGAGAGTGGCATGGACGTGTATACATTACCAAATATAAAATAGATAGCTAGTGGGAAGCAGCCGCATAGCGCAGGGAGATCAGCTCGGTGCTTTGTGTCCACCTAGAGGGCTGGGATGAGGAGGGTGGGAGGGAGACGCAAGAGGGAGGAGATATGGGGATATATGTATATGTATAGCTGATTCACTTTGTTATACAGCAGCAACTAACACAACAACGTAAGGTAATTATAGTCCAGTAAAGATGTTAAAAAAAAAGATTGTGTCATTTGTCAAAAGCAATTAGTATATTGCATTAATTGATTTTGGGATTTTAAGCCAACCTTTCATTCCTGGGATTAATCCCACTAGGTCATGGTATATAATTCTTTTTATATGTTGTTGGAATAAGTTTGCTAGTATTTTGTTGAGGATTTTAGCATCCATGTTTATAAGGGATATTGGTCTGTAGTTTTTTGTGATGTCTGTCTGGTTTTGGTATCAGGATAATATTGGCTCCATAAAATGATTTAGGAAGTATTCTGTCCTCTTTGATGGCCTCTTTCCCTAACCACATCCAGCTGTTAAACTCTATTAATTGCTCACTGATTACTCTATTATTTCCAGCATTTTCCTGGAGAATAAATTCCTTCACAGGCTAAACCAATCAAATTCAGGCTTCTTAAAAGGGACAGTTCCCTAGGTTACTGTTTGAGATTTGTTCTGAAGTCAAGCAGTCTCTTCCCGTTGTCTATGAGATTTTCCTGTTTTTCCTAGACAGACTAGCTGGCCTTCATTTTAGCCATGTCCAGTGAGTCTGTCAGTTGCCTCCCAATTAACTTTCATCACAACCTCCATTGTTTTCAAGAGCACCTTTAGGCTTCACCTTTTCCACATTGTAGTAAATGAAGTCAGTTGCTTTGAGAAGAGGCTAGGAGCTGTTTTATGGCTTGCTTCTCTCTCTCTCCCAGAAAAATTTCTGATCCAGGGCTCTGTAGTTGAGGGTGAAAACAGTGGAATGCTTCCTTTTCCCGAGTGTCCCTTGCTTTAGATTTCAGTACTCAGTTGGTGGGGAGGGAGCAAGTAGCCTCAGGTCTTCTTGAGTTGACATTGAGGCCCCAGTATTCTTACTGGCCACTGCACCTAAGATAGAGCCTCCATCTCAGAATAGGGGGTGGATAGAAGGAGGGAGCTCCCATCTCTCAGCAGCAGTCACCAAGAATTTAGCCTCAATAGCAGGTAGCTGGGGGCAGGATGAGAAATGCTGACCTCTGCCCCTTCTGGGAAGTAAAGCTCCCCTAGTGGCTGGGGAGAGAGACCGCCCTTGTTCTTGGTTACATCAATCTGGTATGGAGTTTTCATGTCAGTGAGTGGGGAAGAGGGAGAAAAGGGGTGTCTCGGTTCAAGTACAGCAAACTCACTGTTCTTACTGAATTTTAGCAGATTTTCTTGAGTAACTGTTTCTTCATTTGTTCTATTTCCTCGAAACCATTTCCAGAGACTTAATTTTTTTTTAAATAATTTCTACCAGTTTCACTGGTGCACAGGTCTGCAGTACTCCCTTGCTCTGTCATGCAGGAAGTCCCTCATTTATGACAATTATTAGCATTCCAGGGCAGCCAATTCCTATTTTCTCCACATTAAATGTTGTAGGATTTTGAAGCTAATTTTCAGCAGCAACTTGATTATATTGTAACTGTGGAGATAAAACTGTTACGAAGTTATTTTAAGGTGTATTCCAAAGATAAAGAGAAAAGTTTTATTAGATTTATCTATTATTCATTATCCTATCATTATTATATATTATTGAATGTTGTCTTCAGTTTTCTTCTAAATACAAGTATCTTTAGGTTAAATTGATCTTAACTGTGTTTTATTTACAGGGACACATGGAAGGAGAGGTGTGGGGTTTGGCTACACATCCTTATCTGCCCATCTGTGCTACTGTAAGTGATGATAAGACCTTAAGAATATGGGATCTCTCTCCTAGTCATTGTATGTTGGCTGTCCGGAAACTTAAAAAAGGTAAGTGCCTCTCAGACTTGAGCATAGATCAAATTGTCACAATTATTTAACCCTCACAAATGTAGGAAAGCAATAGTAAATATATAAAAAAGACTTAAAATATTTTTTCTGTGTCTACTTGCTCATGATCGTATATGAAGAAAATTAATTATACCCAGTCTTTGCTTTATGGGACCTACTATGATCATGCCTACCCTGAGTCAGTTTTTAATATCATTTTGGAAAAAAGAATATAGGATGAAAACAGAAGCTAAGTTTTCTACCCTTAATGACTATGGATTATATATAATTCAGAATCAGAAATCAGGAAGGCCTTAACTTAAAAAGGGGTAGCAGAGTTGAGAGGAGGATATTTTAGGATGAAACAGAACTGAGCACATTTGTAGGAGGTAAATGAGGCTACCCTATCAATATAGAGCGACAAGAGCTTCAATTGTTGGAGCAAGACTGTTACTATTAACTTAGGCCAGATGAGGATATACAATAGCTTCAAATTTCTTAGTAAAGTGGTAGGGAATATTATTTTATAGCATGAGGATATTGTAGGAGGAGCTCTGGCTGAAAAAGTTGGGAATTGTGACTGAAAGAAATGTGATAGCTTAAGCAGATGAAAGTAAGAATTGCTAGCAATGTAAAGACCAAGTTGAAGTTAGGTAACATGTTATAATTCAATCAGTTGATTTATATTTGCTTCCTTCTATTGACTTTTAAGTCAATAGAAGTCTATTCTCTTTTTCTAATGCTGTTGTTAAATATTTAACATATATGCTTAACTAAAAATCTGAAGTTAATCACAATCTCTGGAACTCTAGAGCTCTAGTCACTGTCCTTCCCTTTTTTTTCTTTTATTTTTTTGAGTTATTGATGTTCAGCATTTTCATTCTCTGGGGTGTGTGTGTGTGTGTGTGTGTGTGTGTGTGTGTGTGTGTGTGTTGTATTCCTTTGTTTTTTTCTGAAAAACTAGGGAGAATTACCAGTGGTTGTGTACATGAACTTTCGGTGTGAAGGGTTATAGTAAGATTTCAAAACCACAGTCACACCTTTTTGTGCACAGAAAACCACTGTGTCAAAAGATTCTTTCCTTCCCAAGTCCATTGGAAGTCCTGACCAGTCAGATTTGGAACACACTTGTTTTTATTACCTATCAGATTTTCTTTCCTTTTTTAAATTGAAATATAATTGACATAGAACTTTACATTAGTTTCAGTGCACAACATATTGATCCAATATTTGTAAATACTGTGAAATGATCACCATAATAACATGACTACACATACTTACAAATTTTTTTTTATTGTGAGAAGAACTTTTTTTTTTTGCAGTACGCAGGCCTCTCACTGCCGTGACCTCTCCCGCTGCGGAGCACAGGCTCCGGACGCACAGGCCCAGCGGCCGTGGCTCACAGGCCCAGCCGCTCTGCGGCATGTGGGATCCTCCCGGACCGGGGCACGAACCCATGTCCCCTGCATCGGCAGGCGGACCCTCAACCACTGCATCACCAGGGAAGCCCGAGAAGAACTTTTAAGATCTACTCTCTCAGCAGCTTCCAGCTATGCAATACTGTATTACTAACTGAAGTCACCATGCTGTACTTTAGATGTCTATGACTTCTTTACTTTATAGCTGGAAGTTTGTACCTCCTGACCCCCTTCACCCATTTTGCCCACCCCCCACTGGCAACCACCAGTCTGTTCTCTGTATCTTTGAGCTTTTTTTTTTTAGATTCCATATATAAGTGGATATAGTATTTGTCTTTCTCTGTTTAATTTATTTCACTTAGCATAATGCCCTCAGTGCCCATCCATGTTGTTGCAAATGGCAAGAGTTTATTCTTTTTTATGGCTGAGTAATCTTACAGTGTGTATGTATGCATATATATGTATATACATACAGACATATCTATACCACACTTTCTTTATCCATTCATCCATTCGTGGACACGTGGGTTGTTTCCATATCTTGGCTATTGTAAATAATGCTGCAGTGAACATGAGGGTTGATATACCTTTTGACTTAGTGTTTTTGTTTTCTTCGGATAAATACCCAGGAGTGTAATTTTTTGAGGATCTCTGTTTTTTTTTAACCTCCCTTCAATTGGGCATTATTATTGTTTCATGCAGTCACTGTTTACTTAGATTTATCTATGCTTATGCATTTCTTTGTTCACCTTTTCTTCTTGTATCTCAAACTTTTTCTTTTGTCATTTTCTTCTAAAATACAGTTTTAGAATATCCATATTAAGGACTTGTTGGAAATTCTCTCATCTTCCTCTGGATGAACCAGTGGCATATAAGACTAGGACAGTGGGAGTGGTCTATTTTGGCAGGAGAAATATTTTATCACTGACATTGCAATTCTTTAAAAGCAAAAAAAATTTTATTCAGTTTTATTGTTTTAAAATTTTTGATTGGCAATATATTGCCCCTCAGGGGGAACTGTTTCCACTGCCCTGCCCTTGGTATACTACTAGTCTGAACATGTTTTCATTTTTTACTCTCATTCTTGAATGCTAATTTAACTGCTTCTAGAGTTCTTGATTCAGAATTATTATTCCTGTGGTTTCCATTGTTCTCTTTTACATCGTTCTGCAGTTCTGAGGTTTAATAACATTGTGCATGTATGTGGTTTATTATTTATTTATTTAGGATTTGTTGTGTTTCCTGAATCTTTGGACTTATATCTCATATCAGACCAGAAAAAGTGTCTACCAGTATTACTGGCTCCTTCTAGGAGTAGATCTTTATATTAGGTTGTAGAGAAAAGTCATGATTCTGTATTTTTGTTTTTAAATATTCTTCTATACTCACTTCATTTTTCCTTCATCATCATTCATTCAAGAGGAAGACAAGTGGATTTTCATAACCTTAAAGGGACATGTATGGTTCATAACCTTAAAGGGACATGCTGGTTGACGTAATTATAACAAAATACTGAAGTCATAGTGGTTTAAATATTATAAAACACAGTTATCTCTTTCAAACATTCAGTAAGTAAATACTGTTTTCTTCAGAAAATGAACATGCAAGGATTATGGTCCTGAGGCTTAACATTTTATAACTAAGTCATTTTTTAATTTTATTTTTATTTTTGGCTGTGTTGGATCTTTGTTGGTACACGCGGGCTTTCTCTAGTTGCAGCGAGTGGAGGCTACTCTTCATTGTGGTGCTCAGGCTTCTCATTGTGGTAGCTTCTCTTGTTGCAGAGCATGGGCTCAAGGTGTGCGGGCTTCAGTAGTTGCAGCACGCAGGCTCTAGAGCGCAGGCTCAGTAGCTGTGGCGCACGGGCTTAGTTGCTCCGCGGCAGCGGCATGTGGGATCTTCCCGGACCAGGGCTTGAACCCGTGTCCCCTGCATTGGCAGGCAGATTCTTAACCATTGCACCCCCAGGGAAGCCCTAAGTAGTTATAGTTAATATAAACTATCCTATGAAAATTTTGCCAAATAATCCAATTTTATGGTAACTAGTTATAGAATAACCAAAGTATAAATATGCAACATGAATTAATGTCTGAATTCTTAATGTGTGTAAAGTCAGTATTTTCCAAATATTTGCCAGCCTTTGCACTTTTCTGTTTAATGACATATTGGAAAATTCCTGTTAAAAACTCATATTTGTGGCTTTAGCTTTTAACTATAATCAAACCTGAATTTTTTCCTCCACCCCCACCCCCCACTACTCTCTCGCAACCACTAATCTGTTCTCTGTATCAGTTCATGTACCTTTTGGCCATTTGTATGTCTTCTTTGAAAAAATGTCAATTCGGATATTTTGCTCATTTTTAAATCAATGTGGTTTTTTTGCTGTTGAGTTTTATGAGTTCTTTATTTATTTTGAATATTAGTCCCTTACCTGATACATAATTTGCAATTATTTTTCCAGTTCAGTAGGTTGCCTTTTCATTTTGTTGATCGTTTTCTTTCCTGTGCAGAAGCTTTATAGTTTGATGTAGTCCCACTTGTTTATTTTTGTTTTTGTTGTTCTTGCTTTTGCTGTCAGTCAAAAAATCATTGCCAAGATCTATGTCAAGGAGCTTAACACATAAGTTTTCCTCTAGGGGTTCTGTGGTTTCATATCTTATATTCAAGTCTTCAGTCCATATTGAGTTAATTTTTGTGTGTGGTATAAGATAGTGGTCCAGTTTCATTCTTTTGCATGTGGCTGTTCTAGTTTCCCAGCACAGTTTATTGAAGAAGCTCTCCTTTCCGCATTGTACATTCTTGACTTCTTTTGTAAGTTAATTGACTATGTGCACATGGGTTTATTTCTGGGCTCTCTATTCTGTTCCAGTGATCTGTGCATCTGTTTTTATGCCAGTATCATGCTGTTTTGATTACTATGGCTTTGTAATATAGTTTGAAATCAGGGAGTGTGACGCCTCCAATTTTGTTCTTCTTTCTCAATATTGCTTTGTCTACTCGGGGTATTTTGTAGTGCCATACAAATTGTAAGATTATTAGTTCTGTATCTGAAAAATGCCAGTGGAATTTTGATAGGGATTACATCGAATCTCTAGATTGCTTAGGGTAGTGTAGATGTTTTAGTAATCCATGAGCATGGATTGTCACACACCTGTTGATAGACATTATAAAGTTCCATAGGAATTGTGGGTTCAACTCTGTGCCTTCTAGGCCCTCAACCTCTTTCTCCTCCAATGTAGTGTGTTTCAAAATAAGAAATCATCATCATACATATTTTTTTGTATTGTATATGTCAAACCAAACTGTCAACCAGTTATTTTGTCTTCTACAGCAGAATTGCCTCACAGTCAATTAGTTATGTACCAAAAATGTTTGCGGCAAAATGTCTATGGCAAAGAAGCTTACAGCAGAAATACTTGATATGATTAGATATGATAGTGAGAAGAACCATTCCCACCTCCACCTCTTGATTTCCAGACCCATGTATTCTGCCCGTGAGGTAGACAGCACCATATAATGGTCTATGCTGTGAAGCATATACCACATCCTATAAGACAAAACTCTGGTGTTTCAGGATACTGTTTCCCAAAAGGTGCTATAAATTAGTTTTCAGTAAGCCATTCCATCATTCTGTTAGTAGCCCTCGGTGGGTGATGAGGGTATGTGATAAAATTAGTTAATTCCATGGGTATGAGCTGAATGCTGCACATCCTTCGCTCTGAAATGAGTTCCTTTATCAGAAACACGGAATTCAGTGATGGTGGATAAGGTATCCTGTGTGTCCACAGGTGGTGGTGCTAGCAGAAGCTCTGTGAATAGGGAAGGTGAATCCAGAGTTCATGTGTATTCCAGTGAGGATGACTCTTTGTCCTCTCCATAATGGAAGAGGTCCAATGTAATCAGCATGCCACCAGGCGTCTGGCTAGTTTCCCTGGGGAATGGTGCCATATCAGAGGTTCAGTTGGTCTCTACTGTTAGCAGGTTGGACACTCAGCAGTAGTGGCAGCAAGATCAGCCTCTATAAAGAAAAGTCCATGTTTTATTAACCCAAGCATAGACTCTGTCCTTGCCACCTTTGGCTCACTAAGCAAGTGCTAGCTGGCTAGGAAAAGAGGCTGCCTGATGTCCATAGAGCATATTATTTTGACCATCTGATTATCGAGAGCCTCCTCTGCAGTGGATGCCCTTATTGGGCTTTCCCTAGGCCACAAAAATCTTCACAGCCTATGCCCTTTCTGAGAGTTTTACACACAAATCTATTTTCTAGATTTCCTTGTCTCTGATCTTCCAATCCTGTTTCTTCCATCCCTGAGTGTTCATTCAAATAGTTAACAGTGGCTAATGAATCAGTGTAAATCTGTCTATCTAGTTGTCTCTCACTACAAAAGTGGTAAACCAGATGTACTGCTTGAAGGCTGCCCACTGGGAAGTTTTACTTTACGGCTGTCCTTCAGGGTCACCCCTGAGTGGGGCTATGATGCTTTAAGGCAGGTACCAACATATTGTGTTGGAACATCTGTAAGTCTGGCTCAGATTTTTTCTTCCTCAGTCAGCTGATCATAATGAACACCTATGAGGCCATAGGTGTAGATTGAGAGAGAGAAGAGGCCTTGCGCTATAGGATTTATTGCTGAAAGATTCTGAGCCACCTGTTGTTCATATAAATTACTTGTAACTTCTAGATCTCTCTAAGCCTGGTCTTTTCTATTGTGTCCAGTTGATGACAGATTGCTGTTGTGTATACCCAGTCAGTGGCTAGGTTGGTCATGTAACTTTCAGTTCATGAAAGAAAGCTCAGGACATACAGTCACCTGATATCCCATAGTTAGGCATTTACTTACTGTCTAATAAGACCTAGTAGCAACCCAGAAACTACTTCTCAAAAGGAAAATAGTTATCTGTAAAGGAGGGCATGGAATTTCTCCCAGTCCGAAGTATGCTTCTTTGGTAGCTTTCCAGAGGTTCCATACAGCATCCCTATTTACCATAGACACTTGGAGTATCATTGAATCTGCTTGATCATAAGACCAAAGTGGAAGATCAGCTTGCCTTCTCTTGTTCGGGTCCCCACTGGAAGCTTATAAATGGCTTGATAGATGGAGAGAGCAGCTCACTCAAATGTGGTATGTGTTGCTTTCCAAAAGGCCTACCAAGCATTCTGCTCCTTTTGTTCGTGGTAGGTGATGGAAGGTGTAGCAACTTGTCTTTCAGTTGGAGGGAATGTCTTGACATATTCCAGATCATTGGATCCACAGAAACTTCACTGAGGTGGCAGGGTTCCTGAATTTTTGTGGGAATTATCTGCCACTCTCTTGATTCACTTCTGTCTGACTAAGGCATCTAAAGTATTATGCTTGTCGCTTCCTGCTCCCCAGATCCATTCAGCATGATGTCATCAATGTAGTGGACCATTGAGATGTTTTATGGAATGTCAAGATGATCAGGATCTCTGTAGACTGTATTATGGCAAAGAACAGGAGAGTTGAAATAGCCCTGAGGCAAGGATTTGAAGGTGTCCACAGATTCAAGCCAGGTAAAAGCAAACTGCTTCTGGTGGTCTTTACAAATTGGTATGGAGATAAAAGCATTAACCAGGGCAATAGCTGCAGCGAAATGCTAGGGACTGTGTTAATTTGTTCTAGTAAAGATCTGGAAGAGTAGCTTCGATTGGAATCATAACCTGATTAAATTTATTATCCAGAGTTATTAGCTAAAATCCATCTTATTTCAGCACAGACCAAACAAGCAAAGATGATGTGATAGGTATTCTTACCCCTGCATATTTCACGTCCTTGGTAATGTCAGTGATTTTTGCAATTCTCAGGCTTATGGTTTTGTTTCTGGTTGTCTTAGTAGAGAGGAATTTCCAGGGGTTTGTACTTAGTTCTTCCTGTTGTAATGACCCTTACCCCATGGATCACAGAGCCAGCCGTAGAGCATTCTACAAGTTGCCAAGTATATCTATTCAAATTCAGGAATTGGGTGGGGTCCACAGACTACCTGGGTCCACTATGATTCAAAATTGGACTTAGATTCCATCTATCACATGATCACCATAAGGCCCCACTTTTACTGCTTGTACAACAGCAGCTTTTAGTGTTCTTAAGAACTGGTGTCAGTTCAGAGCCCATGTCCAGTAATTCCTGGAAGTTTGGATCTTTCCTTTCCTTCAGTTCACAGTCATTCTACTAAGCGGCCACAGATCCTTGGAGAAAGATTTATGTTATACACTTGTGACAGTGCTACAGGGTTCTTCCTCATTGGAACTTGGCCCTCCTTCAATCAGGGGGCTCTGAGTATATGAATTGGCTTAGGTCTGAAAACTGGTTGAGAAACTGTGACTCTCCATTGTGGTGATTTAAGTCAGGTGTTATAGCCACCAGGTCTGGAGTTTTTCCTACTTATAGATCAAACACTAATCTAGTAAGTTACTTATTTTGTTCCTGGAGACACCATGATTAATTAGCCACCAACAGAAATCTCCACAGGCCAGCACATTCTGATTATTAGTACATCCCTGCTGCCCTTTTTGATAAAATAATCTACCTTATTTTTGTTGGTTAAGTGCTGCTGCTTGACCTCTGCTTCTCCAGGATTATCTTTTGATTCAGGGAGCCCATACTAATGGTGACATTTCCCATTCCTGACCTTTATGGGAGGACAGTCACAGAGCTTTTCAGTGATGCAGATGCTGCCCTTAATTAATGTATTTCTCGATGCTTTCATGAAGGGACTATTTTCTAGACTTTTTCAAGGGATGTAATTGATGGGAGGGTATGCAGTTTGCATGTGAAAAATCTCCTCCAACATTCTTACCTCCCTAGGGTTTTGGATTTCTTCCTGTATATCAGAGGTCAGCCCATACATCAACTCCAGCCCACCTCCTGATTTTATAAATCAGGTTTTATCAGAACACAGCCATGCTCATTCTTTCATGTGTTGTCTAGGTCTGCTGTTGCACTACAGTAGCAGAGTTGTGTAGTCTGCAAAGCTGAAAATACTCTCTGGTCCTTTAAGAAGTTTGCCAACCTCTGCCTTAGGGCATGCTGAGATTTGATCCGAGTTAGGAGTCTAGTGACAGCAAAGGAATGATTGTGATGGTTCTTCAGAAGGTTAAGCATCCTCTGCTAGGCGTCTGTTTCAGAAAGTGTGTCTTCTCAGACACTGGAGAGGAAGCTATTTGCATTGGCCAGCGAAACTCCAAATAACTCAGAAGTTCAAGATTCTCAGTTTTGTCTGAGTCCAGCCAGATGCTCCCACTCCACAGTTAAGGGTTCTCTTCCCAATCAGCGGCCTAACTTTCACACAAGAAAACTTGGTGAGTTTGTGAATTCAGTTGACATTGTAAATATTCAGCAATATCAGCCCTGTCAGAAATTCTTCTAGGTTTGTCTTGGAAGTTCTCTACTCAGACCATGACTCGTGCTGAGAGTTTAAAGAACCTGCACTTGTTACTTCTTTCTGTAAATGCTCTGTGTATTCAGTGTAATCTTTTGTACAAACACAGAACTTGTGGTCACCATTATTGTTGTAATGGTCAAGGGCAGCAGCCGCTTGGACTCCCAGGGCACTCAGCTTCAGTGGATACTTCACAATCAACCACAGGAGATAGCTTCGTTAATTGTTATGCCAGTGCATACCTTGGATTGCTAGCATCCATTTCCCATTGGCAAGGGCTCAGCACTATGCTCAAGCCCAAAGAAAGGCATGACTAAACCAGTTCTGCAAACCCCATCTTTAATGGTCTGTCTCCTGTGACCACTTCAGTACCAGTTCTGTATCAATCAGAGACAGAAACCACCCCAGTAATTTGAACAGGGAAAATTTAATATGGAGTGTTAGCTAATGAACGGTGATTTAACTACTAAAAGGTGTGAAAGAGGATTCTAAGGGGTATAGAAGTAGCAGATGCAGAAAGCAGCTACCACCCATAGGGCTAGTGGATGGTGATCAAGGAATGAACTTACAGGGTGGACCCTCCCCTCTTCCCCCAGGCTGAGATTCAGATCTCTTTGGAGAGGGCGTAGGTGCCTCAGGAACATACAACCTGCCAGTGGAAAAGAAACTTGCCGGAGGGCTGATCTAGGAGATCTGCTATGATGGCAGAGAAACCCCCCTATTCCCCCAGTTCCTGTCCGTTAATTGATCCACTGGTTACAGCACAGCAGAAGGAATAAAAGTTCCTTCCTTCTTCTTTGGCCTTGCAGGAACCCTCCAGCACCCTCTACTGGCCAAAACCAAGTCAACTGGCAATGGAAAAATGTCCATAGGGTCCTGCTCCAGTAATCATGTAGCAGGATCAAGGAGGGTGGATTTGGAGCTGAGAGGCAATAAATTAATATCAGGCCTTCTCCAGTTTCATGGCTATAACTGCTATCTGTGTGCTACTACCTCCCTTATGTATATCTCTAGCCTGTATATATCTTTTCCCTTGAACTCCAGAGAAGTATTAATGTATCAAACTGGCTTCTTGATGTCTTCATTTGAATTTCTCACAGGCATTCATAACAGGTACAAAACCAGACACTTGTACCTCCCCTAGTTTTTCCCATCTCAGCAAATGACATCATCAATCAAACGAAAAAATAGCCTCTACTTTTCTCTTTTTCCTACTTTACTCCCAGTTGGTCAAGGTCCTGCCATCTCTTTCTTCAAAATATATACAAATCCTACCATTTCTCACTACCTCCACTGCTGCTACCCTGCTTCAGGTCACCATCATCTCTTGACTCTTAAGTATCAGAAATCACATCCTAGATTTCTAATGTATGCTTGATAATTACATGACTGCTTATTCTCAGTTCATTCTATAACTTTTCATTCTATAACAGGTGTACCCTATCCCTCCCACTCCAAACTTTATGCCAGACTTCAAAAGCCTTAGGGCTTTGAATATGCCTGCTACATCCCTTGCCGTCAAGTTAAGCCCATTTTTTGTGTTTGCCAATACAGCATTCACCCTTATTTTTTTTAAATTAATAGTATTAACATCACTATTTCTTCACGTATATTTTTGAAACATGTATAGATCTTCTGAGCTTAAACTGATAATTGCCTGTTGTCAGATTTTTTTTAAATTTGAAAACATTTTTATAAAGATGACCTTATTTTAAATTTCTGTTTTGGGGCTTCCCTGGTGGCGCAGTGGTTGAGAGTCTGCCTGCCAATGCAGGGGACACGGGTTCAAGCCCTGGTCTGGGAAGATCCCACATGCCACGGAGCAGCTGGGCCCGTGAGCTACAAATACTGAGCTCTGCGCGTCTGGAGCCTGTGCTCCGCAGCAAGAGAGGCCGCGACAGTGAGAGGCCCGCGCACCGCGATGAAGAGTGGCCCCCGCTTGCCACAACTAGAGAAAGCCCTCGCACAGAAACGAAGACCCAACACAGCCAAAAATAAATAAATGAATAAATAAATTTAAAAAAAAAAAAAAAAAAAAAAAAAATTTCTGTTTTGTTGGATAGAAACTACTAAGGTAGCAAACTCCCCAAACAACAACATTTCCACATATATCATTGACTTTTTATGTTAGTCATCTCTCATTCTTTTCATCAGCTTAATTCCTTTTAAGGTAAATATCAGTACTCACTTTTGTTACATTCAGAAAAGGAAATGGTTTGTATTAACTCATGCTTGGAATGCCATACCATTGATCTCAATAGAAAGCTTTATTATCTGCATCTTTATTTCTTTCTAATATTGATTAGAAACCATAATAAATATAGGAATCCTCTTTGAAATTAAAGTTTCCTTAAGCATATACTTTTTTTTTAATAAAAGAAAATTACCTGATACATGCTCTCTTTCTCTTTTAGGTGGGAGATGTTGCTGTTTTTCTCCTGATGGTAAAGCTTTAGCTGTAGGTCTCAATGATGGAAGTTTCTTAATGGCAAATGCAGATACTCTGGAGGATCTTGTATCTTTTCACCACAGAAAAGACATTATTTCAGATATTCGATTTTCACCAGGTAAGATTTCATTGAAATCATACTTGATTATTAACTTGAGTATGGCAATGAATGTATCAATGTTTGATTTTTATTAACTGTTATTTTATCTCAGAATTCTAGTTTTTTACTAGAAGAGGCAGTATAATGAGAGGTAAAAGCCCTATATTAGATCAGTGGCAAAATATCTGGCTTAGTGCCAATTCTTTCCCTAAATTTTCTGTGTGACTTGGGCCAAGGCATTTCTTTGAGCTTCATTTTCCTCATTTATAATATAAGACAGATTGGATAACTATTTTCATTATATTCTTAATGCTTTTGGAATTACATGAATTTTGCTTCTTCAATTTCCATATATTCATTACCAATGCAAAACCTACTATAATACAGGATTACTAATGTTAAGGCAAAATTTACTTATGTTGGCTTAAGTAAGTTGGCGGTTACATGCAAAGAATATGAAAATTACTTTGTATATAATTTTTGATATTTTCTTTCCACTGAACTACCTCACTACATTAAAATTTTATTTCATTGTGTTAATTATAATATACATGAAAATGTTACCACTTGTCGTTTGACTCATATGTCTTGTTATAACTTAGGAAACACCTAAGAGTTCCTCCAAAAAAAAATTAAGAAAATTGACTCTAGTTGTAGAGTGTAAAAAATATTTCTAAGGGTAGAAAATTTCAAGCAAATATGTTTCTATTACAGGTTCTGGGAAATATCTTGCTGTAGCATCACATGATAGCTTTATAGATATATACAACGTAATGAGTAGTAAACGAGTAGGAACATGCAAAGGCGCTACCAGTTACATAACCCATATTGATTGGGATGTTAGAGGTAAGACTCTAAATAACTTACTATTTGATAAAAGTTTCATTTGACTTAGTATAGCTATTTTGGAGAAACAAGTAATTCAACAGATGAGTTTAAAAGCATTGTGAAAAACAAACGTTATTCTCAAAATGATTTCCACTACTTTATTTCACACCTAAAGATGAATGCTGTGAGTTTGGACTTTTCAATACTTCTAATGTAATTCAGATGATAGTACAGTAAGTGATAAATTCTTTAATTTGTAAAGTAATTTAAATATTATACAAATTTTTTTTAGTCATTTGTCCTGGTTTTGTCAGATAAGCTTGATATAAATAGTAACTGAAATTTTGGAAAATAGTTATGTTAATGAGGATTTTTTTTTTTTAATAACAGTATTTGCCCCCGCTTTTTTTTTGGCCTTGCCCCACGGCTTGTGGGATCTCAATTCCCCAACCAGGGATTGAACCCAGGCCACAGCAGTGAAAGCCTGGAATCCTAACCACTAGACCACCAGGGAACTCCCAGTTTTAATGTAATTTTCCCAGCATTCAATAAAATACATTCCCTAAAATTGTCATAGTTGTATAACATACAGAATTTAATGAGTATCTCTTTTTAGCAGAATGCGTGGCATATGGCAATGTTTAATAATTTAGATAAATGCTAAATATTTTAAATGCTCCATTTTAGGAATTTTTGTTTCAGATAGTCACCTATATAAATCTCGTGTTGTAAATTAAAGTTTTTCCAAATGTAGTTTAACAAAATACTCTTTAAAAAAAGGTTTCAAATTTTATTTCTAGGATTTTTACAAGTAGGAATATGCAAAAGCACTTCCAATTACATAACCCATATTGATTGGGATGTATAACAACAGAAATAGTTCACATATACACACACACAAATTAAGCCATTTATGAGTTTAATTACGTTATTATATATATGGTTGACTGCAGAGGGTTTAAGCTTAATTTTTCCCATAAAAGTTAAATATCATACTAACTGTATATGTATTTATATTTTATATATGTGTATATTTTTAAATTTTTTTTTAAGGGAAGCTTTTACAGGTCAACACTGGTGCTAAAGAACAGTTATTCTTTGAAGCTCCCAGAGGGAAAAAACAAACCATCCCCAGTGGAGAGGTAGGAAGATAGTAGTGCTTGTAATGTTGATATGACAGAAAGTGGTTAGAAAGCTGATGCCTATCTGGGTAAAGGAAGAGATTCTATATTAAGAAAAGAAATAAATTGCTTGCTTGTATGTCTAGCTCTTCTCTAATTACTTTCCTCAAAGGATAAGAAGCATGCAATAGCATGTAAAAGACATGCCATCTAAGATTGGAGTACTGCATGTCTGTCAAATCTTTTGGAACCCATGTGCCTAAGATGCTTATTGGCAAATTCCTGTTTGAGGGGAAAAAAAAAGAAAAAAATGTGTTTGGTTTTGTGGCTGACATATTAGCAAAATTTTTTGACATGACCAAGGAAGAGAAGCTAAACAAATACAACGTGAAAGTAGCTTAATAAGGAGAGGGACTGTAAGTAAAATTCTTGATTTCCAGTAATGATTAATTGAAAAATATGCTTATAAACTGTTAGTAGAAGTTTAGACATGAAGTGTAAGAATAAATTTCTTGATTATTCTAAAAGCAGAAAAAGTCTTATATATTATCACTGTACGTTCCGCATCTAGAATACACAGTGGATATATAATAAATACATCTTGAATAATGTTATGTTAAAATGTTTCTGTAGGAACTGGTGGACTTGGGAAGCTACAAAACCAAGACAGCTACTAATTTGTTTAACTGTTTTTATTAAAATTTTAATTTTATTTGTGACATATATTAATTACAAAGAAAAATATTCAGATTTTTTTGTTGTTAATTTTTTAGGGTTAAATGTTATAACCTTAGAGCATTTTTTTTTCTTTTTTAGGTAGAAAAAATTGGTTGGGCATCATGGACAAGTGTGCTTGGTTTATGTTGTGAGGGAATTTGGCCAGTAATTGGAGAAGTCACAGATGTAACTGCCTCTTGCCTCACCAGTGACAAAACAGTCCTAGCTACTGGGGATGATTTGGGATTTGTGAAGTTATTTAGATATCCTGCTAAAGTATGTGTTTTTCTTTAATTCTAATGATCATAATCATAAAAATGGTTAAAGTAATGCCCTTTCATAGCATTTCTTTTTGTAATATGAATATTACACATGGAATATGTAATGTAATATGAAAGGTTCAGAATTACGTTTCCTATTCTTGACATCATATTTATAGCTTTTATCTATAGATAAAAACTATTATCTATAGATAATAGTAGTATTATAATTTATGAAGTAGTATTATAATTTATGATCCTATGCCTTAAGTTATATTGTACAGTTTCTCAGTATTGAGGAGTATCCATAGCCCTTTTAGAAGAAACATTCTTTTAGCCCTAATATTAAAGAATTTTAGTATTCTTTTGATTAAATATATACCATTAACAGGAAATATAAACTTGTGATATTTATTTATTTATTTATTTTTTTATAAATTTATCTATTTATTTATTTATTTATTTTTGGCTGTGTTGGGTCTTCGTTTCTGTGCGAGGGCTTTCTCTAGTTGCGGAGAGCGGGGGCCACTCTTCATCGCGGTGCGCGGGCCTCTCACTGTCGCGGCCTTCTCTTGTTGCAGAGCACAGGCTCCAGTCGCGCAGGCTCAGTAGCTGTGGCGCACGGGCTTAGTTGCTCCGCGGCATGTGGGATCTTCCCAGACCAGGGCTCGAACACGTGTCCCCTGCATTGGCAGGCAGACTCTCAACCACTGCGCCACCAGGGAAGTCCCAACTTGTGATATTTACAACTTTAACATTTAAAATGTTCTAACCAATTAAATACAAAATACTATAAATGACACTACCTATAAAGTCAAAATAACTTTGGTTTAATGTGAATGAGTGATGTTATTTTCCTAAAACCAAACTGTAGAGATTCTTTGGAATGTGCATGCCCATGCTACTGTGTGCTGTGTGATGGCTAAATTCCTTTATTGCTTTCCTTTATTCAAACCACTGGGAAACATTAGGCTTTCACTTAGCACAAAAATAAAATTCATATATCAAGTATAGATGCATTTATTTCTTAATTGTCACAAATTCAAATATATGTTGTAATCTAGTACCAACATGAACATAAATATAAATTTGAAATATGGCACTGAAATCATGATATTCAGTGCATGGTGGTCTCAATTAACTGCTCATATGAATATTTTTAGATCAGCATCGAAATGAAAACACAAGTTTAAAAATTCCTGTAGAGAACTCAGGCACCCAAGAAAACATTTCACAAATCCTTGTTTTAGATACACTTAAGTAGTAGTACCTTCTGTATAAGAATGTGTTCCAGTAGAACATTTATTAGTCAAAAACGTCATTCTCAATATTCTAGATGGTATAGGAACCTTAGAAATACGTTCTAGGATATTGGTCTGCAGATTCCTTCTTCATCTTACTGTAGCAAGAACCACAAAATGTTAGGGAAGCTACCTTCTTACAGTGTTTTGATGACAGATTCACCTTCTATTTCAGCTAATTTTTATTAAGAGTCTTCATTTCCAAACAATTCACTGATTTAGCTATTACTGTGTTTTGTATATTTAAGACATTTCTTATTTTAACACCCTTGAAAAGATGTCCATCTAAAACCTGCTTATGATATGTTGATCTGAAATTTACTTATGAAATTTGGTAATGCTAGTGCTTAGATTTAAAAGTTGCCAGTATCTACAACTTGGATTTTTCTTCATATTTACAAGAAAAATACATTCCTATGTGAAACATCTGCTTATAAACAAAAACACTAATGAACTACGATGAAAGATATTTACTTGGGTATATACCGAAATGTTTGCTAATTACTTTTTGTTAATATGGCCGTGCTCTATGTACATAGGCATTTATATACTGATTTTCCCAGTTATTGTGTCTATTTCCAACAATATGTCTGCTTAGCCATTGTTCTAACAGATATGTACTATTCCAAAGATATCCACCGTAATTAACTATTGCTCTATTGAATATTTAAGGCATTTAAAATGTTTCACTGCTATAAGTAAATACTGTGGCAACTATTTTTTGCACAGAAAATGTCTTAGCATAGATCTCTTAAAGAGGGATTGGTGAGACAAAGGTCAGCATTTTCATCCTTTTCAATGTAGAATGCCAAGTTGATTTCCAAAAAAGTTATGCCCATAGTACTAGCAATGTGCAAAACGACTAGTTTTATCCTGTCCTCGTCAGGTTTGGGAATTGTTATTTTTTATTTTAGTGAGTTTCAGTATTTTCTTGTTTTTTTTTACAAGGTGCCTTGTAATGATTAATTTTCAATCACAGATTAAGAAATAAATTCAAAATTATAACAATGTTTTCAAGTAATAAAATTTCTCAGAAAGATTTTTTGAATTTTTTTTTTTACCTTTAGGGAAAATTTGGAAAGTTTAAGAGGTATGTGGCCCATAGTACACATGTCACAAATGTGCGCTGGACTTTTGATGACAGCATGTTGGTTACCTTAGGAGGTACAGATATGTCTTTAATGGTTTGGACAAATGAAATGGAGGGATATCGAGAAAAAAGGCCTTGTGATAGTGAAGAATCTGATATAGATTCTGAAGAAGATGGGGGTATGTCGTTTTAAAATATTTTAGTTTAACAAAAACATAGAAAAAATTTAGCACAACTGATTTAAACTGTGGAAGTTAAATAAGTAATAATAATGCTTGAATAATTGTGGTTTTAGTCCTTTCGGTCTATTTAACAACAGAATTTGTTTTGTGAATCAAAAACAACAGGCTGTCATATACTAATAACTTAGATATTCTTCATTTACCAATGAATGATAATCATACTTTAAATTAGTACTGTTAAAATAAATTTATAGCATTGAGCCTCATACTTTAAAATAATTTTGGTTTTTTCCTAATATACCAGTAATACCAGCTCATTACAGAAAAATTAGAAAGTGTGTTTTGCAATAAAAAATAAACACAGCATCCATAATTTGACCACTTGGAGGTAATCTCTGTTTAACATTTGGGGTGTACCCGTAGGGGTATGTGTATTTATATACATTATATTTTTTTAACAAAAATGATATCATATTGAGTTTATTTTTTGTAGCTTGCTGTTATCACTTAGCAATACTTTGAGAACTTTATCATTAAATATTCTTCTACATCATTTTTACTGGCTGTATATTATTGCATAATTTGATTATAACACAGTGTATTAAACTTATTTCATATTGTTGAACATCCTTGTATCCAATTTTTAAGATCATAAGTGAGCTCCTCAGTTATAACATAGAGAATAATTCTTATATTTTGATGTTAGGCTATGACAGTGATGTCACAAGGGAGAATGAAATCAGTTACACCATCAGAGCCTTATCAACAAATATTCGCCCAGTGTTTGGAATCAAGCCTCATTTGCAACAAAAAGAACCCTCAGTTGATGAGAGGTAACAATCAAGTTTAAAACTAGAAAGATACTGGTATTAAAACTTGAATTGATTGTTTAACTGAATGAATTTTTGCAAAAACTCAGTAACAGTGGTACTCTTGCATTTTACAGTTCCCAGCACCTCTTAGAAAGCATGTTTGTCCTTAAATACTTTTTGGTAATGACACTGTCTTTTGCAAGTAGCTTAGGGAATGATGCTACATATAAAGTCTATATGATTAAAGGAATCTTATTTGCTAACTTTTATAAATATATGTGATAGGGTTTCAAGAAGTAATACAAATTGAATCCAATACCTATTATGTTTTAGGAAGCACATGAGCAGAGAGATGATTAAATTTTTAAAAGGCCTTTTTATCCGTGTGCCTTTTTGATCAAGGATAGAAAGTCATTATTTTAAAATTTTTCCAAAAAGGCAAGTTGAAGTATAGCTTGTCTCTAATGGGAATTATTGGTCTTTGTCTAGAATCAGCAAATCAAAAGTAAGGCTATGTGCACTGCAGTTTTATGAGGAAAGAGAGAAACTGTGAGCCTGATGCTTTTAAAATCATTAGAGAAGATAGAAATCAATAAAGAGGCATATGGATCAGTGAATGGCATGGATTTCAGAAATGAAGAGGTTTTAAGAAATGATAAAGGAAAAATTATTCAGAAACTACATTGAAGAACAAAGAAGCAGTGGGAGGTAGGAACAGCAGTGACCTCTTCTGTAGAAAGCTGTGATGAGGAAAACGTTATTATAAAAAGTTAGTATTTGAGGGAAAAGCTAAAAATGAAAGGGAATTCATTCACAGTGAACAGAATTTGTGGAAAATTCAAGTGAATGTATAGTTAGTGAGGATAGTGCTAAAGACCATTGGAGCCCAGCTAGATAGAAATGATATTAAAAGAAAGCATTGGCAGAGGAATTTGAGTTTGCACCTATGGATTTAGTATCCAGGGAAAAGAATGAAGTTGGAAGGGTGAGATACATGTTATTGATGGAGAAGAGGGGAGAACTAGAGATGCTGTTGAACTGAAATTCTAGGTAGAATGTTGAGGTCATGATGCCTCCACAGCTCCTCTTCCAGGTGTCCCGTTTGCTGATGGTGGTATACCTCAGATAATAGCAATGGGGGGTCACCTTACAGAAAGAGGGTAGACAGTGATTATCCGTTTATTCATCACTTATAAAGAGGCAAGGTAATAAACTAGAGGTATGTTTTTTAAAAGCTGAGCAAGGTTGAAATGACTTGGTAGAAGGCTACGTCATACGGTGCAAACGACATGGTTTTTGGAATCAGATAAATGGGTTAAAATATTCATTTTTATCATTTGCCAGTTGTGTGACCTTGAGAAACCATTCTCTCTGAGCCTCAGTTTCCACAAAGGAAGAATAAGCATTATAATCCCCAATTTATGGAGTACTTCATGAAATGAAATAATGTATATAAGAATTTAAGTAGTAAGTCTTCACCCACCCCTTCCTTGGAATAAAATACAAGGTAACCTAAGGAGATACCTGGTTAATACTGACACAATTCCTTTTTATTGAATTGAATTTCATTTCATTTCAGGCCGCGCCGCATGGCTTGGGATTGAACCCAGGGCCACGGCAGTGAAAGTGGCAAGTCCTAACCACTGGACCACCAGGGAACTCTCTAACAGTTTTTCTTTTTGGTACTGAAATTAAATATCCACAAAGTAATGAACACTACCTGTATATTTATTAATCAGAAGAGTACATATCAGTATGCAAATATAGATGTTCATAATTAGAATATTTGCAGTATAGTACTTAATATTACCTAAAAGAAATTATACCTCACAGGTAAAGAAAGATGTAATATAGGGAAGAAGGAACTCTAGACATTCCCATTAATCTTTTTCATTTATCATATTGATTTTTTGAAGAAAATATTATCACTTATCAGATAAATTTGGTATGTCAGAAAATGTGACCTAATTTTAATCTGTAGGCCATCGCTCATGGTAAAACACTTAAATTTCCTCCTTCATTGCTGAAGAGACCTGAGTTCTGATAGATGGAAACATTTTACTGCTCACAAAGAATGGTTGACACTGTCATAATTGTAATCTTTGCTGGTAGCTTGCATTTTTTATAGCTAACTTTCTCAAAATTATTTTTTATTTATTTTGCATTTTGTCCTCAAATTATTTTACAATTCACCTCTGCTAAATTCTTCTGAAAATGCCAACGCAGAAGAAGTCATTATTGTGATTCATAGTTAGGAGCCTTCATTTTCATAAAATGCAGGAATCAAAGGAGATAAAAATGAAGAGATATTTCTTTTCATCAGCTTTGAATTTTTGTGAGGAGATAAAATGGTCTGTATACATAATTGTTTTCATGTTTTAAATAAAGTATATTGTCATATACAAAACAAAGCACTTTTTAAACAAAACAAATGCTTGTCAAATATCCACTTAAAAGGAAAATATTTCTGATGACAGTTTGACAACTTTATTTAGTTGACACTTTCATGGAGTCTTTTTCCTAAATGACATTAATAATTTTATGTTTTTCTTTTTCTATATATATGTTTATAGCTAATCTTAGGTATTTTAAGTAGTTACTTGTCAATCAAATTTCCAGTATTTTTGAATAAAAATATTCAAAACAATGTGACATAAAATTTAGGCCTTTTTGTATTTCATTAGAATTCTGTTGACATATTATCTTTAATCTGTTTAGTAAACTGCTACATTTTATTCATCATCAGTTTTCATGTATATCTCCTTACTTTTTTCCTCTTGCTCCTTTTGAAGGCAGGGAGTAGTAAGGTAAGTATTTTATTAAAGAAAATACTTTACTCAAAAATTTATTCTTCTATTTTGTGGTATTTTAAGGTTTTGTTTTTTTTTCCCCTATGAAACATTGAACTACATTTGTTGAGAAAGAACCAGAAAGTGAAACAGGACAAATCCTACAGAAGAGTTGCATTTATAGATACAATATGTGGGTGTTGTTATGAGGGTCTTCATTATAATCAGTGTTTTTACAAATGACTTTTCACAAACTCCTATACTCTAATAGTTTAGTTTTTCCTTAAATTTCAAAGACTTATAAAAACAGTCACACATATTTATCAGTGAAAATTTTTTCAGTTGATAACAAACCTGTTAGCTTCATTTAATGCTTGTTTAATGTATTCATTAATTTCAAAACATTCACATAGGGGCAGTAATGATATTTGTATGTTTAATAAAATGATATGTGCAAGAAGGGACTCTTTAGGGTGCTTTTGTAGCTACCTTTAGTGAGATAAAAATGTCTTCAGACAGTTTCTGAAACAGGACAATATGGAAAAGCCTAGTCTGTTTTAGAAGTAAAAAAGGTACCAGTAGGAAAATGCTGGCAGATAGGATGAAAAAGTCGATTTGAGATCAGATTGTACAACACATCAAATATTAGGCACTCCTTAATTAATTTGGCAGATATCAGGAATTCATTATCTGTTTTAAGCAGGAGGTGATGTGTGCAAAGATATGAGTCCAGACTGTGATGTGACTTCTAAAAAAGCCCTCATAATCTTATACTATTTTAAAAGAAATAAAACATTCAGACCTAACGTCAGATCTGGAGTAGCTTATTCAGGACTGATCTCTGCATTTTAAAGGGACATTGGCAGTTTACAGTGATCTAGAAGGAAACAGAGGGTAAAGGAATGTTGGGAGGCCACTTTACACAAAGAATAATTCATCGCTTTGGGAATCACTAGTTTCAAAAAGAGAAAACAAAGTGGAGATATAATTGCTGTCTTAGGTATGAATGACTTCTGTAGGAGTGACCTCCTTGTGACGAGCAGTGTTCATGCAGAGTTTAGTAAATGACCACTTGTCATCAGGGCTATGAAGGGATGTTCTAGACATGTAAAGACGATTCCTGGTTTCACTGGGAGGATGGATAAGATTAACTTCTGTGATCCCTTCCAGTTCTGTTCAGTCATTATGTTGTTAAGGGGAATTTTTTTTCTTTTAAGTTACTTCCTTTGCTAGAAAAGTCCCAAATCCAGCATGGTCCCGAGACTCACTCTGCCTACTTGGTGAGACTGGTTGACTGGGAATCCCTTTTGGGTCAGGGGAGGGGGAGCTTAGTTAGGTTCCTTAGGCAGTCCTTAATAGCAGGGCCAGTGCTACCAGCCGTTTAAGTTAATAAACATTAAGTAAGCTTAAATATTTTGTTTGAAATTCAGATTGCACTGTGGAAAAATAAGAATGGCAAGCTTTAATGTTTACAACATAGAACATGTTAAATTCTTTTCTTTTTCATCTTCTTTCTTCTGATTTCCCTGCCATGAATGGAGTAGCCCTAAGCCTAGGCCTTTTCTTATATATAGCAATAAATAAAAACAATAGCCCTTTACTATATACAATATTGTTTATCTGCATTAAACTTGTAAACATATTTTATTACAGGAAATATTGTACTACTATTTTAAATGCAAATCTGTGTTGTAATCTTTTCCCTTTTTTATCTGCTGCTGGAAAGAGGTTCCAGGTAATCCTCTCTCTTTGCTATGCTCTATGCGACCCAATTTTGTATCTTGGTTATCTTTCATATTTACCATTAATAAGCTGTTACTTGGTGTTCTTTACCTCTATTCACAGTTTTCCATGTTTTTCTCCTTTGAAATCAGTATGCGTGAAATGACTACATCTTAATTATTGGATTTGTACTATATAAGTAACTGCTTTACTAAAACTTTATTCATTCAACTTGTATAATTTTCCAAGTTGTGGAATTTCAAGCAATAATATATCTTATATAAATTATCTTTATAAAAATTAAAATATGCTTAACCATTTTACAGGATTTATAGATAAAAATTATACATTTATTAAAGTTCTCAGACAATAATGTTGAATAAAGTTCAACAAAATTGACTTGGAAGAAAAGCCAAAGCTTCTGTCATTCTTCAAAATGATTTTAGCAGAAATATTTTTAAATGTTAAATATTATAAAGTGAGTTATATTTGTTACTTACAGATATTCAAAAAAGTATATGAAAAAGGTTTGAAACCAAAAAATTTTGTGATAATTTGAAAAGTTCTTTATAGAGTGTTGCAAGTGCATTTAACTTTTATGTCACCAGTCATGCTTCTATACTTCTACATACTGCTTCACATTATATATGAAAATACACATTTCTCTTATATTACATGTTCAAGATATAACACTTCATTTACTTTTTATAGATGTATAATTTGAAAATCATTTTGAAAATGCAAATATATTGTTATGCCTTTAATTTTATGGATTTATTCAGAAACGTTGGAATGTTTTCCACTGGAAAATTAATTTACATCATTTTCTGATTTAGTTGTTACAAAATTAATATTAAAATTTGAAAGAGGAAGTTGATATATGATTGATTTAGATTCAGTATTTAGGTTACTAAACATTTGAATAACGGCTCTCTGAGTTAAAACTAAACTAAATGATGTGTGTGGATTTTTAAAAAATTAAACAAAGGGGTTTTTTTTTTAGGGAAGAGTCTCCACATTTAAATAATAGAAAATGGGAACTCTATACACCTAATGACACATTCATTATAAATAGATCCTGAACTAGTGATGGAAACAGAGAAGGAGAGGGATAGATTTGAGAGCTACTATGTAGGTAAAGTTGAAAAATATGTAGTTAATAGTGAGAATAGGGAAGAGAAGGAGTTGGAGACAATAGTAATAACCTTTTACAGAGTGTTGTATGGTTTACAGTGCTTTGTAACTGTAAAATGTCTTGCTTGACTAACTGAAGGTGATGCCATAACCATACTAGGGACTTCAGAAGAAGAGAAGATAAAGGGCACAGAGGAGCAGGTAAAGAGTACAGATTTGAACTCACACATGACTTATGTTGCCAACAGTATGGAAAGTTTATACAAATATTTTCAAAATTCAAGAAGAATATATTGAGTACCTGCCATGTGAAAGATACTGAGGTAGCTACTTTAGAGCAGTAATCTAGGCTTTGTTGATAATGTACACCATGTAGAAGTTTTTGAGTGTGTAAAACTAACATTTGTATATTTTTATCATCTATATGTTCTTGTGCTATTATATTAGTTACATTTATGAAACATACACCAAAGAAGTTAAAAGAAAAATGAATAGAAGTTCTAATATTTTCTTTCCACCTTTCTGCTTTAGAAGATGTCAAGATAAGGAGGGTGGAGTCTAGTGAGAAACACAGATTGGGTTCATTTTCGTGAAGGTGTGTCAGAGACATCTATCTCTGGAGGGCAGGTGAGAGAAGCCCAGTGAAGGCACCCAGTGATGGGTTCCTTTCCTCTTTCCCACTTACCTGTTTCAGGCCTCCTGTGAGCAGGGCCCCGCCACAGCCAGTGAAACTCCAGACCAACAATGTCGGCAAGAAAAAGAGACCCATAGAGGTGAGGAAAATCCCACTCCCCGGTGTTAATTGGTACCTTAAAATGTATACAGGGTTTAGTTTGTTTCCTTTTTGGAAAACATCTGCATCTTTTCATTATTCTTTATGAAAATAAATGTACTGATGAATATTCCTTTTTGTTTGGTTGTAAACATTGATTGCTTAACTGTCAAATCTGAGTCTTGGATTGATATTCTCTGTTCCTTTTTTTTATTAGTCTTTCTTTTAGTTTTCTATGAATAACACCCTAAATTGAACTGTATCTCAGAGAACTTCTAAATGTAAATGTATGAAATGATCTGTGGTTTATGGAAGCATAGGCACTTTGGCAGTGTCTTATACTTAGCAGTTTGAATTTATAAGTTAAAGGTTTAATGCTTACACCAAATCAGGAACTTTTACTCCATGTGATGTATTCACTGTAGGGTTTAATGAAGGTTCTGCTTCAAAGCAAAGAAACCTTTGCACAATAATTGAGCAAAAAAGGAAGGCATTTCATAATCAGTATCAGCAGCAACAAGCAAACTGTGCTAAGTGAGGTCTAAAACAAGGCGTAAAGCTGTGGGAGGGTGATTGTTGTACTTCCTACCCCACTCAGCCTCACAGGGTCAGTGAAAATGGACACTTGGAGTAGCAGAATTATCTGCTAGAACTTTAGCATGAGTTATCAGAGACAGCCTGCTTAGTGCACAAAGCTGATATACTGTCTGGATCCTTGAAAGTACATTACTTGGACATAAGTTATCCTGAGTTACGTACGCAGATCAAATATTTTGACTAACAGTTTAACACAAATCGAAATTCTTCTTTTGGACACAAGAAGTATCTCAATGTTTAACACATGAAATCTCAAGAACTAAAATTCTTGGAGTCAGATGACCTTGTGGTTCTCCTTTCATTTTTTTTTTTTTTTTTTTTAATAGTGTTCATTTATTTTTACTTGTTGACAGTTTTTGCTTTATTTATTTATTTATGGCTGTGTTGGGTCTTCGTTTCCATGCGAGGGCTTTCTCTAGTTGTGGCAAGTGGGGGCCACTCTTCATCGCGGTGCGTGGGCCTCTCACTATCTCGGCCTCTCTTGTTGCGGAGCACAGGCTCCTGACGCGCAGGCTCAGTAATTGTGGCTCATGGGCCCAGTTGCTCCACGGCATGTG